>NC_134357.1:39531920-39858562 GCF_048569485.1 Anomaloglossus baeobatrachus | reverse complement strand
AATCCGGCTGTTCCCTTTAATTCTTACTCCGTCTGCGAGCTCATCCACATGTAACGGTTTATAGGGAATATGTCCAGATCATGTGAGATGTCGTCAGCTTGTGGAGCCCATTATGTGCTAGATATGTCTGGTTAAAAAGATGAGTCAGTGGAATAAGAACCCAAAACGCGTCACGTTGTTATTCGATCTCAGAACGAGCAAGGATTGGGTCTCCGTGTAACATCTGCTGGCGGAGAGATGGGATTTTCCTCTTCTGTGTTGGCTAAGGTGCTATCAGGAGACATTGTACGATCTGTGTGAATGGGAGGACGATTGTTATGTGGGTAATGTGGTTCTTGGGGAACTAAGAGACTAAAGGCCCTGTCACACACAGAGATAAATCTGCGGCAGATCTGTGGTTGCAGTGAAATTGTGTACAATCAGTGCCAGGTGTGTGGCTGTGGACAAATGGTACAATATGCCCATGATTTCACTGCAACCACAGATCTGCCAAAGATTTATCTGTGTCATGGGGCCTTAAGAACTGTCCAAAAAGGATGGAAAAGATCTGCTGTGGATTTGTCAGAAATCTGCAGGGTAACTGTTTCCCGACCTCCCATGGACCTGATACTGGACCCACATGCATGAAACGGATTTGCGTTGTACAAAGTACAAGGGTCGTTGTAATTAACCTTTTGTATATGTTTATTCCGCTTCTTCAGTTTCCCATCCCCATTAACCGCGCCGTGTTTAGGTTGGAGCCACGACTTCTTCTGTGGTTTCTGGCTCTGATGGTTCTCCAGGGGTCCGCACCTCCCAGCTGTGATATTGTTATGATGACCCGGCTTCTCTCCCCACATCTGGGTCATTTCTAAACACACGGCGTGCCACATGTGTTGGATAAGGCGGGCTGGCAGGAAAACGCGTTGGGTCGTGGGCTCAGATCTTTGGCAGAAGGTTCAGATTGGGGATGTTTCCAGATATTTTGTAGAAAACCGAGGTTTCAATTTATCTGATGATTCATTAATTGTACAGCAAACCTTCACTGCAATGTCCTAGTGGGAATGGTACAATGTCTAATATGTCGGAGAGATCTGTTTAATATTATACAGATTTTAATTACAAACATGGATTTTAATTGCAGTTCGTTTATAAAGGACGGAGACATGCAACTTATTGTTCTGTTACCAGCTGTCTCAAGCTACAAATAGGCTGATTATGATGGGCCACAGTGACCCTTATTCTTGGATACCTTTTTTTTTGCTTCAATTTGGCAATTTAATCGAGGCGAAACACTACTCCTCCTCCTCCCCTAGACCTCCATCAGAGGTACCATTAGTCACTCCTCTGCACATGTTGCTTTTCTTCTTTTGAAATTCCTTTTTGTGTTCAGGAGTCTAAGGGATAACATCTCTCCTTGTGATTGACATGTGTTGTGTAGGGAGACTTGTAGGCCAGGCGCGTGTAAGGAGACTTGTAGGCCATGCGTTTGTAGGGAGACTTGTAGGCCATGCGCGTGTAGGGAGACTTGTAGGCCATGCGCGTGTAGGGAGACTTGTAGGCCATGTTCGTGTAGGGAGACTTGTAGCCCATGCGCGTGTAGGGAGACTTGTAGGCTAATGCGCGTGTAGGGAGACTTGTAGCCCATGCGCGTGTAGGGAGACTTGTAGCCCATGCACGTGTAGGGAGACTTGTAGGCTAATGCGCGTGTAGGGAGACTTGTAGGCTAATGCGCGTGTAGGGAGACTTGTAGGCTAATGCGCGTGTAGGGAGACTTGTAGGCTAATGCGCGTGTAGGGAGACTTGTAGGCTAATGCGCGTGTAGGGAGACTTTTAGGCTAATGCGCGTGTAGGGAGGCTTGTAGGGCTAATGCGCGTGTAGGGAGGCTTGTAGGCTAATGCGCGTGTAGGGAGACTTGTAGGCTAATGCGCGTGTAGGGAGCTTGTAGGCTAATGCGCGTGTAGGGAGACTTGTAGGCTAATGCGCGTGTAGGGAGACTTGTAAGCCATGTAATACTTTTCTGGGAAATTTTAATTTTCAAATGGCTTCTTCAGAGTGGGAGAGAACTTGAACTCTAGCACCACTTATTGGAAGCAGCAACCATAATAGTCCATATCGACCATTTAATGAATCTTGCGAAATGACTTAAGATAAAAGCCAAACCAGAATCTCAGTTTGCAGAATGTGTTTTGGGATGTTGCCCTTCCTTAGTGCAAAACATGAGATCTGATTTGGCTGTATGAGATGCCTCTGAACTGGGGTCTAAGGGGTACGTCCTCTGACTAAACTGTCTCAAGGGTCAGACATTGATTTTATAAGCATCCTGCATCCAACTTTCCAGGGCTGTGGAGTCGGAGTCGGAGTCGTGGAGTCGGAGTCGGAGTCCGGAGCTCATTTTGGTGGAGTCGGAGTCGGTATAAAATGCACCGACTCCGACTCCCTAAAATATATAATAAATTGGGGACAGGAGTGCAATGCAGAATGTGCTGAATATTTTACTAAATAAACAACATTTAGTATAATGCTTATATTTAAGTGAAAAATTTATTGTAGTACAATGTGAACATCAGACATTTAATTGTTTTTATGATACAATAAAATCAAGATATTTGGATAGAACATAAAATATTTATTGGAATACAACTTTAGAACACAAAAAAACTAATAAATTGTAAATATGTAATATATATAATATATATATATATACAGTGTATATACACACACACAAGATATATATGTAATCTACTGTATATTACATAGTGTATTACATATTTACAATTTATTACAGTTTTTTGTGTTCTAAAGTTGTATTCCAATAAATATATTTTTATGTTCTATCCAAATATCTTGATTATTGTATCATAAAAATTATTAAATGTCTGATGTTCACATACACATATTCATGTACTACAATAAATTTTTCACCTAACTATAAGGCAATATATGTAGGAGCGGAGTCGGAGCCGGAGTCTGAGTCGGTGCAAGAGAATTTGAGGAGTCGGAGTCGGAGTCCGAAGGTTTGGCTTACCGACTCCACAGCCCTGCAACTTTCACCTTTCTATGTCCCGATCATCACGTTTATAGGTCATTGCAGGACGTCTGGGAATGTTCTCGTTTTAATTACTCAATAATTAAGTTACTAGAGAAACGTGAATCTGCTCCTTACAGCTTCTAAATCTGCATTGTCGCCAAAGAGCTTTCATGTAGTTTCTTTTAACTATTAAGGGAGGAGTCAACATCGGAGAAGACAAACGGTGGATGTGAGGATTTCATTGGTTAGGGGGGTCCAAGTGGTAAGACCCCAATGTACTTTTACAATGGAGCTGCTACAATACAAATCCAACATGGGTGTAACTGTGAATATATCTGTATCTGCAAGGGTCCCGATGGAAGAGGGGTCTGCTGGCATGCATGCTATAATAGCAGCTACTTGAGCTGCTGTCAGGCCCATGGAGGGGACGGGGCCTGGAACGTTATGCTTCAAATAATTTACCCATTAGCATAATCTCCTTTATTTAACTCCGTCATGTACTGTCACCTCCTGTTGGCTGATGGTCAGGGAGCAAAATGCATCCTGAGCGCCCCCCACCTATTTCCTTCCTGAAATTCAGCTGGTATCCTCACCGTGGCTTACTTCATGTGATTTATGTGTACAAGAATAGCATCTTGTGCACACAGGCGTGTGTGTGAGTGTGTGTATATATATATATATTTGTGTGTGTGTGTGTGTGTGTGTGTGTGTGGTGTGTGTGTGTATGTGTATGTATGTATATATAATTAGTGATGGGATATGCTCTTCTGCCACCTTATCTGTAAACGAGACCCTGGTTGTACCATAATCCTGCAGTTGCAGTCTGCTGTACCTGTACCGCCCCGGTGTTGGTCGGGCTGCTCAGATCTGGGATCGTGGGGGCTTGAGGGGCCCGAATCCGGGTTGGCAGACACATTGATCCGTGAAAGGGGGTATTTACAGGGGACAAGTTCGTGACACCTCCTGTGGGTTGCGGTAATGGGAGTGCCGCCGCTGCTGTAAGGAGTACCAGGGCAGATGGACTTAAGCAGCCTGATGTTAGTCCCTCCACAGGTAGGGATGGCCCCGGGCTCAGGGGTGTTGGTGGTGATTATTTGGCAGCAGAGGGTGCAGGAGACCAGGGTACTCACTGTGGTTTAGTCGTGGTGTTGGATGAGGATTGGAAAGGAGACACACACTCTGCAAGTAAACCAAATTCCCTGTGGACCACAGTCACTGCGGGGAGCCCGTCCAGGTGTCCGCTCCCACCGGTGTCACTTGGTAATCCGGAGCCGCCTCCGTGCACAATTTAGTTGTCTGTTTGTGGCCCCGTGGCTTGAAGCTGTTAGTGCCCCACTCACTATGTGAGGCCTGAAACACACATCCGTTAAACATGTGCGAGTTTGGTCCGTTTCCGTATATACCGGAGACACGGACAAACGTGCACCAATGTTAGGTTATGTTTGAGGTCACACGTGCGTTATTCCATAATGTCCGTGTGTCCATGTCCGTGATATGTATGTGTATCCGTTTTGCACAGAAGCATGTCCGTTTTCTGCACGGAACACGCACACACGGACCCCATGAAAGTCATTGGGTATGTGCGCACAAGTACGTGACACGGATGCATCTCCGTATGCTCCGTGTACGTTTTGTGCTTTTTTGTAGCGATGTCTGTCATTCTTTCTTTTCCTGTGTATGTCGGTCAATCTCCCTCGGTCTGTCCTGTCTGTCCTGTCTGTCCTGTCTGTCCTGTCTGTCCTGTCTGTCCTGTCTGTCCTGTCTGTCCTGTCTGTCCTGTCTGTCCTGTCTGTCCTGTCTGTCCGTCAGTCTCCCCTTTCTCTCATACTTAACGATCTCCGATCACCGGCGCAGCGCTGCACGGCTGTTTAAATAAACTCCAGCTTTTACTATTTTGAAAAAGCCGGCCGCTCATTAATCAATCTCGTATTCCCTGCTTTCCCCGCCCACCGGTGCCTATGATTGGCTGCAGTGAGACACGCCCCCACGCTGAGTGACAGTTGTCTCACTGCAACCAATCACGGCCGCCGATGGGTGGGTCTATACTGTGCAGTAAAAAAAAATACATGTAATTAAAAAAAAACCCGACGTGCGGTCCCCCCCATTTTGATACCAGCCAAGGTAAAGCCACACGGCTGAAGGCTGGTATTCTCAGGATGGGGAGCTCCACGTTATGGGGAGCCCCCCAGCCTAACAATATCAGCCAGCAGCCGCCCAGAATTGCCGCATCCATTAGATGCAACAGTTCTGGGACTCTACCCGGCTCTTCCCGAATTGCCCTGGTGCGTTGGCAATCGAGGTAATAAGGAGTTAATGGTAGCCCATAGCTGCCAATAAGTCCTAGATTAATCATTGCAGGCGTCTGAGACACCCCCAATGATTAATCTGTAAGTTACAGTAAATAAACACACAGCGAAAAATCCTTTATTTACAATAATAAACAATAACAAATACCCTCGTTCACCAATTTATTAAGCCCCAAAAACCCATCCATGTCCGGAGTAATCCACGGAGGTCCTGTGTCGCTTCCAGCTCTGCTACATGAAGGTGACAGGAGCTGCAGAAGAACACCGCCGCTCCTGCCAGATCCACACCGCAACTGAGGTGAGTCGCGCGATCAGCCGTGCTGTCACTGAGGTTACTCGCGGCCACCACTGGATACTCAAACTGTGACTGCAAGTCGCCCGAGTGACAGTGATGAAATCACAGGTGAGTTGCGGTCTCGGGTGGAGGATCCAGCTAGCCGCGAATAGCCTGAGTGACGGCAGCGCAAATCGCGCTGCTCACTTAAGTCACTCAGGGGATTAGCGGTCACCGGTGAGTCCTTCACGGGTGACCGCTAATCAGTACGCGACACAGACAGAGCCGCAGCATGACAATGAAGTCGGGTGAAGTTCACCCGAGTTCATTATCAGCGCGCGACTGTCTGCGGGTATGCATCAACGTCATTTAGCATCACACATGTACCATTGCACACGGACATCACACTCGCATGTCAGTTACAAATCTCACGCACACACGGGTATTACACATGCACACGCGGTTAGCATACGCCGTTCACACGAATGCCACACGGACCATGAAAACTGACATAAAAAGGGATCATGGACCTGAAAAACGGCCCGTATTACACGTGCGTGCGTTTTCACGGATGTGTGTTTCAGGCCTGAAGTGTAGCTGTGCTCTTGAAGGCTGGCACTTGGGACTTCAGTGGGCTGCTTTTCGGCTGGAAAACCCTGTCCCCCGCGTTGTGCTGATACCCCCCCAATCTCTGAGCTCTGTGGGAAAGTCCCTGAAGGTCTCCTTCCTCTGCAGGTCAATTGTCAGGACGTTGAATTGGCTCCTGACCTAGGGTCCTGTACCCCGTCGTGCTCAGTACTGGCCAGTTTCTTTTGGGCTTGCTGGTGCCGACAGTCCTCCTAGACTATGTCCGTCGCACCCTCTTCCAATGTCACTGCAACCAGTCTCCGACTCCTCTGGTCCTGGACCATCGTCTGCAACCCAACCTTAGTCTAGCTCCCCAGGAGCTCACTCTCCCCGAATCCTCTCTTTGAGGGCTCTCACTACTCTCTTTCTTCTTCCCTCCCACCAGTCTGCCTGACCCCTAGGTGGGTGGCCCTTTTCCAGCTAGACCAACCTACTGGTGTGTCTGACAGGTCATGATGTGATGTGTTGATTAGGATTTGTGGTGCTGATGGTAGTGACACTGATTTCTTAGGAACCTGGAAGCATGGGGGTAGGCTCTGCACCCTGGGGAAGGATGCCGTAGCCTGTGGCACCCTGATTTACTCGGGGGCACCACATAAGCTCCCCTTGCATTGCTGCCATTGGATCCCCTTGTTGGCTCATACGGTGGCTATGGCTCATACAGTAGCTGTAGCGATGCTTACATTGGCCTACAGGGTACGATGCAGCAGCAGTGTATATGTCAGGTATTGGAATACTGACAGGTTTTAGCACTATGGAACACAGCTCTAAACAGCAGCAGTTAAGGACCTGACACCTAGCAACGTACAGGCCACATTGCCTAGGCACCTCCCTTAAGGAGAGGGTGCCTTAAATACCTGATGCCTCTCAGCCATAGATTCTAACAGGTATTATCTAGCGTTCACCCAATCCCGGTCCTTCTAGCAGGGGAATGTCCGTGTCACCAAGACTGGTCATCACTTCCCCTTCACCGCATTATTCAGTATAACCAAAACTAATATAATAAATCAACGTACAGGGCCCAACGGGACTATGGTACAATTCACCAAGGTACAAGGCGAACTAAGTTAACTTTCCTCAATTAGTAGCATACGATCGAACAGGAAGTAGCGTCCCGGTTCAGTCAGAACGTCTGTCTGTTAATTGGTGATCAATGTATGGTCTTCGGTGCTTGACCTGCTAAGTAGTGCTCTTGATGTTCAGTGTTCAATGCTTGACTTCCGAGGTCTGGATTTCGGTGTTTGGTCTTCGGTGATTGACCTGCTAAGTCTTGATGTTCGGTCTTCGGTGCTTGACGTCTGAGGTATGGTCTGCTGTAGGATCCGGTTATATTCGGATACTTCTACTGCAGAAATAGACATGAGCCGCTTCGCAGCTCACACATCATAATCATCTCACGTCTTTGTGCCAATTCCTTCCTTCTCCGCCGTCCCGGGCTATTATGTTTAACAACTGCGTCACAGCTGTCACCTTACCTGGTGTCCCGCACAACTTCTTCCCTCAGAGAAAGACATCATCTGTGCCTGAGTTCCTGCCGCTCAGTCCAACCACCAGATGGCGGTATTAACTTGAAAGTGCTGCAGGATGTTAACGGAGCGCATCTTTGGTTTGTTCACCACTCCCTTAAGACCGCTTTACACGCTGCGACATCACTAGCGATCGCACCCGCCCCCATTGTGCGTGCGTCACGGGCAAATCGCTGCCCGTGGCGCACAATATCGCTAGTACGCGTCACGCGTCCTTACCTTCCTAAAGACGTCGCTGTGGCCGGAGAACAATCTCTTGTTTAAGGGGGAGGTTTGTGCGGCGTCACAGCAACATTACATAGCAGATCACCAATAGAAGCGGAGGGGCGGAGAGCAGCCGTATTAATGTCACTCCCACCTCGTTGCTGGAGGACGCAGGTAAGGAGATGTTCCTCGTTCCCAGGGTGTCACACGTAGCGATGTGTGCTGCCTCAGGAACGACGAATAACCTGCGTCCAAAAGCAGCAACGATATTTTGAAAATGAACGACGTGTGAACGATCAACGATTTGTGCCGCTTTTTGGATCGTTAGTGGTCGCTCGTAGGTGTCACACGCAATGACGTCGCTAACGAGGCCGGATGTGCGTCACGAATTTTGTGACCCCAGCGATATCTTGTTAGCTATGTTTTTGCGTGTAACGGGGCCTTAACAGTTGTCACAAGTTTTCTTTCTGGAGTGCAAGACTCCCCGGCCTCTCGGCTTCCTGCTTACCGGGGGCAATGTGCTCCTGATTGATTGACAGTTTGGACCAGAGGCATTGTTGCTGTACTGCCATGAACTGTGCACTTTCTAAAGCTGCAAGCAGGGGAAGCTTTGTCTGTGCACTGAGGCTTGATAAATACCGAGATCCTGCCAGCTTCAGAGCAGCGCTTTCAAGCTCCATTGTAAAGAGCTTTTAAGCACTGTGCTTTGTCTCTGACAGCATGCAGAGATGATCACTTCTGCGCAGTAATTCTCATCGCAGGTAGAAATACAATGAAAGGTAAAACCTACTTTATAAAGCTGGAGGCAGAACATACAAGGTCTACCATCGACTCATCTGAGGATAGAACTAAATGGGGACAGAGACCTCTGATTCCAGTGCTGAGTCATTACTGGGCTTCTTGCTGTAGTTTTGATAAAACACTGTTAATCTGCTGCAGTTCTTGTACTCTTCACATTCATATAATTGTATGGTGAAAAGACACTATTGCCTACCACCTGGATTGATAAGGGTCTGATCACTGGGACTCCCACCGATCGCCAGAATGGGGAACGTCCATCCCTTTTGGCATACAGTGCGCATGCGCCATGTTTCCCTCATCCACAAGTGCAGTGCTCGGCTTTTTCCAGTAGCTTCCATAGAGAATGAATAGAGTGAGGGTCAATCATGTCTACTGCCCTTTACTAGCGATCTGTAGGAGTCGCAGCAGCCTGCCTTTCACCCCATTGATCTAGATGTTTTCACCCAGGTGATCACTTCTTTTCATCAGACAACCCCTTTTGAGTGTATTACAGATCAATTTTATTAAATCTGATAAGTAGCAATTTTATTTCTTGGTTGCTTCATTGGGGGACACAGGAACCATGCTGCTGACATGGCTCCTATATCCTCCATTGAAGACTACCAGAAAAAGATTTTATGGTGAGTACCAAAAATCTTCAATTTTAACATCTCACCATGTTACTTGCACCCTCTCTACTGTACACTGATTTCATGTCACGTATCATTGATTGATCATTATTTTCCCTGCAGGGATGGAGGTCGGCTCGGTGGTGCGTGCAATGTTTGACTTCTGCCCCAGTGTGTCGGAGGAGCTGACGCTTTTTGCTGGAGATGTCATTGAAATTCTCAGTGTAATAGATGAATTTTGGCTACTGGGGAATAAAGAAGGAATCACAGGTAAAGTACACTCATTTGAAAAAAAAAAAAAAAAAAGTTTTATTATACATATACCGTGTGTGTATATATACAGGTACATCTCAATAAATTAAAATATCAAACAGCTAATTTCAGTAATTCAATACAAAAAGTGAAATGCACATATTATAAAGTCATTACACACAGAGGCATCTATTCCTATATATTATATAGAGTCACTACACACAGAGGGGTCTATTCTTATATATTATATAGAGTCATTACACACAGAGGGATCTATTCCTATATATTATATAGAGTCACTACACACAGAGGGGTCTATTCTTATATATTATATAGTCACTACACACAGAGGGATCTATTCTTATATATTATATAGAGTCATTACACACAGAGGCATCTATTCCTATATATTATATAGTCACTACACACAGAGGGGTCTATTCTTATATATTATATAGAGTCATTACACACAGAGGGATCTATTTCTATATACAGTTCCTTGCGAAAGTATTCGGCCCCCTTGAATTTTTCAACCTTTTCCCACATTTCAGGCTTCAAACATAAAGATAAAAATGTTAATGTTCTGGTGAAGAATCAACAACAAGTGGGACACCATTGTGAAGGTGAACAAAAATAATTTCTTATTTTAAACTTTTTAAAAAAATAAATAACTGAAAAGTGGGGCGTGAAATATTATTCAGCCCCTTTAATACTTTGTAGCGCCACCTTTTGCTGCGATTACAGCTGCAGTCTCTTGGGGTATGTTTCTATCAGTTTTGCACATCGAGAGACTGAAATTCTCGCCCATTCTTCCTTTGTAAACAGCTGGAGCTGAGTGAGGTTGGATGGAGGCGTTTGTGAACAGCAGTTTTCAGCTCTTTCCACAGATTCTCAATTGGATTCAGGTCTGGACTGTGACTTGGCCATTCTAACACCTCAATACGTCTATTTGTGAACCATTCCATTGTAGACTTTGCTTTATGTTTGGGATCATTGTGTTGTTGAAAGTCTTTTGCAGACTCCAATAGGTTTTCTTCAAGAATGGTCCTGTATTTGGCTCCATCCATCTTCCCATCAATTTTAACCATCTTCCAAGTCTCCGCTTAAGAAAAGCAGGCCCAAACCATGATGCTGCCACCACCATGTTTGACAGTGGGGATACTGTGTTCAGGGTGATGAGCTGTGTTGCTTTTACGCCAAACATATCGTTTGGCGTTGTGCTCAAATAGTTTGATTTTGGTTTCATCTGACCAGAGCACCTTCTCCTTCTTCCACATGTTTGGTGTCTCCCAGGTGGCTTGTGGCAAACTTTAAACACCACTTTTTATGGTTATCTTTGAGAAATGGCTTTCTTCTTGCCACTCTTCCATAAAGGCCAGATTTGTGCAGTGTATGACTGATTGTTGTCCTATGGACAGACTCTCCCACCTCAGCTGTAGATCTCTGCAGTTCACCCAGAGTGATCATGGGCCTCTTGGCTGCATCTCTGATCAGTCTTCTCCTTGTTTGAGATGACAGTTTGGATGGACGGCCGGGTCTTGGTAGATTTGCAGTAGTATGACACTCCTTCCATTTCAATATGATCGCTTGCACAGCGCTCCTTGGTATATTTAAAGTTTTGGAAATCTTTTTATAACCAAATTCGGCTTTAAACTTCTCCACAACAGTATCACGGACCTGCCTGTTGTGTTCCTTGGTCTTCATGATGCTCTCTGTGCTTTAAACAGAACACTGAGATTATCACAGAGCAAGTGCATTTATACGGAGACTTGATTACACACAGGGGCTTATATTTATCATCATCAGTCATTTAGGACAACATTGGATCATTCGGAGAACCTCAATGAACTTCTGGAGTGAGTTTGCTGCACTGAAAGTAAAGGGGATGAATAATATTGCACGCCACAATTTTCAGTTATTTATTTTTTAAATAAGTTTAAAATAAGCAATACATTTTGTTTAACTTCACAATTGTGCCCACTTGTTCTTGATTCTTCACCAGAACATTAACATTTTTATCTTTGTTTGAAGCCTGAAATGTGGGAAAAGGTTTAAAAATTCAAGGGGGCCGAATACTTTCGCAAGGCACTGTGTGTATACACACACACACACACACACACACACACACACACACACACACACACACACTATTTTATATATTTATGTAATATATAAAAGTGTATGTGTGTGTGTATATGTATATATGGAATATGGAAAAGTGAAAAAAATTATATATATATTGTGAAATAGATAATTTTTTTTCTCTTTTAGCTTTTTAGTTTTACCTCCTAAATCTGTTGTTGTTGTTATTTTTTAAACAATAACATTTTGTTTAATAAATAATTTCTGTATAGTTATTTTGTTTTGTTTTATTAGGGTACTTTCACACTTGCGTTTATTTCCTTCCGTTACAATCCGCCCTTTTGGAAAACAGCGGAATCCGTTAACGGATTCCGCTGTTTCCCATAGACTTGTATGGGTGACGGATTGTACCAAAAGGACCTGCGTTGCTTCCGCTGGGCGACGCTCCGTTGCTTCCGCCCAGTGGGGAACGCAGCATGTAACGTTATGTTGAGCAGCGGAATCCTCTGGATTTCACTGCGCATGCTCTTCTTTTTAAAAAAAAAAAAAAATCAAACTTTATTTTGGCTCACGGTGGCCGAACGTTCAGGTGAGCGCCCGGCCGTCGGCAAGCGACAGCGCTCAGCTGGGCGACCGGCCGCCAGCATGCCCGGCCGCCGGCAAGTCACAGCGCTCAGCTGAGCGCCCGCCCGCCGGCATGCCTGGGCGCCGGCAAGTGACAGCGCTCAGCTGATCACCCGGCGGTCGGCTGCAGGGAGCGATCAGCTGATCACCCAGCGGCCGGCAAGTGACAGCGCTCAGCTGATCACCGGCGGTCGGCTGCAGGGAGCGATCAGCTGATCACCCGGCGGCCGGTTGCAGGGAGCGATCAGCTGATCACCTGGCGGCCGGCTGCAGGGAGCGATCAGCTGATCACCTGGCGGCCGGCTGCAGGGAGCGATCAGCTGATCACCCGGCGGCCGGCTGCAGGGAGCGATCAGCTGATCACCCGGCGGCCGGCTGCAGGGAGCGATCAGCTGATTGTTCACAATAGTCTGTCGCTGGTAAAACTCTAAAAAAAAAAAAAAAAAAAAAAAATCAAAACGAATTGCGTTGTTTTGCAGCATCCGTTGCATCCGTTGTGCCACTATATGCAACACATCCGTTGCATCCGTTACACAACGCAATGCAGCGGATACCGTTCAACGCAAGTGTGAAACTAGCCTCATATAGATTTTGCCCTAAGACTGTGACTGTGAGTTATAGCCCCGTTCTCTGGGTCAGTGGGGGTCCCAGCAGTCGGACCCCATGTGATAAGGGAGTTATCCTCTCTTATATGGACAGGGATAACTTACAATCTTGGGACAAGCAACTTTTAAGAATACAAAACCAAATTTTCAAAAATGATTACTAAACTAAGGGGAAAAAAAAGAAATTGGTGCAGTACCACTTTAGTCCTCCAGGTGGTGCTCTGAGATTTATTATTTTCATTTCCTCCTAACATTTCTTTATAATGTCTTGTTTTAAAATCTTTGCTGTCGGTAAAAGGTAACAGTCTTGTATATATATGAGAGAGAAAATATATATTATATATTATATGTGTATATATATATATATATATATATATATATATATATATATATATATATATATATATATATATATATATATATATATAATATTAAGGATTTGCTTTATTTGTATCCCGTCTATGCAATCCTCTATGTGAGCTGAGTCCGGACTGATACGTGTTCCTTGAGCTGACGCAGCGCACCACAAGAAAGTGTTTATCTCATAGGGGATTGTTCAGACTGGATACGATTAGATCAGTCTCTTACCCATGAGCAGGTCTAGCAGTGTGGTCACATTTTCAGTTTCTGTATAATACAATGTTTAATAGAAAGTTGCATGACTTTTACAGGTAGTATAATTAAGCTTTTACTTATATAAAACCACCTTATAGTGAGTGGTGCCCTCATATGTTGGTACCTCTTCTTCCAAACTGTATCACTTGTGCACATTGGTAAGCCTCATATACTATACTGTATCTGTATACAGTGACTTGCGAAAGTATTCACCCTCCCTTGGCTTTTTACCTATTTTGTTACATTCCAAACGGTATTTAGATATTTTTGTAATCCGAATTGTGTGTGATGCATCAGCACTAAATAGTCTAAGATTGGGAAGAGAAGTGAGAAGAATATTGGCAAAAATTGAATTTATGGGATAAAATAAATAATTGCCATGTGCATATGTATTCACCCCTTTTGATATGAAGCCCCTAAAAATTTCTGATGCAAGCAATTACCATCGTAAGTTAGACGCTTAGCGAAAGGAAGACCATCTGTGTACAATCTAAGTGCCCCGAGGTCTGTCACCTTTTCTAAAAAGCCACAGAGGCTGCAACACCATTAAGCAAGAGGCATCACAGACCAAAAAACACCATGAAAACTAAGGAGATCTCCACACAACACCATCTAGACCAAGGCGATCTCCACACAACAATATGAAAACCAAGGAGATCTCCAAACACCACCATAAAGACCAAGGAGGTCTCCAAACACCACCATGAAGACCAAGGAGGTCTCCAAACACCACCATGAAGACCAAGGAGGTCTCCAAACACCACCATGAAGACCAAGGAGGTCTCCAAACACCACCATGAAGACCAAGGAGGTCTCCAAACACCACCATGAAGACCAAGGAGGTCTCCAAACACCACCATGAAGACCAAGGAGGTCTCCAAACACCACCATGAAGACCAAGGAGGTCTCCAAACACCACCATGAAGACCAAAGAGGTCTCCAAACACCACCATGAAGACCAAGGAGGTCTCCCAAAAAATGGTGGGTTCCAAAAACGTATCATAATCTCTGATGATTCCCAGAGCACCATCAAATCCATTATCATCAAATGGAAGAAACATGGCACCACAACAAACCTGCGAAGCGGACCATCCATCAAAACTCTCAGCCCGGGCAAGGAGGGCATTAATCAGAGAGATAGCACAGAGACCAAAGGTAACTCTGAAGGAACTGCAGAGTTCCCAAGCAGAGTCTGGAGTATCTGTCCATATGAGCCCAATACGTCGTACACTCCATAGAGCCGGTTTTTATGGAAGAAACACAGATAAAAAGCCTTTACTTACAGCCAATAATTGGAAGGCTCATTATGAGTTTGCCAAAAGACATGTGGGAGACTCTCCAAATGTATAGAAGAAGGTGCTGTGTTCAGATGAGACCAAAATTAAATTTTTGGGTCACCAAAGTAAACGCTATGTTTGGTGCCAAACAACTCAGCTCATTAACTCAAGAACACCATCCCCACAGTGAAACACTGTGGTGGCAGCATCATGCTGTGGAAATATTTTTTGGCAGAAGGGATTTGGAAAAGGGTTTAAGTTGAGGGGAAGATGAATGGTGTGAAATACAGGGATGTTCTTGAGCAAAACCTGTTTCAGTTTGTCAGTGATTTGAGACTTGGATGGAGGTTTTACCTTCAAACAAGACAATGACTCAAAGCTACTGCTAAAGCAACACTCGAGGGGTGTAAGTGGAAACGTGTAAATGTATTGGAGCAGCCGAGTCACAGCCCAGACCTTAATACAATGGAGAATCTGTAGTCAGACTTAAATATTGGGGTTCGCCAGAGGAAACCTCTAACTTGAAGGAGCTGGAGAAGTTTTGCCTTGAGGAATGGGCAAAAATCCCAGTGCCAAGATGTGGAAAGCTCAGTGACTTATCCAAAGCAAATTGCAGCTGTAATTGCCACAGAGGGAGGCTCTACAAAGTACTGTCTTTAGAGGGGTGAATATTTATGCACACTGAAGATTTCAGTTATTTTTGTCCTACTTGTTGTTTGCGTCACGATAAAATGAAAACCCAAATGTTCATAGTTGTCAGCCTGTTCTTTACATGACATGATGCAAAACCTCAAAAAAGTCAAATTCCAGGTTGTGAGGTAGCAAAACTTTAAAAATGCCAAAGGGGGGGTGAATACTTTCATAAGGCTTTGTAGTTGCCAAATAACAATACAATATACAATATAGTTCAAATAAAACTACCATACAGTTGTCCAAATAACACCATCGTGTGATTAACCAAATAACTATACCATATACGGTAGTTGTCTAAATATTACCAATATATACTTGTCCAAATACCATTAACATGTAGTTGGAAAAATACTACCATATAGTTGTCCCAATAATACCATTTAGTTGACTAAATACTACCATATAGTTGACCAAATAACACGACCATATAGTTGTCTAAATATTACCAATATATACTTGTCCAAATAACACTACCATGTAGTTGAAAAAATACTACCATATAGTTGTCCCAATAATATGTAGTTGACCAAATATTACCAACATATATACCGTAGTTGACCTAATAACACTACCATACAGTTGTCCAAACATAACCGCCATGTCGTTGACAAAATAACTCTACCATATATTTGTCTAAATAATAACAACATATAGTTGTCCAAATAACACTACCATATAGTTGACCAAATAATAGTACCATACAGTTGACCAAATTATACTACCATATAGTTTGTTACCTAAATAACCACTTAGGCAGTGCCGCCACTCCATACACTTCAAAGACAACTCAATAATGCCTAAGAAACACTGTCTAAAAACCATCATACGGTGCTGAAATAATAGTATCATATGGTCACGAAAATAACAGCACTGAACATAAAGCTAGTAGCAGACTTATACAGGATTTGTGTCAGTCCCCCGGTCTTGGATGCCAGGTGCCCCTTCAGCGGGGGAAGCGGTGTGACCCTACAGGCTGCACCCATTAAGGGGAGGTAGGTAATGATCAGTGTAATTTGTTGTATTCTGAATGTGTAACTTCCATATTTATAGGACAATTTCCTGTAAGTTTTGTGGAAGTTCTGACCATCCCGACCACGAAACATGGAGAGAAGATGTACGTCAGTGTTAGCGACTTTACCTCCCATGAGCCCGGAGCGCTCTGCCTCCAAAGAGGTAATGTTTTTTGGGGAGTTTTTTCAATATGATTACATTGTGTCTTCTCACTTTGTGGCAATTGTCTCCATTAAATTTTATCAGTTTTTATATTTTATTATTCATTTTATTATCAATCAGTTCCAAAGGTGGACAGATGCAACTGCATCCAATCCAGACTGTGGCCAGGCCACTGTTGAATGTTTATGTCTAGTGGTGGCCACAGTCTACGTCATACACAGTCGCCGGTCCCGCGCAGGTGCACTACAATACTTTGATCTGCCCTGCTCAGGGCAGATCACAGAGCGCCTGCGCAGGATCTCAATGCCAGCTAGTGTGGATGACATAGACGCGTCATGCACCCCGGCTACAGAAGAAAGAGGATAGATATGGCTGAAAGAGGCGGCGCCGGTGCCGGACAACGGAGACGCCCATATGACCCAACTCCACTGTAGTGAGACCGTTAGGTGAGTATTATAAAGTGATTTTTATGTTCTACACGGCGGCCTGGGTTCTTATATACAGCATCGGCCACTGGTGGTGGCCGCAGCTTTATAGGCCAAAAAAACAGTGACAGATTCCCTTTAAACATAATTGAATAAATCCTTGTCTACTTTCCTGTGAATTCAGAAGTGAACACAGAAATGGGATTAGTGAGTAGTGATGGGCAGAACCAGACTGTAAAAGTCCAGATCAGCGCGGTTTCAAACATACCCGAGTGCCGGTCCTGGTATTTTCAGGGAGTTCCGGCTAATGTTCCTGATCCGGCACTCGGGAAATAAAGGAAAAATACATCAAATAAGAATGAAGCAATCGCTTTATGCCGAGGCTCCATCGCGATTGTACACTGCTCCCGGAGCCGCTCATTCACTTCCGCAGCCGCTCGTTATTGCTCTTCCATATGCACTGCTTTCCCCGCCCACTGGCAGCCCTGGCATCTGTGATTGGTTGCAGTCAGACGTACCCCCAGCCTGTGACACAGCGTCTGACTGCAACCAATCACAGGCGCGGTCTGCGGGTCACTATCGTGGTAACAACAAATAAAACATTTGGCATGGGACCCCTCATATTATGATACCCAGCACAGATAAAGCATACTGCTACAGGCTGCAGCCCCCAGCCATGTGCTTATCTTGGCTATGTATCAAAATAGGAGAAACCACATGCGGCTTTTTTAAAAATTATTTAAATAAGTTATTAAAAAAACACTGTGCGGTCCTCCCCAATTTTGATACCTAGCCATAAAAAAGCCCAACAGCTGGGGGCTGGTATTCTCAATCTGAGGAGACCCATGCTTATTGGGCCACTTTCAACCTAAAAATAGCAGCCTAGAGCCGCCCGGGATTGTCGCATCCATGAGATGTGACAATCCCAGCTCTTTACCTGGCTCTTCCCAATTGATTGGTTGCAATCGGAATAAGAGGTTAATAACAGCCCACAGCTGCCACTAAGCCCTAGAATAGTGATGGGAGGCATCTGAGACCCCCACATTACTAATCTGTAAGTGAAAATAAGTGAAGGATTTTTCGGTGTTTGTGTTTATCCGAAATAAAAAACATAAAAGCACCCTCTTTCACTACTTTATTAACCCGCAAACACTTTTGCAGGTCTGACGTAATTCACACGAGGTCCCACGATGATTCCAGCTCTGCTACATCTAAATCTCACAATGACCGCCCGCTGTGAGGTTCAGGCAGAGACTATGGAGACCGGTGTCCGGCCAGATAACCGGGACCAATCCCGGATTTTTTTTTTTACCCGGTTAGACCCTCCGGTCTCGGTTATCTGCAACTCCGCCGATCACTATTTGTGAGTGTACTGAGGACATGCATTTATTAAAATGTCCAGTAGAGGGCGCTCTTCGCTGATGTTTCATACAATTAATATATGGTACTCTCCTTGGATATTAAAAGTAATATAACTCTCAGAGATAATATTTGCTAAATAATTTTAAACTTTTTATACTAATATATATATATATTTTTTGTTTTTCAGGGGATCTTGTGGTATTGGAGGGATCCCTGGCTTCTAGTTGGCTTCAAGGTCGAAACTGTTGGGGCGCAAGAGGGTTTTTCCCCCTGTCATGTGTCCAAGAGTTCATTTTGTCCTCTAGGAGCCGTCAGCTCTGCCAAAATGTGACCATAGAACTCCCTAGTTATGCCATTGGCCAAGCGCAGGCAATAATGGGTCTTTCCGCACAACTTGATGAAGAGTTAGATTTCCGGGAAGGAGACATCATTATAATAACTGGGGTTCCAGAACCTGGTTGGTTTGAAGGAGAACTTAATGGAAGAAGAGGAATTTTCCCTGAAGGGTTTGTTGAGTTGATGAATCCTTTAAGAGTTCCCGATAATGGACTCCATTCAGATGAAGAGAGAGAAGAGTTTGTTCGCGATAGGTCACCCGAAATAATCAATGAGAGGGACATGGGTAAAATTATAGAAGAAGAGGAACAAGATGGGACGTTTGCTGTGGCTCTATATAGGTTCCAAGCTATGGAGCAGAGAGAACTGGACTTTAATGTTGGAGACCGAATACGAATAATCGGGACGTTGGAAGATGGGTGGCTGGAGGGCGAGTTGCATGGAAATCGAGGAATTTTTCCTTATAGGTTTGTAAAAATGGAGACTAAAGAAAAAATATTTCACGAGGAGCAGCCAGTAGTTACAGAAACTTCAATATCCAATCCTCCTGTCAATTATCTTGACATGTCCTCTACCAATGAACCAGGAACCGGGACAGATCCACATTATTGGGATGTCCATGTTGACAATCCACCATCATCACCCTCAAGTCAAGTAACTCAAGAAACAACGCAAAGTCCAGAAACTTATATTAATAGTTACAAAGAAGCAAGACAAAGCAACTATGAAACAATCAACAGCTCTTCTGCAAAACCTCAACTACCTCCTCGACCACATAGCAAGGCATGTAGTCCTCCGGCATCACGATCTCAAAGGCCTAAGGAACACAATAAGTTTACGGCACAGGTTGAAGACAGAAGAGGTAAAACCAGTTTGCCCAATGGAGCTCAAGAAAAATGGTTGTCGAAGAAGTCATTATCTTTAATGACGACGGATGACATTTACTCAGCTGATGATCATGTCAATGAAAGGTCAAAAACCAAAAACCGAAAAAACAGCCTTCCGATCCAAGACGTTGTTCATTGGGTGGAGGACCATAGAAGAAAACCAAAGACTAACTTCAAGGAAAAATGTGACAACTCAAGTTTGTGGACAACTGGGCGAGAAAGCCCAGCAAATGACAATACAGAGCTCGATTTAATTGATTTGGACTCCAAACTTACTGAGCAGCTTTCAGAGTTTGAAAAGAGCCTCTCCAATCCTCCGAAGAACGGTAGTAACAAAGTATCTCGCCATTTTTCAATATTGGATTACAACTCTGAAACTGACATTATTCGAGGATCTCCAAAGATGTCTAAGCAGCAGAAATCACCGGAAAAATTTCGATTTAAAGTTTTAAGGCCTCCCCCACCACGTCCTAACCCTAGACCTCATTCTTCTTCTCGACATAAAATGCCTAAATCCAGTTCCTCCTCTTCGTATTTATCTCCAACTCAGAACCCTCATAGAAATGAATATGTAGAAAACCCTCCTCCAACTCTTGCTCTCCGACCATCCAGACCTGCACCTCTGCCCCCAACCAATAGTCAAAGAAACACTCCATCTCCGAAACCACTTCCAAAGCAAGATACTGCAACCAATGACAACTTTTTGCTATCCGACATTCCCGATTCAATGGATGTCCACGAAGACTTAGAACAGGCAGAGCGAAGGTCCCCTTGTCCATTTTTACTCTTGAAGATAGAAGATGTGGAGCGTGAACTTGAAGTCTACAGAAAAACCCGTGAGGAGCTCAGTCAGATGCTCGAGGATGAAGACCAGGATGAGATGACGAGAGCAGAGACCATTGAGAATTTGGATTTTTGTGACTCCAACATTGAAAGCTTGAACGTGGAGCTCCAGCAGCTGAAAGGTGAGATGTTAACTTCATTCATTCTTCACAGTACTTAAAAGGAACCGGTCACCAGCTTTTGGCCTTCTAAACTAAAACTAGCACCTTAAGCAGCACCTGTGCTGCATTCCATAAAGTTGCACGTTACTCCCTAACCCCCCTGTATCCCCCAAAAATACCTTTTATAAAATCTCCAGCCCTGTAAGTAAATTGGCCGGTCTGGTCCAATGGGCGTCCTAATCTGAGCCTCCTGTCCCTCTTTTCGCTGTCGTCCTGTGCTGATTGACGTGGATGATGCCTCGGATGCCATCCACGTAGGCAGGCAAAATTTCCATATTCCCAGCTTGCTCAGGCAGACTTTGCTTTGCCCGGTTGAAAACATAGGTGAGCCTGCGTGAACCGGAAAGTTCTGTGCGCAGGGGCGAAATTTTGCCCGGCGATGTGGATGACGTCACCTGCTTCATCCACATAGTTGGGCAAAAATCTTGCACCTGCGCAGAGAACTCGCCGGTTTGTGCAGGTGCACCTATGTTTTTGGCTCTGCCCCAATACGGGAATATGTCTGCGCAGGTGCAAGATTTTGCCAGCCTACGTGGATGAGTGCCAAGGCACAAGAAGAGGGCGAAAGGAGGGACAGGAGGCGCAGATTAGGATGCCCATCGGATCTACCCGGACAATTTACATACAGGGTGGGAGATTTTATAAAGTTATTTGTGAGATCTACAGGGGAGGGGGAGGGGGTAACAAGCACCTTTCATAGAATGCCACACAGGCGTCAATTTTAAAGGGAACCTGTCACCAGATTTGGGGCCTATAAGCTGTGGTCACCACCAGTGGGCTCTTATATACAGCATTGTAACATGCTATAAATAAGAGCCCAGGCCGCTGTGTAGAACGTAAAAATCACTTTACAATACTCACATAAGGGGCGGTGTGGTGCGGACTGGTCGGATGGGTGTCTCCGTTCCCGGATCCGGCGCCTCCTCTTTCGGCCATCTTTGTCTTCCTTTTTCTGAAGCCTGGGTGCATGACGCGTCCTATGTTATCCATGCTAGCCGGTATTGAGGTCCCGCGCAGGCGCACTACAATACTTTGATCTGCCCTGCTCAGGACAGATCAAAGTGCGCCTGCGCCGGACCTCAATGCCGTCCTTTGTGCATGTACCCAGGCTTCTGAAGAAGGAGAACAAATATGGGTGAAAGAGGGAGCGCCGGTACCAGAGATTGGAGACACCCATCCAACAAGTCTGCTCTGCACCGCCCCTTAGGTGAGTATTATAAAGTGATTTTTACGTTCTACACAGCGGCCTGGGCTCTTATATACAGCATGTTAGAATGCTGTATATAAGAGATCACTGGTTGTGGCCGCAGCTTATAGGCACCAAATCTCGTGACAGGTTTCCTTATAGGATGGTGTTGGGTGGTGATGAATTTTTGGTGATGACCCTCCTATTGCAATCTTTTTTCTTTATGAAATATTATAAATATGGATCGTACCTGTAGTGATATTCAGTCTTCTACTACTTTTGATGTTTTTCAGACTGCTGTATTGTACTCTTGTTTCAAGGATAAAAAAAAGTCTGCTTTTTTCCAAAAACATTGTCACACCTGTCCATTAGCTAAGGGGTGCTTTGCACATTGAGACATCGCGACTGCGATATCGTCGGGGTCAAATCAAAAGTGACGCACATCCAGCGCCGATAACGATGTCGCAACGTGTAAAGCCTAGATGCGCCGATAAACGATCGCAAAAGCTTCGTAAATCGGTGATCTGTGTAGTGTCGGACATTTTCATAATGTCGCTACATCAGGAGATATGATGTTGTTCCTCGTTCCTGCGGCAGCACACATCGCTGTGTATGAAGCCGCAGGAGCGAGGAATATCGCCTTACCTGCATCCAGCCTGCAATGAGGAAGGAAGGAGGTGGGCGGGATGTTTACGTCCCTCTCATCTTCGCCCCTCCGCTTCTATTGGCTGTGTGACATCGCTGTGACGCCGCACGACCCGCCCCCTTAGGAAGGAGGCGGGTCACCGGCCAGAGCGACGTCGCAGGGCAGGTGAGTGCGTGTGAAGCTGCCGTAGCGATGATGTTCGCTACGGCAGCAATCACAAGATATGGCATGTGCGACGGGGGCAGGGACTATAGCGCTCGGCATAGCTATCATGGGCTAGCGATGTTGCAACGTGCTAAGTACCCCTAAGAGTATATTCACAAACGTATTCATTCCTTGTGTGCAATAGATTATACATGTACCAATGTGAGCCTATGGTTCAACACTACATCTGAGCGTGGCCAAAAATTGCCGATCAGCCCCATTGAATTGAACTGGTCTGAGCTGCACGACCTCACATAATCTGTGCACTGGTGCATTCATCGTGAAATATCTGTTGGTGTATTGTTCTCTATCATCATGTGTTTTATTATCATTTTATTTATTTATTTTATTTTTTTTTATGTGCTGGGCTGCGCCTGTTTAGTCGGAACCATGAGGTCAGGTATATAATCGTGTGATCTGCTCAATATATCAGTAGTTAAGAAGTTAAATCAATAAATTTTGGATTCTTTTTAGATGTAGTGATATGTACGTTGGAACCATGGTTTCTTTTTTGTTTCACATTTTAGATACCCTAAAATGTGAATGTGCTTTCGTAGCTGCAGCCTGACATTGGGCACTAGATTCATATATTTTGTTGCTTTCCGGACTGGTCACAGCTTTCTTAACCTGGACTCCTATGAGGCTGTAGAGTTCAGGTCCGGAGATCTGCGGCCGGTCCATGGACACTGACCTGTAACTGCAGCCTAATTAGTAACCAATATACCTTCTTTTTTCATCTATTCACATCACGCTGACACTACATTCCCCATATACACTTGGAAAGGTTCTCGGTGCATGCGCCACTTATATCATGTTGTATGAGTGCATGTGCGCTCTGTGGAGATAGGAGGAATAAGTAGTTACCTGGCACACGTGACATTCATCTATCTCCCATTAAATTAAATGATTGTGTGTCGCCCTGGGCAAGCCAGGGGACACAGGTCACAACACCACCACACCCCACACTCCAGGTAGGAACATCACAGCTAACCTACAAATCCTTGTTGCCTTCCTCCAGGAGTCTGTTGATGCACACCAGGGGGTGGGCCAGGCGGTTGGCTCCGCCCACCGAGGAGCTCACAACTCTGGAGGCAGGAAGTTCCAGGCAGATTAGCCCAGGCAGGGCAAGTGTGAGGAGCTAAAAGTGAGAGAGTAAACAACAGCTAAGTGAAAGTGAAGGAAGTAAAGTGGAAAAAGGAAAGAAAGCCTGAAGGGTCCAGCTGTGTGTAGGGCCAGATCAGCAAGGTCAGCGACGGCGGTGACTGTCTGGATGGGGACCGTTTGGAAGTTCCTGGAAGGACCCCGTTGGCTGTGTGCCCGGTGGTCTGGAGCAGTGTTCCGAAGGACAGTCAGCACCAGGGCAGGGGCCTCTCGGACCCCGGCAAGGCTAGGAGTCGCCAAATTTGCCGAATCCGTCAGTGAAGGGGACGTAGATCCCCCAACAACCAAGTCCCGATTGACGGCAACAGCCCAACCATTACAGGGGAGACACCGCCACCGCCAGGGCACCAGTTTCCCCAGGGCCAGCGCCTGCGGGCAAAGTGTAGAGCTCCTCCGGCCCAGATTGCAGTCGGGGAGCGGGTAACCGGAGGGAATCCACCGCTACCACCAGTAAAACAAAGGTGCAAGGAAGAGGGACATCACCGTCACCTACCGGGAGTGCAGGTGCAGCCGTCTGTGGGACCGTCCTACCAGCCGTTTGGTTTACCGTACAAACTGTGTCCGTGTCTCAGGCTGAGTGAGTACCACAGTGCCGTAAGGCACAGCGCTGCCCCCGCGTCCCTGCGCCCACCAGGCCCCGCACCTCCTTCTCCACCACCGGGCCCCGGGATCACCAACCCCTACCCACGGAGGGGCAACACAACACCTGGCTGCTCCGCATCACCATCCCCGGGATCCCCGAATCGAGCAGCGGTGGTGAAATCACCACAACCGTGGGTGGCGTCACGAACTATAACAATTCCCCCACATCCAACCACAACAACCCCCTTTCACTCACGGGCGAGGAGTGTCGCTCGAGAAAACCCCGGGATCCGGCCCACAGCTCGAGCCACCACTGAGCAGCTGCCGGACCCGAGCAGAAGGGGTGAGCGTAGTGTGCCGACACCCTCCTCCCCGCCCGCGACAACTTGGCGTCACGAACAGGATCTTACCGCTCTGCCGTCTGGTAGAGGTGCGCCTTGTTACCGCCGGAGGTATCCGGCAGAAAAATTTCAGAAGCCGCCATCTTTGGCGCGAAAAGTTCCCGCTCGAGCGTCTTCTCGAGCAGTAGAGGCGCGAAGGCCAAAACCCCGCCCCGAGAGAGGAGGGGCCGGAAAGAGCTAAGGGGGACGGAAACAAGATGTCTGCGCCCGACGGAGCCGCTGGAGGAGCGGTGGTCGCAGCCGCAGCGGCACCCGCGGATGGGAATGGGCCTGCCCAGGTCCTGGCCGCACCGGCGGGAGGTGCCGCGGCCCCCGCGCTTGCTCAGGTCATGCCGTTTTCCTTGCCCTATGCACCCGGAGCTGCCTGGCTACCGCAGTATGACGGGAAACCGGATGCCCTACAGGCCTTCCGGAAAAAGCTTAACCCATTGCTAGAGCTGTACCCCCTGACTGATAAGCAACGTGCAGTGATAGTGCTAGGCCAGTTAACCGGTGCGGCGGAGCAGGAAGCGGAGACCTGGGCCGAGGGGGACCGGCTCTCTGTAGCCACCATTTTCGAGAAGTTACAGACTGCCTTCGAGACCCGGACTGAAGCTGAGCTGAGGATGCAGTTTTACCAGTGCCGGCAACGAGCTGGGGATAGCATTCGGGACTATGCTCTACGTCTGCAGACCGCCCTCCGCACGCTGAAGCGGGTGAACTCTATTAATGAGGCGAATAGCAACAAGATGTTAGTGGAGCAATTTGCGCAGGGGATGAGGTCCCCTGAGGATCGTAAACAACTCCGGCTGTGGGCCCTGGAACACCCTGATGTGGACTTTGCTGTGTTAAAGGAGCGGGCTATCAAAGCACTACAGCCCCCAGCTGTTGACGTTCTGGAACCCGTCCCGTGGCCCGTCGAGACAGCTCCTGTTGTGGCGGCCTCAGCCAAACCAACCTCTGTAATGCCTGCAGCCCCGAGCAGCACCGTCGAAGAGTTGGCAGCCCAGGTCCGTCGCCTGGACGGAGACCTTGCCAAAATCCTCGCTGCACTGCAACCTCTGACCAGATCCCAGCCTCCAGCGCAGATACAGCTTGCTGACAGTCCCGAAGATGTTCCCTGGATGCAGCGGAGAAGCGCTAACAACCCGCGGAGCAGACCTCCAATCTGCTACAAGTGCCGTAAGCCGGGCCATTATTACCGACAGTGCCCGTTAAACGAGCAACCCCTGGGGCCCCGGGCCAATCCTCAGGATTAGAACACCGTGGCCCCCCGGACTGGCGAGACCGATATGTCGGGGCCCGCCCTATCATCCCCGTGGCTGTGGACGGCATACCAGTGATGGCTCTCTTGGACACTGGATCACAGGTAACTACCATACCGTACACGTTGTATCAGCGGTATTGGGCCACAGACGAGCTGGCGCCTCCAGACAATAGTATAAATTTGATTGCCGCTAATGGACTTCCATTGACCCAGGTGGGGTATAAACAGGTGGCTATGACAGTGGGGCAAGCTGAACTGCAACACCAGGGTATGATTGTGATCATGAATGAACCCAGTGATCATAACCCGAAAATAGTGCTGGGAACCAATGTGATGGAACACTGCATGGCTGATGTGTTGAACCTATTGCAACAGCTAGCCACCACAGCGGCGGGGAGCCGGCAGAGGGCTGTGCAGCGTGAGATCCGCGCCCTGATGTACCGCCAGCATGTCAGCTCAACCGGAGGGGAGATTGGTGGAGTGAGAGTGATGGATGTTGCTCCATTGACTGTGCCCCCTAGGAGTGAGATGATGATTTGGTGTAGGGCAGCAGTAGGGCCTCAGGGGCGTGACTACCCTGCGATGATGGAGCCCATGCCTTCCGAGCACTGGCCCACTGTAGTAGCCGCCCGAGGGGTGGTAGATGTGAAGAAAGGGAGAGTGCCCGTGAGAGTGTTGAACTGTGGGGAGGAAGAAGTCAGGCTTCCCCGGTATGCCACCATTGCCAAGCTGCTCACCCTGGACCCTCACACTATCCATGAAGCCAGTCCATCCACACTCCCACCTACCACCAGCACTTCCCCACCCCAGGGGGACACAAAGGAGTAGCACCAACAGCTACATGTAGGCACTGATGATACCCCTACACATCACAGGGCAGGGATACACAGGGTGGTGCAGGAGTACGAACAGGTTTTCAGTAAGCACCCCCTAGACTTTGGGCAGATCAAGGGGGTCCAACACCACATTCCCACGAGTGAACATCCCCCTATCAAAGAGAGGTATAGACCTATTCCCCCTGCACATTACCAGTGTGCCAAGGATATGTTGAGGAATATGAAGGAGGCAGGGGTTATTCGGGACAGCTGTAGTCCCTGGGCCGCTCCGTTGGTACTGGTCAAGAAGAAGGATGGTACCATGCGGATGTGTGTGGACTACCGGAAGATCAACCAGATAACCCATAAAGATGCCTATCCATTGCCTCGTATTGAAGAGTCTTTGGCTGCACTAAGAACTGCAAACTACTTCTCGACCCTTGACCTCACCAGCGGATACTGGCAAGTGGCCGTGGCCCCAGAGGACCGGGAGAAGACCGCCTTCACCACCCCGATGGGGCTCTGCGAATTCAATAGCATGCCGTTTGGGCTGTGCAATGCCCCTGGGACCTGCCAACGGTTGATGGAGTGCTGTCTGGGACACTTAAACTTCGAGACCGTCCTGCTGTATTTGGATGATGTGATTGTTTATTCCCAGACGTATGAAGCCCATCTGGAGCACCTGGCCGAGGTGTTCGCGTCCCTTGCCAAGTACGGGATGAAGTTGAAGCCCTCAAAATGCCACCTGCTGAAACCCAGGGTGCAGTACCTAGGGCATGTGGTGAGTGCGGATGGTGTCGCCCCCGACCCTGAGAAGATCACTGCCATCCAGAGCTGGCCGAGACCGACCACAGTGAGGGAGGTAAGGCAGTTTCTGGGTCTGGTGGGGTACTATCGGCGCTTTATAAAGGGGTACACGAAGATGGCTGCCCCCATGCAAGATCTCCTCGTGGGACAGACCAAAGGTGGAAGACCCATTGGAGCCCCACTGTCGTGGGAAGACAAGCATGAGGAGTCCTTTTGCCAGTTGAAGGCGGCCCTGACCGGAGAAGAGGTCCTGGCGTACCCTGATTATGGGCGCCCATTCATCCTCCACACGGACGCCAGTAACGTGGGGCTAGGAGCGGTCCTATCCCAGGTCCAGGATGGAAAGGAGAAGGTGATTTCCTACGCCAGCCGAAAACTCCGGCCGACCGAAAGGAACCCTGAGAACTATAGCTCTTTCAAGCTCGAGCTACTGGCGTTGGTGTGGGCTATCACGGAGCGGTTCCGGCACTATTTGGCGGCAGCAAAATTCACCGCATTCACGGACAACAATCCACTGACTCACCTGAACACGGCCAAGTTGGGCGCGCTGGAGCAGCGGTGGGTAGCCCGGTTAGCCAACTATGATTTCACCATAAAGTACCGAGCTGGTCGTGTCAACATCAATGCAGATGCACTCTCCCGGATGCCCCATTTGTCAGAAGAGGGGTGCGAGGATGACGACCTCGAGGAGATTGAGTTGCCTGCGTTCCACCTGCCGCCTACTGAGAGGGTACAAGTATGTCGGCAACGGGTGGATCTGGACCCGCGGCCCAGTCAAGAGTGGCAGGACGCCCAGGACCAAGCGCTGGCTGTCCGCCTTGTCAAGACCCTGGTGGAACAAGGTGCTATGGGAATAGACCCTGCCGCTCCAGCCGAAGCCCAACGCTTGTGGAAAGAACGGAAACGGCTTTACCTACACCAAGGGAGGTTGTACCGTGAGCTGATCAACCCGAAGACCCATGAGAAAATATGCCAGTTAATCGTTCCTCAAGCTGATGTCGCTACTGTCCTACAGGCATACCATGATGGTGCTGGCCACTTCGGGTGGAAGAAGCTCGAAATGCTGTTGAGGGAGCGGTTCTATTGGAGTGGGATGCGTGAATCGGTGGAAGCCTGGTGCCGAGAGTGCGGTCCTTGTACGCTGAGAAGAAAGGACGAGAATAGCCAGAGGGCACCGTTACACCCCATAGTCACCCATCAGCCGCTGGAGCTGGTCGCCTTAGACCATGTCAAACTCACCCCTAGCCGAAGTGGGTACACCTACGCATTGACCATGGTAGACCACTACTCAAGATTTATGGTGGTAGTCCCCGTTAAGGACCTAACTGGTCGAACCGCTGCTCGAGCGTTCCAGGCCTATTTTTGCCGACCCCATGGGTACCCCGAGAAGGTGCTGACCGACCAAGGCCCGGCTTTTGAAGCAGAAGTGTTTCACGAATTCTGCCAGTTGTACGGCTGCAAGAAGATCCGGACCACTCCGTACCACGCCCAAACCAACGGCATGTGCGAGAAAATGAACCACTTGGTCCTGGGGCTCCTCAAGACGTTACCGCTGGAAGAACGGAACCTGTGGCCGGAAAAGCTACCTGACTTGGTCGACATGTACAATAACATCCCGTCCAGCTCAACGAAATGCACCCCAGCGTATCTGATGAGGGCTCGGCCTGGCCGCCTGCCGGTGGATCTGGAGATGGGGTTGGAAGCTCCGGAAGCACTCCCTTCAACGGCGGAGTGGGAAAGTCGGAGGAGGGCACAGTACCGGCAAATCCAGGAGTATGTGGAGAAAAACCTCAGTCGAAGTCGAGAGCAGCAAGAGCACCGGTTCAACCAGAAGGCGCCCGCCGGTCCTTTCCAGCCAGGAGATGTGGTGCTGAAACGGAAGAGAAAAGCCCACAAGCTGGATGATCAGTGGGAGCAAGTCCCTTATGTCATACAACCCACAGAATGGGGAAATGGGAAAACTTACCAGATCAGTCGTGACCAAGGGGGCACCCTAGCCACAGTTTCCCGGGACCATCTAAAAAAATGCCCCCCAGCGCTGAAAGCCGAGGCTGAAGTACCGGTTCCTCCACCAGTGGAGAAGGCAGCAGAGGTAATCCACACTGTAATGGGTGACTTCCCAGCAAACTGGCCTACACAGAACGGCGCGGTGATTCTTCCAGTGATACTGTTCCCACAACCCGTGGATGAAGAAGTAGTGGAAGCGGTTAACCGTGAGCCAGAACCAGTGCCAGTGCCCAGGGATGAACCTGTACCCAGCCCCCCTGCACCTCCGCCTGCTCCACACTATAGCAGGGAGGAGGAACCGATTGTTCCCTCTACCCCACTGTCTAGCACCACTGACACCGGGCCCCGAAGGTCCACCCGTTCCAACCTAGGTAGACCCCCACTTAGGTACAGGGAGACCGTTCTATGAGTGAAAGGGGTCCGCAAATGTAAAAGAGTTGTTTGTTTGTTTAAAAGTTGAAGAATGATAAGAAAATGATTATACCGAGTTTTCACCTGATTTGCCTTGTGATTGAACCGGCAGGAGCCGGCACCGTTGTCCCCGTGGGGACCGTTTAAAATGCATGGGAACTATCCATGGACAAGCCCGTGAACTTGCAGGGCACCACAAACGTTAATTGGCTTGTAAATATGTTGGTTACCGTTACCGTTTCCGCAATGCCGCCTCCGGAGAGGCAGGTTGGAGGGAGGGCCCTGAGCAGAGCAGGCTAGGGCCCAGCCACCAAAGGAACCGGTGGCTACCCTCTGGAGGGGAAGGACAGATCCCGCTCGGGTAACTTGTGCTGGACTGTGGGTCAAGGGGTGCTGCCTGGGCTTTAGGGGCAGCATCAGGGCCAGGTTGCTTGGGTGGGAGAGAGCGGAAACCGTAGCCGTAAACCGTTGCAACGTTTAAGAAATGTGCCTCCCGTCTTGGGAAGAGTTTTGATTTAAAAATGTATTTATGTTTTGCTTAACCCTGTTATCCCCTTTTTACAGAAAAATAAAACCGGTGTAGGACGGCAGCCCGCGGACGGTCTGCATTTTGCTAAGGGGGAATGTGTCGCCCTGGGCAAGCCAGGGGACACAGGTCACAACACCACCACACCCCACACTCCAGGTAGGAACATCACAGCTAACCTACAAATCCTTGTTGCCTTCCTCCAGGAGTCTGATGATGCACACCAGGGGGTGGGCCAGGCGGTTGGCTCCGCCCACCGAGGAGCTCACAACTCTGGAGGCAGGAAGTTCCAGGCAGATTAGCCCAGGCAGGGCAAGTGTGAGGAGCTAAAAGTGAGAGAGTAAACAACAGCTAAGTGAAAGTGAAGGAAGTAAAGTGGAAAAAGGAAAGAAAGCCTGAAGGGTCCAGCTGTGTGTAGGGCCAGATCAGCAAGGTCAGCGACGGCGGTGACTGTCTGGAGGGGGACCGTTTGGAAGTTCCTGGAAGGACCCCGTTGGCTGTGTGCCCGGTGGTCTGGAGCAGTGTTCCGAAGGACAGTCAGCACCAGGGCAGGGGCCTCTCGGACCCCGGCAAGGCTAGGAGTCGCCAAATTTGCCGAATCCGTCAGTGAAGGGGACGTAGATCCCCCAACAACCAAGTCCCGATTGACGGCAACAGCCCAACCATTACAGGGGAGACACCGCCACCGCCAGGGCACCAGTTTCCCCAGGGCCAGCGCCTGCGGGCAAAGTGTAGAGCTCCTCCGGCCCAGATTGCAGTCGGGGAGCGGGTAACCGGAGGGAATCCACCGCTACCACCAGTAAAACAAAGGTGCAAGGAAGAGGGACATCACAGTCACCTACCGGGAGTGCAGGTGCAGCCGTCTGTGGGACCGTCCTACCAGCCGTTTGGTTTACCGTACAAACTGTGTCCGTGTCTCAGGCTGAGTGAGTACCACAGTGCCGCAAGGCACAGCGCTGCCCCCGCGTCCCTGCGCCCACCAGGCCCCGCACCTCCTTCTCCACCACCGGGCCCCGGGATCACCAACCCCTACCCACGGAGGGGCAACACAACACCTGGCTGCTCCGCATCACCATCCCCGGGATCCCCGAATCGAGCAGCGGTGGTGAAATCACCACAACCGTGGGTGGCGTCACGAACTATAACAATTCCCCCACACCCAACCACAACAACCCCCTTTCACTCACGGGCGAGGAGTGTCGCTCGAGAAAACCCCGGGATCCGGCCCACAGCTCGAGCCACCACTGAGCAGCTGCCGGACCCGAGCAGAAGGGGTGAGCGTAGTGTGCCAACACCCTCCTCCCCGCCCGCGACAACTGGGCATGCCAAAATCCAACATGCCCAATCCTTCTTTCTTCTGACATCAATCGTGGAGCCAGCTCAGCCTAAATTGGTGGATTCATTTGGGCTCATCTAATGTATATGGTGGGCATTCAGTTCCTTTCTATTCTGTTGCCTCCAGGTCCCATACAATTATTTGGGAACTGTGAAATGCCCCAAAACATGGTTTTCAAGAGCATCACCCGTGTGGAGGAGCTGAACTATGAAACTTTCACCAGTAATTCTTTGTTTCTTGGCTGTACTCCGCTCTTTAGTTCTTGGCCGTTTCTCTTCAGTACCCAGCCCACTTTTTGGCCTCCTTTTATACATAGGGTCACACCCTGCAGTGCTATTGTTACTGTACTTGGCTGGTTGCAGAATGTGACCCAGGCTTCCCCTCCTTACAACTTCACCATCCCCACAGCTGCCCAGAGATTAACAAGTGTGAACTGCAAACACACGAGGTCTGCAAACCACAGTGCTACATGCAGTGCCAGGGCTGGTGTCACCCAGCTTTTCTAGCCTCCTGAATGACAAATCGACCCAGTTCTACAGAGCTATGAAAGGCAAGATCTGTGCACTCAAATACAGAAAAGCAGTCATAAGTATTTAAGTAAATGTGAAGGAAGTGTAATACCAGACACAGCCAGTGAGCAGATGTGGCGCTGTCTAGAAGAATATAAAAAGCAAATCTTTTGCCGTCATGCCCCTTTTAACTGAGGTTTCCAAAAAATCAAAACGTATTACTTATCCTCCTTTGGTCACATAGGCTTTGACTGAAGCAGAAGTGCCAATGTGCAATCACTTCTCTATTCAGACCATGAATACAGGGTAAGAATAAGTGTCTGATCCTGGTTGGGTTCCAACGATCCCAAGAACTGAGGTCCTGCCTCCCTTATCTGATGGTAGAAGCAGTTGCGTCTATAACATTGACGAAGATAACCAAGTAGAATAGTGGGACCCCCACAGATCAGACACTTATAAAGAGGGAATAAGTTTTAATTTTGGGAACACCCCATTAAGTAAAAAGTAAGTGATCAGTATCCTTGGCGGTCATGTTTTCTCAAAGGACGCCAACTATTATTTTTCTTGGATTTTTCTTGGATGCTATTGTTCTGGTTTTGGTTATGGTTGTTCTGGTTTTTATGGTGGTTGTGGTTGTGATGGTGGTGGTTGTGTTTGTTGTGGTGGTGATTGTTGTGGTTGTGGTAGAGATCTGGTTGTGGTGGTGGTTGTGGGTTTTCTGGTGATGATTGTAGTGATTGTTGTAGTGGTGTTGGTTGTGGTTTTTCTGGTGGTGATTGTTGTTGTTGTGGTAATTGTTGTAGTGGTGGTTGTGGTGGTTGTTCTGGAGGTGGTTGTGGTTTTTCTGGTGGTTGTGGTGATTGTTGTGATTGTTTTAGTGGTGGTTGTGGTGGTTGTTCTGGTGTTGGTTGTGGTTTTTCTGGTGGTGATTGTTGTTGTTGTGGTAATTGTTGTAGTGGTGGTTGTGGTGGTTGTTCTGGTGGTGGTTGTGGTTTTTCTGGTGGTTGTGGTGATTGTTGTGATTGTTTTAGTGGTGGTTGTTCTGGTGTTGGTTGTGGTTTTTCTGGTGGTGATTGTTGTAGTGATTGTTGTAGTGGTGGTTGTGGTGGTTGTTCTGGTGTTGGTTGTGGTTTTTCTGGTGATGATTGTTGTGATGATTGTTGTAGTCTTGGTTATGGTGGTTCTGGTGTTAGTTGTGGTGGTTCTGGTGTTGATTGTGGTTTTTCTGGTGGTGATTGTTGTGATTGTTGTAGTGGTGGTTGTGGTTTTTCTGGTGGTGATTGTTGTAGTGATTGTTGTAGTGGTGGTTGTGGTGGTTGTTCTGGTGTTGGTTGTGGTTTTTCTGGTGATGATTGTTGTGATGATTGTTGTAGTCTTGGTTATGGTGGTTCTGGTGTTGGTTGTGGTGGTTCTGGTGTTGGTTGTGGTGGTTCTGGTGTTGGTTGTGGTGGTTCTGGTGTTGGTTGTGGTTTTTCTGGTGGTGATTGTTGTGGTGATTGTTGTAGTGGTGGTTGTGGTGGTTCTGGTGTTGGTTGGGGTTTTTCTGGTGGTTGTTGTGGTAATTGTTGTAGTGGTCGTTGTGGTGGTTGTTCTGGTAGTGGTTGTGGTTTTTCTGGTGGTGGTTGTGGTGGTTGTGATGATTGTTGTAGTGGTGGTTGTGGTGATTGTTCTGGTGTTGGTTGTGTTTTTTCTGGTGGTGATTGTTCTGGTTGTGGTGATTGTTATAGTGGTGGTTGTTCTGGTTGTGGTGGTGGCTGTTTTTCCTATGTACAAAAAACTAAATCTAAAAAAAGACCACTCCGTACCCAGGGAGGCACTCGCTTGTCCATTTCACTCCTTTGCTTCCATCCATAAACTTTCTCGGTTGTGAGAATGAAGAAACGGTTTGTGTCAAAGGGATTGCCCCATTTGGGACATTCATGGCATCTTGGACCATATTTCTCCGGTTCTCACTTTCTGGGTTGGTGAGACGGCAATGGCATTTGTATGTGTTAAGCCATTTTTAGGGAAGTTCTGAAAATTCAGATTTGCATTGGTGCCTTATGCGGTAACTACCATATAGTGCCCAAATAATGCAGTGACCAAATAAGAATCCCAATCAGTCAACTAGCAAATGTAGTTGACTTTCTCAGAGTTTTGGCATCAAGGGTGCATTTTACACTCTCTGGTCCTGTGGCGCCCCCTGTTTTGGTGTTGGGTGATGCAATCAGGTCACATAGCCTCTACACCGACCCTATATCAGCTTGAGGTGGAGTTGTCGATGTGATGTAAGAGTTGGCCGGTGTCATGTCGGGTGTCGCTCAGCCCTGCACACCTGTTCTGCACTGGACGGAGGATGACACACAGGTAAGTTATGCGCCTGTATGACGTCTCACCCTAATATTCATGTCCACGGCTGATGTTCCCGGGCCACACGTCATGCTGTTCTGCTTTGCAGCCTGTCACTAGAGCACGCTTCCTCCTCGTTGTATTTGCCGGTCACTCTTGTTACACATAGGAACACAATGTCGGGCATAGGGTGTCAGCGGCCGGATTCATGTTTATGGTATGTTTACATGGTTTCTGTGTTCTTATATAATGTCACTAGCGTGTACACAACATGTATGTAGTCCGGTGAATGATGAGTTTGTGGACACCTTCGGGGGCAACATTTTTAATTTACATGAATCTATTTTGGACTGAAAACATTTTTATTGAATTTTGGAATTTTTTTTTTTTAATAAAAATTTTGCTCATCATTTCTCCTTTGCAATAAATAACTGCAATCAGTCGCTCCCTATACCCGCCACAAGATTCTTACTCCTCTCACCTGGAATCTTGGACTCTTCTTTATAAACTGCTCCAGGTCTCTCATATTTGAAGGCGTCTTCTCTTCTTCCAGCAACAATTTTCAGATTTTCTCACAGGTGTCAATGGGATTTAGATCCAGACTCATTGCTGCCACTACAGAACTTTCCAGCACTTTGTTTCCATCCACCTTTGGGGGCTTCTTGAAGTATGTTTGAGGTAATTGTCCTGCCCATGATCTTGGACACATACCCAGATTTCTGACACAGGGCACTACATTGTGATCCAAAAATCTTTTGGTAAGCTTCAGATTTCATGATGCCTTGCACACAGTCATCCCCCCCAGTGCTAGAGGCAGCAAACAATCCCAAAACATCACTGAGCCTCCACTATAAATGACTGTAGGTACTGTTATTTTCTTTGTAGGCCTCTTTCCATCTTCGTCAAACAGTAGAAAGATGTGCTTTACCAAAAAGCTCATCTGTCCACAAGACGTGTTCTCAGAAGGATTTTGGTTACTCACGTACAAACTACAGTCTGGCTTTTATATGTCTGTGTCAGCAGTGGGGTTCTCCTGTGTCTCCTCCATAGCTTTTAATTTCATTCAAAAAGGATGGATCGTTCGTGTGGACACTGATGCGCCCTCTAGGTGACTGCAGAATTCTGAATTCTCACAGCATGCACCACACACTTTTCGGGTTGTTCCATGATAGTGGCAAGAGTGGACGGTTATATGAGCACAAGAATGCGATTTGTATACTTCTGGCCACATTCCAACTAGACGTGTCCAGCATCACTCATATCACTTGTATTGAGCAAAACCATGCATGTCTAGTTAACACATAAGCCATGCATGTCTAGTTAACACATAACCGCATGTATGTAAATCTCACAGGTATGGTTAGTTTTGTGACCTCCTACTCTCACTGCTGGCATCAGAGAATTCGGACAGCATGTATTGCACGTGCTGTGAGAATTCATAAGTCTGCATTCGCATAGAAAGACTGCAGACTTTCATCACAAACTTGGACAACTCCTGTAGTGCTGCTAACACAAATAAAAACATAGTAACCCTTAATTTGTCAGATGGCACAAGACATTACATCACTAAACCCCTATCAGTACAAAGACATATCACCAGAACCACCAGCAGTACAGAAATAAATCACAAAAACCAACATCAGTACATGGTACATCAATTGTAATGTCAGAACAGACCAATATACAATTTTATCAAATGAACCTACAAGTGCTAGTATGTCCTTAACAATGGTATGGAGAAACCGAACTACGAGAATCAAGGAAGGTCAATATGTGGTGATCTGAAAGTTCTCATTGCTACTTGGACAGCAAGGAGGATACGCAGAGTACCCATGCTTTTTGCGTGAATGGAACAGCCGGGATAGGACTCCTCACTAGAGGCAAATAAACATGGCCAACAGGAACATCTGTGGAACCTGGACTCAAGATCATAGTTGCGGAAAGTTTAGTTGACCCAATAAAGTTCTCCAGCCACCACTCCACATTAAGCTTGGACTGATGAAGCAGTTTGTCAAAGCTCTACCAAAAGTATATAAAAATTACCTCTTACAGTACTTATCAAACTTTTTTTACCCTTGCAGACCTAGGTTATAAATTAGGGTTTCTTATATCAGTATGAGAATTTTCTATTTGTGTCTCTCTGCTGCCTCTTCTGCTTCTAATCTTGTGAAAACCCAAATGAGCCAAAGTATCGAAACCTCGGCTATACAAAAGAAAAAGATTCACATACAAAGAAGCATGCGCACACCCTCAAATATACAATAAAATTTGAAAAAAATAAAAAAAGTTATAAAGCTCAAAAAAATGTGAAATGCATTGAGAACATAAACATCAATGTAAATCAAAATGAATATCCCATGGAGGTCTGGATTTGGAATGATACTCAAAATCAAAGAGGAAAATCAAATTATAGGCTGATCCAACTGCAGTGAAAATTCCTCAATATTAGGAAATGAGGCTCAGTAGTAAGTGTGGCCTCCACATGCCTGTATGGCCTCCCTACTATGCCTGGGAATGCTCCTGATGAGGTGGCGAATGTCCTGCTGAGGGATATCCTCATAGACCTGGATTAAAGCATCAGACAAATCCTGGACAGTCTGTGGTGCAATGTGACATTGCTGGATGGTGCGAGACATGATGTCCCAGATGTGCTCGATTGGGTTCAGTTCTGGGGAATGAGCAGACCAGTCCATAGCATCAATATCTTCAATATGCAGGAACTGCTGACACACCTGAGCCACATGAGGCCTAGCATTGTCATGCATCAGAAGGCACCCAGGGCCCACTGCACCTGCATATGGTCTCACAATGTGTCTGAATGATCTCCTCATAGTACCTAATGGCAGTCAGGCAACCTCTGGATAGCACAAGCACCTGGAGGGCTGTGGGGCCCTCCAAAGAAATGCCTCCCCACACCATTACTGTCCCACGGCCAAACTGCTCATGCTGGAGGATGTTGCAGGCAGCAGAACGTTGTCCACGGCATCTCCAGACTCTGTCACGTGCTCAGTGTGAACCTGCTCTCATCCATGAAGAGCACAGGGCGCCAATGTCGAATCTGCCAATCTTAGTATTCTCTGGCACATGCCAACCGCCCTGCACAGTAATTGGCTGTAAGCCCAAGATCTATTTGTGGACGTCTGGCCCCCATACCACCTTCATGGAGTCTGTTTCTGAGAGTTTGTGAAGATACATGGACATTAGTGGCTTCCTGGAGGTCATTTTGCAGGGCTCTGGCACTGCTTCTTCTGTTTCTCCTTGCATAAAGGAGGAGTTAGGGATCCTGCTGTTGGGTTGTTGTCCTCTTACGGCCCCCTCCACATCTGGTATCTGCTCCATGCGCCATGCTCTGGACACTGTGCTAATAGACACAGCTAATCTTCTTGCCACAGTTCACATTGATGTGCCATCCCGGATGAGCTCCACTACCTGAACCACTTCTGTGGGTTAAAGACACTGCCTAATGCTACCTCCTAAGGCCTTGTGTGCACTTGCCGGATTTTACCGCCGATTTCCCGCAGATTTGCTGCATGTTTCGCTGCAGAAAATGTTTATAACCTTTCTGCAGTGATTCACCAGCCAAACCTATGGGAAAAAAAATGCTGTGCGCACTAGACGGTGACAGCTACCGATTTTGCTGCGGGATTCCCGCAGCAAAAACAATTGCATGTCACTTCTTTTCCGCAGGTAGCTGCGACTTTTCACTCCATTGACTGTAAGGGGTACTTTGCACGCTGCGACATCGCTAGCCGATGCTAGTGATGCTGAGCACGATACTATCCGCCCCCGTCGCACATGCGATATCTTGTGATAGCTGCCGTAGCGAACATTATCGCTACGGCAGCTTCACACGCACTTACCTGCCCTGTGACGTCGCTCTGGCCGGCGACCCACCTCCTTCCTAAGGGGGCAGGTCGTGCAGCGTCACAGCGACATCACACGACAAGCAGCTAATAGAAGCGGAGGGGCGGAGATGAGCGGGACGTAACATCCCGCCCACCTCCTTCCTTCCACATTGCCGGTGGAGGTAGGTAAGGAGATGTTTGTCGCTCCTGCGGCTTCACACACAGCGATGTGCGGAGCTGCAGGAACGAGGAACAACATCGTACCTGCGGACGCACAGACATTTTGAAAATGAACGACGTGACACAGATCACCGATTTATGACTGTTTCATGCTCGTTCATCTTCTCTCCTAGGCTTTACACGTTGCGACATCGTTACCGGCGCCAGATGTGCGTCACTTTCTATTTGACCCCGACGATATCGCAGGTGCGATGTCGCAATGTGCAAAGTACCCCTTAGGGTGAGAGCAATGACAAAATGCAAAAGTGACCAAAACAGCCAAAAAGGATGAGGTATGTGTACATAATAATGTGTGTATGTGTTTGTGTAATTATATAGAGTTAGGTCCAGAAATATTTGGACAGTGACACAATTTTCGTGAGTTGGGCTCTGCATGCCACCACATTGGATTTGAAATGAAACCTCTACAACAGAATTCAAGTGCAGATTGTAACGTTTAATTTGAAGGTTTGAACAAAAATATCTGATAGAAATTGTAGGAATTGTACACATTTCTTTACAAACACTCCTCCACATTTTAGGAGGTCAAAAGTAATTGGACAAATAAACCAAACCCAAACAAAATATTTTTATTTTCAATATTTTGTTGCGAATCCTTTGGAGGCAATCACTGCCTTAAGTCTGAAACCCATGGACATCACCAAACGCTGGGTTTCCTCCTTCTTAATGCTTTGCCAGGCCTTTACAGCCGCAGCCTTCAGGTCTTGCTTGTTTGTGGATCTTTCCGTCTTAAGTCTGGATTTGAGCAAGTGAAATGCATGCTCAATTGGGTTAAGATCTGGTGATTGACTTGGCCATTGCAGAATGTTCCACTTTTTTGCTCTCATGAACTCCTGGGTAGCTTTGGCTGTATGCTTGGGGTCATTGTCCATCTGTACTATGAAGCGCCGTCCGATCAACTTTGCGGCATTTGGCTGAATCTGGGCTGAAAGTATATCCCTGTACACTTCAGAATTCATCCGGCTACTCTTGTCTGCTGTTATGTCATCAATAAACACAAGTGACCCAGTGCCATTGAAAGCCATGCATGCCCATGCCATCACGTTGCCTCCACCATGTTTTACAGAGGATGTGGTGTGCCTTGGATCATGTGCCGTTCCCTTTCTTCTCCAAACTTTTTTTCTTCCCATCATTCTGGTACAGGTTGATCTTGGTCTCATCTGTCCATAGAATACTTTTCCAGAACTGAGCTGGCTTCATGAGGTGTTTTTCAGCAAATTTAACTCTGGCCTGTCTATTTTTGGAATTGATGAATGGTTTGCATCTAGATGTGAACCCTTTGTATTTACTTTCATGGAGTCTTCTCTCTACTGTTGACTTAGAGACAGATACACCTACTTCACTGAGAGTGTTCTGGACTTCAGTTGATGTTGTGAACGGGTTCGTCTTCACCAAAGAAAGTATGCGGCGATCATCCACCACTGTTGTCATCCGTGGACGCCCAGGCCTTTTTGAGTTCCCAAGCTCACCAGTCAATTCCTTTTTTCTCAGAATGTACCCGACTGTTGATTTTGCTACTCCAAGCATGTCTGCTATCTCTCTGATGGATTTTTTCTTTTTTTTCAGCCTCAGGATGTTCTGCTTCACCTCAATTGAGAGTTCCTTAGACCGCATGTTGTCTGGTCACAGCAACAGCTTCCAAATGCAAAACCACAAACCTGTAATCAACCCCAGACCTTTTAACTACTTCATTGATTACAGGTTAACGAGGGAGACGCCTTCAGAGTTAATTGCAGCCCTTAGAGTCCCTTGTCCAATTACTTTTGGTCCCTTGAAAAAGAGGAGGCTATGCATTACAGAGCTATGATTCCTAAACCCTTTCTCCGATTTGGATGTGAAAACTCTCGTATTGCAGCTGGGAGTGTGCACTTTCAGCCCATATTATATATAGAATTGTATTTCTGAACATGTTTTTGTAAACAGCTATAATAACAAAACTTGTGTTACTGTCCAAATATTTCTGGCCCTGACTGTATGTGTGCAGGTGTGTGTGTGTATATATATATATTCTCAGGTGATCCGTATAAGGTACAAAATAGCACAATAATAAAGCAGTAACAAAAAGTAAAATAAAAAAAAAATATTAAAAGCAGCACAATAAATAAAGCTAAAAAAACCCCAGCTAATTCATCCCTCCAGATACCTTACAGGGAAAGAGATCCCATGTGTTATGTGGCTTTGTAGAATTTCTGGATTAATTGGATACAGGACATTTCCCTGCATTGGAATATATTCAGAAAATCTCTTTTTTTTTTTTGCTTTTTTACATAAGACATGCATAGCCAGTAGGGATTTTAAAAATGAACCCCACCTCTAAATGAGTTTTCCGCTCAGTACATTTTAGAGGCTCGGGCTGAGTTTTCACATCTCCGCTTTACATTTCTCCACCTAATGCTTGGAGCTCGTCTCCTCTTCTACGTATCTTACATCCATTTTTGTATTTTTAGTTGTTTTTCTGCCTTCTTTTATATTTGTACATTTTTGCACTCAGATGTTTCTGGATTTGAGCCTGGTCTTCATTTTTTCTGTGTGGATGATTCGGGGACGAATTCCAAGATCTGGAACCGATTGGGTTTGTTTCTTCATTTCTTTTTGTAATTTTAATTTTGGGTGAGACTATAGAAGCATGGCTGATTCCTTCCTGAAACAGCACCGCTCTTGTCATTGGGCAGTGCGCAACATTCAGCTACGGTAAATGGGACTGAGCCAGACACCGCCGGTGAGCAAGAGCGGAGCAATTCCTGGTAAGGAGTTGTTTTATAATCCACCTGCAGGAGCACACCGCTCCCCTCACTCCCAGGGTTTCTGATTATTGTGAATGGGTGGGGGTGGTGCACTAATGATAATTTGGACCAGCGGCATTGCCTAGGAGACCAGCCACCGCTCATAGACTGAAGAGGTGGCCATTTACTATGTTGGTAAAGTTTAACCTCTATTGGCTATGATTGTTAATTTGATTGGCCTAATTTACACTAATTATATTGGTCATATCTTCTGCTTTCACGTTATATCCCAACTTGTTACCATGTTAATGGAATTAAATATGAGGAATGAGAAGGGGTTGTCTTAGTAGTGGACAACCCCTTTAAATTAGTGTCTAGCTGAAAGCTGTAATGAAAGCTTTTGATATGTTGTTGTCACGCCCAGGGATATGGGGTACTATGTTCCGGGCAGTGTCTCTCTTGGGAATGTCACGGGGGTGGCCGTTGCCCGGTTCCGTGCCCTGGGCCCTTTTTGTAATGGGGGATATTTACAGGGGATTTAGGTTAGTGTTCATACGTGACGCCACTTGCGGTGTTGCGGCTTTTTTATATATATATATATATATATATATATATATATATATATATATATATATATATATATATATATATATATATATATATATTATATATAATTTGGAGACGCCGCTACAGAATGTCACTACTGGGGCTGGTGGTAATTGCAGCCTGGATGGTAGGCCCTCCGCGAGCTGGTCGGGCCCAGATGATGGGTGTTGTGACGGGCATCGGAAAAAGGTAGTCCTCACAGAGGTATAGTGCAACTGATTATTACTCACAGCTGGTAGGTGGTAACAGGTTGCCCGAGGCCGGCTGGTTTCACCTTCAGGTCCCCTTCGTCCCAGTGCTAGTTCAGTACTCTGGTACCTTCTTCCCCTGCACCTGTCTCTGATAAATGGGTCTTCATGACATAGAGCAACTGGGGGTCCCCGTTCTGTGGTTTGTCCACTGCTGTCCGCCTGACGGTAGCATGAACCCTGTGGGGTTGGAGTCTCTGGTCCTGTCCCCGGCTCTCTCTTAGCTACTGAGTCTTCGGATTCTTAGGGTCAACGAGGTCCTTGATGGTGTCTTGCTGTAGAGGTGTTAACAGGTCGGCTTGAAGCTCTTGTCTGTCCTAGGGTCCTGTACCCTGTCGGTGCGTAGTTCCGGGAGTACTACACCGGCAACTACTCTCCTGGGTACCAGGTCACCGTTCCCCCCCCTCAGTCAGGACGTTGCTTCACTTCCACCTTCACTCCTCTACTGCTGTCAACTCACTGCCGACTCTCCACAGTCCGCCCCTCCCACCTGGTCAACAAGTGGACTGGTTTGGCTCCACCTCTAGGCGGCCATCCATTGGTCCGACGCTAGCTAATTACCATTGTATGGGGGATTGTTGGGGAAAAACGGTGATTACCTGGGTTTTTGGTGTTACCGGCACTGGTCCCCCAGGGGCCTAGGGGATAGGCCCTGCATCCTTGTGGGGATGCAGAACCTTGTTGCACCCTGATGGCTTCAGGGGCGCTACATTGTCTCCACCATTTAGTAGTTTTCTGCCTTCTTGTCCGGTCTTCCATGCCGCATATAAAGTGGAAAGGAGGATTGATCACATTTCGTGTGTGTTTCTTCATCAGTATTGGAAATTGCCAATTATATGACATTCAACCGATTTTATTTTCTTTATTTATGGTAGTTAGATGGTAATTAGGGGTCGGGGTACCGGTTATCTCTTTACAGTGTGGTTTAGACTCTCTATACCTCCTCACTATTTGTATCCCCATCCTTTAACACCCATGGAATCTCCAAACTCCTATTTTGGTGTTTATATAAACCCAACACTTCCCAGGTTCATTTTGTGTGATTGTCCGGGAAAGTTGCAACCGATAGTTTAGACTTCAGACCCCGAGCACAGCGTGGACCACTCCATAATGCAGAACTGTGCTGCCCAGCAGTCACCATCGGGTGCTATCCATACAGGGCTATGCACTAGGGCAGGACGCCTCCGGGGTGCACTGGAGTGTACCACAAGGATGAAAGAATAAAGCAGTGAAAAGATCGAGGCGTCGGGAGGTCCAGTACAGGAACTACAAATGGAGCCCTAATCTGGCTCCGCACCAGATGTAGACCCACCGTTATGTGCCCTAATATACAGGTGCCAATAGGCAGTGGGGATAATGTAGTGAAAGCTATCCCACCCATGGTCAGAGGGAAATTATTGTAAATCTTCCAACCTAACTTTGAAAGATCAGTAAGGGACACATTGCAATATTATTGTGCAGTTCAGCCACAAAAATATCCTGACCCATTTGGGGGTTTTTTTGTGCAACCACATATATAGTATTTCTATAGAAGTCCTTTAGGCTATGTGCCCATGAGCCAGACATGCTGCGCCCTGGAGTCCACTTGTCCTCTCCAGTAGGGCCGCAAGTTCTCTCCGCAGGAGACCGCAGCTGCCCGTGCCCACAATCAGGCTTCTGGACACTGCGGTCTTTCTGTTCTCCTTGCGGAGAACACTTGCGTCTTTCTCAGCAATAAACTGACATACTGCGGATCGGGAAGACACCCCACAGGTCAGTTTACACTGAAAAACAAGCACAGTGGGCATGAGATTTCTATAAACCCCATCCACTGTGCTTGTGCTGTACAATGCAGTGTTTTGGACGCAGTGAAACACGCTACATCCAAAACGCTGTGAATCCGGATTGTGGGCACGCAGCCTACTGGTACCACACAATATGATACCCTTTTGATAACCCCCAAGCAGTAAGATGCCAAGGTGCCTCCCACACAGTATAATGCCCCCACAGTGCCATTCACACACAGTAATTCCTCACTACCCCAGTATACCACTCATCAGCAAACTAAAAATAAAATACTCGCCTAGTTGCATCCACACAATGACTTCCATTATACTCAGGTACTCGAGCATCTGAGCATCCGACTGCTCTATACGAGTACTGAGCACCTGAGCATGGTAGTGCTCGCTCATCACTAGTTACGAGTACTGAGCACCCGAGCATGGTAGTGCCCGCTCATCACTAGTTACCAGTACCGAGCACCCGAGCATGGTAGTGCTCGCTCATCACTAGTTACGAGTACTGAGCACCTGAGCATGGTAGTGCCTGCTCATCACTAGTTACGAGTACAGAGCACCTGAGCATGGTAGTGCCCGCTCATCACTAGTTACCAGTACCAAGCACCCGAGCATGGTAGTGCCGCTCATCACTAGTTACGAGTACTGAGCACCTGAGCATGGTAGTGCCCGCTCATCACTAGTTACAAGTACTGAGCACCCGAGCATGGTAGTGCTCACTCATCACTAGTTACGAGTACAGAGCACCCGAGCATGGTAGTGCTCCCTCATCACTAGTTACGAGTACTGAGCACCTGAGCATGGTAGTGCTCGCTCATCACTAGTTACGAGTACTGAGCACCCGAGCATGGTAGTGCCCGCTCATCACTAGTTACGAGTACAGAGCACCCGAGCATGGTAGTGCCGCTCATCACTAGTTACGAGTACTGAGCACCTGAGCATGGTAGTGCCCGCTCATCACTAGTTACAAGTACTGAGCACCCGAGCATGGTAGTGCCCGCTCATCACTAGTTACCAGTACAGAGCACCCGAGCATGGTAGTGCTCGCTAATCACCAGTTACGAGTACTGAGCACCCGAGCATGGTAGTGCTCGCTCATCACTAGTTACCAGTACTGAGCACCCGAGCATGGTAGTGCCCGCTCATCACTAATTACGAGTACAGAGCACCCGAGCATGGTAGTGCCCGCTCATCACTAATTACGAGTACTGAGCACCTGAGCATGGTAGTGCCCGCTCATCACTAATTACCAGTACTGAGCACCTGAGCATGGTAGTGCTCGCTAATCACCAGTTACGAGTACTGAGCACCCGAGCATGGTAGTGCTCGCTCATCACTAGTTACCAGTACTGAGCACCTGAGCATGGTAGTGCTCGCTAATCACCAGTTACGAGTACTGAGCACCCGAGCATGGTAGTGCTCGCTCATCACTAGTTACCAGTACTGAGCACCCGAGCATGGTAGTGCCCGCTCATCACTAATTACGAGTACAGAGCACCCGAGCATGGTAGTGCCCGCTCATCACTAATTACGAGTACTGAGCACCTGAGCATGGTAGTGCCCGCTCATCACTAATTACCAGTACTGAGCACCTGAGCATGGTAGTGCTCGCTCATCACTAGCTACGAGTACAGAGCACCTGAGCATGGTAGTGCCCGCTCATCACTAGCTACGAGTACAGAGCACCTGAGCATGGTAGTGCCCACTCATCACTAGCTACGAGTACAGAGCACCCGAGCATGGTAGTGCCCACTCATCACTAGTAATGACGACTTTGTGCATCCTGTGTCGTACCTTTAGACGACACTGGTGAATAATGGTGAGTTGATCCAGTTGAGGGTTCCCTGCTCCGCTCGACCATTATAGTCAACTGAATTGTGACCTAAAAACACCGGTGCCGTTCTTAGTTGGACATACAATCGACCTTCCTGGGCAGATCCCCAATCTACGACTATCCCCCTGGATCTGGGACATTGTATACATCTGTATATAGAGTCTTGGGACTGTGCCAGTCTCTGCTCTATTTAGTCTCTTCTTCCCATCTGTTTAAATCTTGCTTGAGTAGTTATTCCCTAAAACAATGCGATCTCCCCTATTGGGGTACTCATTCCCATTTCTTCTCTACTGCTTTCCTTTGATAGGTTAGTTTTATTATTGGGTTTAGCCAATTGTGTAAATGTGTTAATCACATTTGTTAATGGAATTGGTATTTAAGCATTTTTCTAAAAATATTCTTCAAACTTGTAAAGAAAAGAAAACCTAGCCATGAACGTTGGTGGTGGTTTCCACTTTGGAGAAAGCCCTTTAAATGATGGGATCCTCCTCTAGGCTGATCGCAGGGTGCGCATTGTAATCTATATCAGTCGTGTGTATCATATAGAACGCGATGATAAAAATGTAAGTTCCTGATCCTTCATTAGAACGGTATGCAACATTGCATGGAGTGTATGGCTGCGCTGGGTGACATAACATGCGCGGCACATTGGCTGCACGGATCTGTGACATAATCAGGCGGTTGGTTCTCATCGGGAACATGACTGGTGGCTGAGGCTCGCAGGTGTAATGACAGCTACGGTCCTGACAGTGCAGGCTCAGGCGCGTCCTCCTCCATGGCTGACTGCTGGGCAGGAGCAGTACAGGACAGGTTGTGTCTTGAACATAGCTGCTGTATAGTGTAGATCTGAGCTGTGCGCAGAAAACTGTATCGCCATTCATCAGGTGTTTGCTTTCTTATATTTTTAGCCCACATTGGCTTATAGTGTCAAGACAGTACTGCCATATAGAGCAAATTTAATATGCAATACTGAGAACCAAGCTAGTACTGCCATGTACTACCCACATAATACTACCATATTGTGCTGCCATGTATAGTACTGCCATGTAACCCATATAATACCACCATATATAGCCAAAACAGTAGTTCCATGTACAGCCCATGTAATATTACCATATAGTGCCAATACAGTACTGCCATGTACAGCCCACATAATACCACCATATAGTGTCAAGACAGTACTGCCATTTACAGTCCACATACATATAGTGCTACCATTTATATCCCATATAATACCACCATATATTGCCAATACACTACTCCGTTGTGTAGCCCACATAATACTGACAAATAAAGCAAAGACCGTACTGCCATATACAGCTTACATAATACCACCATATAGTGCCAAGACAGTACTGCCATGTATAGCCGGCATAATACCACCATATTGTGCCAAGACAGTACTGCCATGTACAGCCCACATAATACCACCATATTGTGCCAAGACAGTACTGCCATGTATAGCCGGCATAATACCACCATATAGTGCCAAGACAGTACTGCCATGTATAGCCGGCATAATACCACCATATACTGCCAAGACAGTATTGCCATGTATAGCCCACATAATACCACTATATAGTGCCAAGACAGTATTGCCATTTACAGCCCACATAATACCACCATATAGTGCCAAGACAATACTGCCATGTACAGCCCACATAATACCACCATATAGTGCCAAGACAGTACTGCCATGTACAGCCCACATAATACCACCATATATTGCCAAGACAGTATTGCCATGTACAGCCCACATAATACCACCATATAGTGCCAAGACAATACTGCCATGTACAGCCCACATAATACCACCATATAGTGCCAAGACAGTACTGCCATGTACAGCCCACATAATACCACCATATATTGCCAAGACAGTATTGCCATGTACAGCCCACATAATACCACCATATAGTGCCAAGACAGTATTGCCATGTACAGCCCACATAATACCACCATATAGTGCCAAGACAGTATTGCCATGTACAGCCCACATAATACCACCATATAGTGCCAAGACAGTATTGCCATGTACAGCCCACATAATACCACCATATAGTGCCAAGACAGTATTGCCATGTACAGCCCACATAATACCACCATATAGTGCCAAGACAGTACTGCCATGTACAGCCCACATAATACCACCATATAGAGCCAAGACAGTACTGCCATTTGCAAACCACATAAAACCACCATATAGAGCCAAGACAGTACTGCACAGAAAAAAAAACAAAAGACAATACTTCCATATACAGCCCATAAAATTCTACAAGCCCATAAGATCACACGAATTTCATTATTTGAGTGCCATACACCTAGGGATTCAGTGAAACCATTGGCCAGTTCTATGGTATCGGTGTAGAGATACTATATATTGTATGATAATCAGGGCTATCCTCAGCCTATTACCCCATCAATCACCCCCTAATCCTTCCATAATATGAACGCAATGATTTTACATTCCGACCTGAAGATTCCGGGGACTCCGCTGCCGAGTTCCATCACTTTGCTCAGCCCCTGTATATGGGGGAGTCGGGAGAGATGGCGGCTATCTAACAGTATGGCAGCTTTAATCTCTCCTGTAACACTAAATGATGGCTGTATAGCTATTTTGACAGTATGACGTAACTTTGTTTATAAGATTTTTTTTTTTTTTCCTTTTTATATACATTCCTATTTATTATTACTTTTATTGTTTGTTTTTGTTTACCTAGTTTAAGGCAGTACTTTCTGTTTTAAAAATCGAGATAAAAAAAGAAAAATTACAAACTTTTTCTGTTTTGTTTTTTTTATTATTTATTTATTTTTATTTAATTTGTTCCTAAGAAGACCAACTCACTCTTTATTAGTATGGCATTGCTGACTAGTCTCATGTCTTACATACCAGAGCTGCTTCTTTGCCTCTCGTTTAGCATAACAAAGCCATTTATCCAGTTTTGCTGCTTGGGAAACCAAGCCCTCGTATGTAAATAGGGCACGGTTCTACCCAATGAAGCTCAAGGACTCATCAAGAGCTTCTGGTCATATGACGCTAGTTACTAATTAATTCCGGAATCAGGTGGGAGAGGTAGTCCTTTGATTGTGGATTGGCTGCCCGAGAGTTAAGAAAAAAAAGAGTGAGGGTTTGGGTTTCAGTGAGAAGGAGCAGAAGGGAGTGTCTGCAGGTATGGTGAAAGCTCATGAGACACAACTTTTTCTGGCCGGAGAGTAGACCGCTCAATGGAGACTTCTTTTCCTCATTGTGGATCGGGCATTCATGCGTTCTTACTTCGGCTGATGCGTATACAATGGACTTGTCATAGTTGGGTGCCAGCTAAAGGCTGGTGAAAGAAAAGCGATTTCGAAGGATGTGTGCCTTGCAGCATGACCAATACCGCTCATCAAGAACCCAGTCTACAGTTCCCGGGAGAGACCTACAAGGGCCAAGCTGGGAGTATGAAGACTACCAGAACAAGGGGAAACGTAGACTTGCCGAGGATGACCGGTTATACCAGGAGCAGCGGTATGCTGAAGAACATAGAACTTTACCCATGAGAAAAGAACAATATTATTACGACAAAGTGCCCAAGGACTATATAGAGTCTGAAGACTACAACTACAGAAGGTCGCTTGAGGAGTATTATGATAGTAGGACCAACATGGACAGATATTATGATACTTTGGAGAACATTCGAACTAGTCCTGTTAAATATAGGAATGATGGCAGGAGATGTGGTGGAGACAGGCGCCCCCGTCATGATGACTATAGATATTCCTATCAAGACCCCAGAGACATAGATGCCCGATATATGAGGAAATACGACACTTATTGTTCAGATGAAATCGAAAGTGATGATCGATATTATCGGGAAAGTCACCAGAGAAAAGCCTACCGGGGTTACGACACGGAAGTGAGACACAAACCTTTGGAAAAAAAGTACTCCGACCCAGAAGTTCGAGATTATAGGACTGACCCTTATGTGGAACGGAAAAAGGTAGATTATGATCAAAGGGATTATAGAAGGGGGAAGGATCATAATTCAAGAGGTGAAGATTTTGGTTCTTCTAGGTATCCTGAAGTTTCAAGTAGCAGATCTAGACCCTCCGAGAAGGACTCCTTGGATTACAAAAGAGAGAAAACAGAACCTGGACCAAAAGGAAATACTAAGAAGACCAACACACGGCGTTATGACTTTTTACCTTTGGATCTTGATTCTATTGATGTAATTGAAGATCAGCGGTTGGGTGACAGATATGTTGAGGAACGAAATTATGACCGAAGTCTATCTTCAGATTTTGAAGCTGAGCCTACTACCGCATCTAAACGCATGGCTTATGATTTCGAATACAATCCTTCAGAAGAAATTGATCTGTATCTTAATAGTGATGATCTACAAGAAGAATACCTAGTCAGAAATGCACCAGATGATCATTACAGAGATCATGATGGGTTTAAGAATACTAATAGACCACCAAAACTCAAGAAAGACCAATATGGAAGCTCTTGGGAAGATCAGAGGACGACTGATTTAGCTCATGATCCTTATTACAGACCAGAGAGGAGTGATGGTTATCATGAATTTGATGGTTTTGAAGATCCTAGATCAAGAAACGAGTCTACTAGGGATGTGGATTCCAACAACTACGGAGATGACCATTCAGCTAGGAAACCTCAAAGTAATCATCAGCCACCTCACAAGAAAACCGAATTAGAGGCTACTACAAATTCTATGAAACGGAATAGCATTTACAGAAGGACCGCTCCAAGCACTCTACGGAATTCTGAATTTGTCCAAAACCGAAAGAAAAAGCAAGGTATTTTTTTGTTTTTATTATTAGTATTTTTAGTTCTTAAATTGTAAGGTTAATATAACTTGTAGAGCCCCTGCTTCATGTCACAGGGCCTAGACTGCTTCTTCAGTACAGAGCTACCCAACCTCTGCGTGCTGCTACACAGGCTTCAGGTGTGTACATAAATACTCTCCCTTGGGGCACGTTCCCATAGATTTTTCTTTGATCATGGATTTTGAAGTGAACCTGCTTTTCAAATTCAAGTTAACCCTCCCCCCCCCTTCAGAGAATCTACCCTTTAGTAGAGGCATATGGAAGCACAGAAGTGTCTGCTTGCAGCTGTATGGCCTCCGTACAAAACTGAACCATTAATCGGCCATGTGCATGAACAGATTATAGTTACCAGTGTGGTTAACCTTTTAGAAGTGGACTGTTTGTGTTGCCAGTTACTTTTTTTCCTAGTCATGGTATGTGCTATGCGGGTGGCATGTAGTATTTCAGGTTTAGTTTGCTAGGTGTGGGTAGATACTGTTAATGTTGCTGTGCAGTTAGAAGCAATGATCAACCATATGCAGTTATACTGGAGTTTTTGTGCACGTAATTATTGAAGATCTTGTTGTTGTAAAAATGAACATTTTCTTATAAATCTGTAAATGAGAAGTCATCTTCAGTCATATTTTTTTATTTATTTCAAATGGGCCGATTGACGTGCCCATTACGGTACCTAAAATTGGTCCAACTTCTGCTTCTTCATCAAGCCAATCCAACCCTGCTGATGTTCTAGTTTCCAGAAAGCCTTTGCGTTGTACATTGGCTTAGATTTACTAGACACATCTGCTGGTCAGGAGTTTGGAAAAGATGTCAGACACCCAACTTTTCCTAGAAATGAACATAATAAAGTACCGTATATATTTTTTTAAAGGGTTAGCAGATATTGTTTGCAAAGTAGGTACTTGCAGCTTGACAACTGTTGAACAATCAGCACGTCTTTATAAAATGTTCACATAGTAAATTATTGTGTAGGTGCAAAGTAAAAAATGTCGCTGTCCAATGGTGCACATTTTTTTTTTCCAGAGGTTTTCTACATTTTGTTCTTATAACAATTACACATTGTTATAATCTACACGATGTAAGCACATTTTTGTTGTCTCTGCTCCCCCCTCAACCACCAAAATTAATCAGCTTCCCTAGAATTCACCTCTCACCCCTTCCTCCCCCTCGCCTGACATACTTTCACCGACTCCTCCTCTCCATCCCCAACTTTCTTTGTAATCGCAGTGCAGAGATGTCAGGTTACATCATGAAATGTTTGCCCAAGGGACAATGCTAGGGGCTGATAATAAGATTGTAGAACAGACGATCACTGTCCTAGTGAGAAAAATGGAGCGGAAAATTAGTTTGTAGGTTTAGATGTAAACATTTCCTATACTAAAGTTAGCAAACTTCACGTCTGCATCGGAGAAATCTGTTCCTGGTGAGAAGGAGACGTGCAACTAAACTAAGTTAGGTATATATATATATATATATATATATATATTATACATCTCTAATTAGATTATATATCTACTATATTAATATTATATATATATATATATATATATTAATATAGTAGATATATATATATATATATTTTTTTAGCTTATATATCTACTATACTAATAATAAATATATATAAATATATATATATATATATATATATATAGTAGATATATAAGCTAAAAAAAAAATATAATATATATCTCTATATATCAGTGTCCCTGCCTCCAGGGGGGCTGCGATTTCTTCACATGCAGGGAAATCAGCCAATCCCAGAAGATAAAACCCCACAATAAATTGGACATTTTTGAGGGTTTTTTTTTAATTTGGGGGAGGAGGGGTGTGGTGCTGCAGAAAATGCTGTACTTTTTAGGCTATCTTCATTTGCAGCGTTTTTTATTTCTGCAGCTAAATCTTGCTTTTTCTGCATTTTCAGCATGTTTTTCGGGGTGTATTAACTGTTTTGTCTACAGTATATGTTTATATGTTTAAGAAAGTTAGATGCCGTGAAAATCTCCGCTTTGCTTGGTTTCTAAAAGAATTGACATGCTGCAGATCTCAAACGCTGCATTTCTCAAAATCGGTGAAGAAGAAAAAAGTGCTCATGAGATTTCTGAAATCTCATAGCTTTTGCTGGTACTGTAACAAAAGCTGCTTTGCATAGAAATGCACGGCCAAAATGCTGCTTGTGAACATAGCCTCATTCTCATTCATTTGCTGCTACTGTTTCCTCCCGAAAAAAAAACACATAATGAGGCAAAAAGCGCTACAATGCTTGGGTCTCGAAATTAGCAGGTCAAACGCTTGGATGGATGCGACTCGAGTAATGAGTATATTAGAAGTCTATGGGAACCAGAACATTTTTCCGGAAGACGTTACAGAAAAATGCTAGCATTTCCCATTGACTTCCATTATACTCTGGTGCTCGAGTCGTGCCAATCACAGCACCAACTACTAGTTACGAGTACTGATCACCCCAGCATGGTAGTGCCCGCTCATTACTAGTTACGAGTACTGAGCACCCGAGCATGGTAGTGCCCGCTCATCGCTAGTTACGAGTACTGAGCACCTGAGCATGGTAGTACCCGCTCATCACTAGTTACGAGTACAGAGCACCCGAGCATGGTAGTGCCCGCTCATCACTAGTTACGAGTACTGAGCACGCGAGCATGGTAGTGCCTGCTCATCACTAGTTACGAGTACTGAGCACGCGAGCATGGTAGTGCCTGCTCATCACTAGTTACGAGTACAGAGCACCCGAGCATGGTAGTGCCTGCTCATCACTAATTACGAGTACTGAGCACCTGAGCATGGTAGTGCTCGCTCATCACTAGTTACGAGTACTGATCACCCCAGCATGGTAGTGCCCGCTCATCACTAGTTACAAGTACAGAGCACCTTAGCATGGTAGTGCCCGCTCATCACTAGTTACAAGTACAGAGCACCCGAGCATGATAGTGCCCGCTCATCACTAGTTACGAGTACTGAGCACCTGAGCATGGTAGTGCCCGCTCATCACTAGTTACGAGTACAGAGCACCCGAGCATGATAGTGCCCGCTCATCACTAGTTACGAGTACTGAGCACCTGAGCATGGTAGTGCCCGCTCATCACTAGTTACGAGTACTGAGCACCTGAGCATGGTAGTGCCCGCTCATCACTAGTTACGAGTACTGAGCACCTGAGCATGGTAGTGCCCGCTCATCACTAGTTACCAGTACTGAGCACCCAAGCATGGTAGTGCCCACTCATCACTAGTTACGAGTACAGAGCACCCGAGCATGGTAGTGCCCGCTCATCACTAGTTACGAGTACTGAGCACGCGAGCATGGTAGTGCCTGCTCATCACTAGTTACGAGTACTGAGCACCTGAGCATGGTAGTGCCCGCTCATCACTAGTTACGAGTACAGAGCACCCGAGCATGGTAGTGCCCGCTCATCACTAGTTACGAGTACTGAGCACCCGAGCATAGTAATGCTTGCTTATCACTAGATAGGAGTACCGAGCATGATAGTGCTCACTCATAACTAGCAATTAGCAAACATTTACAAGTCGCATGCTTGTCTAGGGTGAGGAGAAACTGGCCAGGATGAAGTCAGCACAATGTAATAGAACAATCTAGTGAATAGGAAGGTTTCAAAACCTCCAGCCCAGAATCTGGTGTAAAGGTTACTTAAAGGGAAGTTTCAATCTACAATACGTGAGACCTATCCCTAGCACAGAATCCGTATTTGATCAGTAAGGCTATGACTGCTGGCATCACAACCAATCAGCTGAATGAAGAGGCCACATGTCTTCCATTGTTTACACAGCCACTTGGCCGTAGAAACTGTAGTGCCAGGTACTACAACCAACCTCTTTCTTTTCTTTTTTTTTTTTTTTTTTTTTTTTTTGCTCAATGACTAATTAGTAGCTATGAGCGGGCACTACCATGCTCAGGTGCTCGGTACTCGTGACTAGTGATGAGCGGGCACTACCATGCTCAGGTGCTCGGTACTCGTGACTAGTGATGAGCGGGCACTACCATGCTCAGGTGCTCGGTACTCGTGACTAGTGATGAGCGGGCACTACCATGCTCGGGAGGCTCTGTACTCGTGACTAGTGATGAGCGGGCACTACCATGCTCGGGAGGCTCTGTACTCTTAATGAGGGGCACTACCGTGCTCGGTACTCGTAATTAGTAATGAGGGGCACTACTGTGACGCCCTGGCCTATCAGGTTGTCACAGGGTATTGTGCAATCTGCCCTTCTGCATAGTATCCACCCTCCTTGGTTACGGATCCTGGTCCTTTGGTGTTAACAGCTTGGCCAATTAAAATCCTAGGAACAGTTCCCACTTGAACCTACCAGACACACCATTGGGGGGCCTGAAGGGAATAGGGCCGCTAACATGGGGGGGTTGGTGAGGAGAAAGTGAGGACAGTGACAGTTGAGTTTGAAGTTGAGTCGAGGGTGGAGAAGAAGGTGAAGTGGCTTTCGAGAGGAGAGGCCACGGAGGAGAGCTCCTGTGTACTAGGTGGCAGACGTTGGTCTGGGCCTGGTAGGAGCTGGAACCCCATTCGCAGGGGACAGTGTCAAGGGGCACGGACTGCCGAGGAGGGCAGCCGGTGGCCTTGAGCTATCACTGGGCAGGGGCCAGGGCACAACTGGGTACGTGGACCCCAGGCCGGAAAGTAGCTTCACGCGTTTCGGTAATTTACCCGACGGGGGTGAAGACTTCAAGTGTCATCCCCAACCTGCTCCAAAATCGGGGTACTAGCGCACCAATGGGATAGGACTTTCCCACTACAGTCCAAAGTAATCCTACGCATGAACCCTGAGAGCAAGCTCACTCAGTTAGCCGTACGGGGGGTGAGCAGGACCCGGAGAGTTTCAAACAGGTCCAATTGAGACAAAGGTCAGCAGACCAACAACACCAAGGGCATGGATCCAGGCGTGCTCTCTCCATGCTGCAGAGGTGTTCAGAATTCTGGTTTACAAGCTGTCGGTGTGGTTATTCTGGGACTGAGTACCTTAGAAACCCCTGTTCCTATTCCCCCACGGCACCCGAACATCATCCCAACCATCAACAGGCCCTGGGACACAAACGGAGGGGTTAAACATCAGGCTGCCACACCATCGTCACTGGGCTCCCCAACGGCAGCGGTGGTCCCTCACATTACCATGCACCGTAGGTGGCATCACAAACTTTCCTAACACCCCCCCCCCCCACCTCGTACATATCTCCCCCCTCGGATCCGAGCGGCAGCAGCCCGGCTGCTTGCCCGGGGGCGGTACACTACCATGCTCAGGTGCTCGGTACTCGTAATTAGTAATCAGGGGCACTACCATGCTCTAGTGCTCGGTACTCGTAACTACTGATGAGTGAGCACTACCATGCTCTGGTGCTTGTCACTCTAAAGGGCTTGACTTGTGTACTGAGTATAATGGAAGTCCATGGGGGACTTGAGCAGTTTTTCATAAGATCTTCCCATTGACTTCCATTGTACTTTGTACTCAAGTCGCCCTTCGTTTGAGCTGCCGACCTGATCATTTCAAGTATTGTGAACCCGTGCATGGTAGTCCTCGCTCATCCCTACTAATTAGTCTTTGAGCAAAACAAAGTCCACCTTTTACGAGAATGTCTTACTTAAGACGGTCTATATTTCAAGCTGTAATTATAGAATTATGTACAGAAATGTGGCACTCTCCTATTAGGTCTTCAGAAGACCCAGTCTGTATTGTAGCATATGATGGTCATTGCGAAATGCTCAGACTTTTACCTCTGAGAGATATTTTTTTACTTTACATGGACAAGTGACTGATTGCTGCAATCCTCGGCGATCGTGAGAGATGGAGTCCTATGTCCTCTTTTCGAATGCAGTTGTGGTCATGTGGATTTACCATTATTCCATTCAATGTCTATGGAGCGGATGGACACAGCCAAGAACGGTTCATAGGTTCGTTCATAGGTGCTGATTTTGGCACACTGGTGCACCATTAGTGAGTGTCAATGAATTATATACAAGTCGTTTCGCTCTAGTTTGCCTCCGTGGTTTTACAAGCCGATGAGCAATGATGGGGACAGAATGATCGTTAGAACAATAATTCCGTCTCCATACATGTTATCGGCAGCACCTCACCTGTTTTTCCAGGCATAAATAATCTGATCACACGACAAAAGAGCAATTTGATAATTCATTGGGCAATCATCTTTGAATTGAACAAGTTTCCCTATAAATGCCTGTCTGATGAATATGTCCTGGTGTAAATGCACAATTGGGCCGTGTCTACATGGTGACATATCACATGGCAACAGATCTACGGCCATTTACACAACCACAAACATTTGCGCAACTTGATCTTGCGCCACCATCATAGAGCTGCAATTATGCTGTAAATAAAAAAAAAAAACAACCTGCAAAAAAGCAGACAATGAAAGTCATGCATATGCATGCAATCACCTTAGAGGAATAATACTTTTTGTGGCCAAATATTTTTTTTTTTTAATAATTATTAAATTCTTGTATTTGGGTCTAATAAATTATTTTTGCAATTTGGTTTCATCCAAAATTTAGCATTTTTGGCTTTTCCAGGATCTTTGTTTCCCTGTATATTCTTGGTTGATGTGGTCATAAATCAGCTCAGAAAAAGACAGATAATTGCTCCAAAATTTTCCATAGACAGTCAGAATGAGCTCACTGACAGATTCTCAAAACTCCTCCTGCCGCCAGCAATAAATAGTGCAACTCCGAGGCTATAGAAGGCAAAGGGTGCAAAAGATTTTATGGAAATCAATTGCAAAAACTAGTCCCCAAAGATGGACAACCCTTTAAGGTCATATTCTCCATCTTTTATGGACCGTTGCATTACATTTGGGGGAGTCAGAATTTTACTTTGTGATTGTGTATACTGTCCATCTCCTATTTAAAGGGATTGTCCACTACTTTGATGGCCTATCCTTAGGGGTACTTTAAACACTACGACATCGCAAGCCGATGGTAGCGATACCGAGCGCGATAGTCCCCGCCCCTGTTGCAGCTGTGATATCTTGTGATAATTTTCGCTACGTCGGCTATCGTTACGGCAGCTTCACATGCACTTACCTGCCCTGCGAAGTCGCTCTGGCCGGCGACCCGCCTCCTTCCTAAGGGGGCGGGTCATGCGGCATCACAGCGACGTCACACGGCAGGCGGCCAATAGAAGCGGAGGGGCGGAGATGAGCGGGACGTAAACATCCCGCCCACCTTCTTCCTTCCTCATTGCAGCCGGGACGCAGGTAGGAGATTTTCCTCGCTCCTGCTGCTTCACACACAGCAATGTGTGCTGCCTGCTGGAACGAGGAACATCATCGTAACATCGGTCCTTCCGAAATTATAAAAATGACCGACGCTACACCGATCATACGATTTCGACGCTTTTGCGCTCGTTAATCGTAGTAAAAACGATTCACATACTCCGATGTCGACAGCGAGGCCGGATGTGCGTCACTTTCGATTTGACCCCACCGACATCGCACCTGCGATGTCGTAGTGTGCAAAGTACCCCTTAGGATAAGTCAGCACTATCTGAATGACAAGGGTCTGACACCCGGAACTCCCGCCGGTCAGGTGCTTTCCTGCCGGTAGAGAAAGCAGGCAGCCAGAAATGTTCAATTCCCGAGCTGCCCCGTCAACTGACAGCGGTCGGGTACTGCACATCTTCCTTCCACCTTCCGTTCAAATCCAGTAGGTGGTGGAGGTGCATTGCCCATCTGCGGCCACTCTCAGAAGATTGGGCAGCTCCATAAAGGAGCATTTCCGGTTTCCTGCTGTCGCCACCGGCACCGACAACTACTGGCGGGTTTCGGACCCCATCCGATCAGACATTGTTGACCTATCCTAAGGCGGGCTTTGCACACTACGACATCGCAGGTGCGATGTCGGTGGGGTCAAATTGAAAATGATGCACTTCCGGCATCGCATGCGACATCGTAGTGTGTAAAGGCTCGATGATACGATTAACGAGCGCAAAAGCGTCGTAATCGTATCATCGGTGCAGCGTCGGCGTAATCCATGATTACGCTGACGCGACAGTCCGATGTTGTTCCTCGCTCCTGCGGCAGCACACATCGCTGTGTGTGAAGCCGCAGGAGCGAGGAACATCTCCTACCGGCGTCACTGCGGCTTCCGTAGGATATGCGGAAGGCAGGAGATGGGCGGGATGTTTCCATCCCACTCATCTCCGCCCCTCGGCTCCGATTGGCCGCCTGGTGTGTGACGTCGCTATGACGCCGCACGACCCGCCCCCCCTTAACAAGGAGGCGGGTCGCCGACCAGAGCGACGGTCGCAGGGCAGGTGAGTGCATGTGAAGCTGCCGTAGCGATAATGTTCGCTACGGCAGCTATCTCAAGGAAATCGCTGCTGCGACGGGGGCGGGGACTATCGCGCTCGGCATCGCAGCATCGGCCTGCGATGTCGCAGCGTGCAAAGTACCCCTTAGAATAGGCCATCAATGTTAAAAGTAGTGGATAGCCCCTTTAATGTGCATGGTCTTTATTAGTATCCACAGGTAGCAAAGTTACAAGTATCTCCACCTTCTAAGCCCATATTTTTTTGCCCTCTGGGCAGTATGCGGTGACACACAAGGCTGTTGTGCTCATATTCACGGATCTATAAATTCCTGCTTTGGGAGAGTAACCTTTAGTCGTCACATACTTTCTGCCGTCTAGTAAATCTCATTGACTTGGTATGAGGGACGGTACAGGTGAGACCAGTTTAGGTTCGGATGTTTCCCTGAGTGGTTTGTAATTGCAGATTCACCTATGAATTACATCACAATACTAATTACAATGCATTCCTTAGGCTGCTGTTCACACATTGCTGAAAAAAAAACAACCCCAAAACATTCAAAATACAGCGTTCTTTCACAATTTCATACAAACCAAGGCATAACGGAACACCATATTGTTTTGAGACTATGGAAAAAGTGCTCTAGTTTTAAGAACTATGCAGATATGTACACATGGTGGGCAATTTTGCCAGGGGCTATTGTATCCCCTACACTGTGGCTGGCCACATACATATTAATCTAAGGCACAGGCCACGTACACCTTAGATGCTCCTCTAAACCTGCGGAATTCAGCGTTCCATCCCTGTATCTAAACTGTATGGGAACCAGTGTCGGAAGGTGAAGCATGTTGGCCCTACCGAAAAATCGTTAACGGGGTCCCTAAATATCTCTGATCTTTAATAGTATTTGTCTCCCCTAGACTCAAGGTCTCACAACTCTCTCCTGCAGGTGGGTAACTTGTAGCTTGTGGGCTCCAATGCAAAAGCTCCAATGGTGCCCCCAATTCTTACAAGTCTTCAAAAGCATTGGTCTTTTCATACAGGCCAAGAGGACATGTTTGGCCACCTAGGCTCTAGAGCCCGGTGCGAGTGCAACCCCTGCACTTATTGTAGTTACACCCTTGCTCTCCTGGCAGATAATGTCTAGGTGTGACGAGAATTGAGTGGTTTGAATTCAACCCATCGTTTTGATCTCCAGGCAGATATGCCTCCGCCACTGGTGTTTGGCACTGGATTGTTCCACTCTCCCCATTAAAATCATACAAACTGAAGAAGCATTCAGTTGACGGCTATCTAGAAGAGCCGATACAAATTAGATGAAAGTTGGCCGAACTTGGCGATCTTGATGACCAGCCATTTGCCACCGGCTTACAGGGCAGTTGGAATCTCAATGCCCAATTCTTTCAGTTTTGGGGTTAAGTCACTTCCAGAGAGTCTGACATCGGCTTTCTCCTCTTTCTCCATTGAAAACCACCTTAATTGTTTTTGAAGAACACTTATGGAAGATCTATCACATTCCTTAGTGAAATAACTATGACCATCTGCGTGCACCTTATCTTTTATGCTAAGATTGCATCAGGAAGTAACAAGGTTTATGGAGGGACCTGCACTTACGTTATCGTCTTCATAATAGGAGCGTTCTTCATTTTTCTTGTTTATTCTAGATAGCCGTCTCTAAGTCAGTAGCCTGAATATCCCATAATTGTGTGAGGATATGTTCTCAGCCGAGTGGACATGTGTATGGGACAGTCAGGAGAGATAGCTGCCTGACAGTTGTGTTAAACTTATGGCCAACCTTAATCTTCAACATCTCAAGTGTTCTTAATATTTCATTGATTCTAATAATCCCATTACTTGATGTTATTCTTTTCAGTTTTCCTTTTTAGCTCTTCCAAATTTAAATCTGCAAGTCTTCTCTTAGGATCTCAGTCAAGTATCCATTTCTGTTATTTGCCTATTCTTCGATGCCCCCCAAAAACATCCACTCGAATGTCAACCCACCACCCATCTGTGGAAGTGGTGATCTAGTGGGTTTAGCAAACATGACTTGACCCTCCTTGCCTTTGTGTGAGGCTCATCTGACAACTACTGTAGTTTATGCTGAGTAGAGCCTCAGAGTAAAGTTGCCAATGGTCCTGGAAATTTGGCGGCCAATGGTCCTGGAAATTTGGCGGCGTATGGTCCTGGAAATTTGGCGGTGTATGGTCCTGGAAATTTGGCGGCCAATGGTCCTGGAAATTTGGCGGCCAATGGTCCTGGAAATTGGCGGCCAATGGTCTTGGAAATTTGGCGGCCAATGGTCTTGGAAATTTGGCGGCCAATGGTCTTGGAAATTTGGCGGCCAATGGTCTTGGAAATTTGGCGGCCAATGGTCTTGGAAATTTGGCGGCCAATGGTCTTGGAAATTTGGCGGCCAATGGTCTTGGAAATTTGGCGGCCAATGGTCTTGGAAATTTGGCGGCCAAGGGTCCTGGAAATTTGGCGGCCAAGGGTCCTGGAAATTTGGCGGCCAAGGGTCCTGGAAATTTGGCGGCCAAGGGTCCTGGAAATTTGGCGGCCAAGGGTCCTGGAAATTTACTGTTTTTGCCTACTGGTGCCCATACACATTAGGTGAAAGTCCTCCAAAACCACCGATTTCAGCAGTATCAGATGACCTCCTGTTTATCCCCTGACAGATGATGATGGTGGAGAAGGAGATAGGGTGGTTGAAATGTGAATGGGCAATATTTTTGCTTACAGGGAAGATAAGCCTCTACCAGCATCTTTCTTTTCTTTCTCTTTGAAAATACATGAACATTCGGCCAAGTTACGTGTATGGGGGAGTTGAAAGATAGATGTCTGCTTAAGGAAACTAAAGGGACCTTATTTTTACCATTGGTCTCTTGACCTCTATATTTGCCACTGATGAAACTTTTTCACGTCTCTATGACTTTACTGTAACAAAATCTCACCTTCCACTTTGTAACTGGACTTTAATGCCCGCTTTATTTTATTATTTTTTACGTTGCTTTGTGCCTGTACGTATTTTCTATGTTTTCTTGAATTTTTAATCTGCAGTAATTGTATCTGATGTCCTTGTGTAGAGAGATGGAGCCTCACGAGATCCAAGTAATAACTTTCCATTGTAAGTGCCGGAGCTCTTCTCCGCTCCACATTACTCCGAACAAAAGCCGCTCTGAGTTCTCGGGTGATACGATCACTTTCCCTAAAGAAACTGAACAAAAGCTTCACCAGTACCTCCCCTGCCTGTGATCTCGTATGGCAGGAGGCACAAGGAACTCTTCAGGTGTGTGGTGAAAGATCATATTCATGGGCCTTGGGAATCCCTGGAAAATAGCGTCTATGGTGCGGAATCGGAAAGTGGCCAACAGTTGTTTATAGGATTACGAAGCATAATTTTTTATATATACTGATGGTAACAACTGTTTTTTATACAATCGATCTATTTGTCCTCATACCGCATCATGTTTGCAGCACATCCACCATTTGTTCAGGTTGATGTGCTAACGATAATTTCAATGAGGGCAAACATTTTCTGATCGCCAGACAAATGTGGACACCCACTTTTGGTCAGGGTTTATATGAACTTCACCAGAGAAGAAAAAAATGTTGCCTGGTCCAGTCTGGTCCTCTGTGGAAGCACGGTTTTCTCTTCTGCACATGGCCACCTCTCACCCCATGATGTTGTGTGAGGCCTAGTAAGCACCAGAGGAGCTGGGAATTGCCAGGTGGAAAAGTGAAAACCGGCTGTCATGGTAGACCGGACAAGGGCAATGCTCCTCTCTAGGGAAATTAATGTAAACCCTTTCTAAAAATGAATGGTCCTCTCTCGAGTTTCAACATTCCTAGGGTTGGACTCAATCCCTATTTTACAAAACGGGATATTAGTAAGTGTGCGAAAGAAAAATTGTCGTTGCACAGGGGTCCTCTTGTATCTGTGCCCACTGGTGTACACAGACACTATTGGGGCACAATGCCAAACGATATCTTTGGCATAAAAGCAACACAGCTCATTACCTTGAACACACCATTCCCACTGTCAAACATGGTGGTGGCAGCATCGTGGTTTGGGCCTGCTTTTCTTCAGCAGGGACAGGGAAGATGGTTAAAATTGATGGGAACATGGATGGAGCCAAATATAATACCAGTCTTGAAGAAAACCTGTTGGAGTCTGCAAAAGACCTGAGACTGGGACAGAGATTTGTCTTCCAACAAGACAAGGATCCCAAACATAAAGCAACATCTACAATGGAATGATTCACAAATAAACATATCCAGGTGTTAGAATGGCCAAGTCACAGTCCAGACCTGAACCCAATCGAGAATCTGTGGAAAGAGCTGAAAACTGCTGTTCACTAACGCCTCCATCCAACCTCACTCAGCTCCAGCTGTTTACAAAGGAAGAATGGGCAAGAATTTCAGCCTCTCCATGTGCAAAACTGATAGACACATACCCCAAGAGACTGCAGCTGTAATCACAGCAAAAGGGGGCGCTACAAAGTATTACCCAAAAGGGGATAAATAATATTGCACGCCCCAATTTTCAGTTATTTATTTTTTGAAAAAGTTTAAAATAAGCAATAGATTTCAATCAACTTCACAATTGTGTCCCACTTGTTGTTGATTCTTCACCAGAACATTAACATTTTTATCTTTGTTTGAAGCCTGAAATGTGGGAAAAGGTTGAAAAATGCAAGGGGGCTGAATACTTTCGCAAGGCACTGTATATAAGATTATCTCAACACAGGAATGCTTTTTAAACACATCTAATTGTTGAAATTTCTGTTATTCCAAGATCTATTAATTAAAATGAACTTTTTTTGGGGGGGAAAACCCCTTTTAAGGATATAAATATTTACTCTTTGTTTAGATATGGGTATAAAATGGATTACTATATATTTATATATTTTTTTTTTTATTTTTTTTATTTTAAAAAAATCTGTTATTGCTGCAGTTTTGTTGTGGTTTAGCCTGGAATTGTGGTACAGGGCTTGTTTTTGCTTATTTTCCATAGATTTGCTGCTAGGTCATCGGCTCGGGCCCGGACACTGCTTGTTGATGTAGAGCACAATATCTGGCAGCAGCTGTGTGCATGTTGTAAAGATTTACAAAGCTCATTTAAAATATCGTACCAGACTAAAAAGGTGATAAAATCTGAATTTCACAACCTATTATAACAAGTCACATAATAAGTTGCCTTCTGCATACATTCCTATAAACTATTCTATAGTATGGAGTCATGCAGTATAGTACTGTAAAAATAATTTGACTTTTTGCACCTTAGTATGGATTGCATAAAGCATATTTCCATTTTTGGACACAATTTTAAACAGAAAAGGTTAAAGACTAGGTAATTTTGTTACCACATCTGTTCCTTATCTTTTGCTGATCCACAGTTAAATCCTGTATTATACTTCAGAGCTGCACTCACTATTCTTCTGGAGCAGTCACTATATACCTACATTACTGATCCTGAGTTATATTATGTATTATACTCCAGAGCTGCACTCACTATTCTTCTGGAGCAGTCACTATATACATACAGTCATATGAAAAAGTTTGGGCACCCCTATTAATGTAACCTTTTTTCTTTATAACAATTTGGGTTTTTGCTATTTCAGTTTCATATATCTAATAACTGATGGACTGAGTAATATTTCTGGATTGAAATGAGGTTTATTGTACTAACAGAAAATGTGCAATCCGCATTTAAACTAAATTTGACCGGTGCAAAAGTATTGGCACCTCAACATAAAAGTGACTAATATTTTGTCGATCCTCCTTTTGCAAAAATAACAGCCTCTAGTCGCTTCCTGTAGCTTTTAATGAGTTCCTGGACAATTCCAGTTCAGTTAAGTTGATGGTCGCCGAGCATGGACAGCCGCTTCATATCATCCCACAGATGTTCAATGATATTCAGGTCTGGGGACTGGGATAGCCATTCCAGAACATTGTAATTGTTCCTCTGCATGAATGCCTGAGTAGATTTGGAGCGGTGTTTGGATCATTGTTTTGCTGAAATATCCATCCCCTGCGTAACTTCAACTTCATCACTGATTCTTGCACATTATTGTCAAGAATCTGCTGATACTGAGTTGAATCCATGCGACCCTCAACTTTAACAAGATTCCCGATGCCGGCATTGGCCACACAGCCCCAAAGCATGATGGAACCTCCACCAAATTTTACTGTGGGTAGCAAGTGCTTTTCTTGGAATGCCGTGTTTTTTTTCCTCCATGCATAACGCCTTTTTGTATGACCACATAACTCAATCTTTGTTTCATCAGTCCACAGGACCTTCTTCCAAAATGTAACTGGCTTGTCCAAATGTGCTTTTGCATACCTCAGGCGACTCTGTTTGTGGCGTGCTTGCAGAAACGGCTTCTTTCGCATCACTCTCCCATACAGCTTCTCCTTGTGCAACGTGCGCTGTATTGTTGACCGATGCACATTGACACCATCTGCAGCAAGATGATGCTGCAGGTCTTTGGAGGTGGTCTGTGGATTGTCCTTGACTGTTCTCACCATTCTTCTTCTCTGCCTTTCTGATATTTTTCTTGGCCTGCCACTTCTGGGCTTAACAAGAACTGTACCTGTGTTCTTCCATTTCCTTACTATGTTCCTCACAGTGGGAACTGACAGTTTAAATCTGAGACAACTTTTTGTGTCCTTCCCCTGAACAACTATGTTGAATAATCTTTGTTTTCAGATCATTTGAGAGTTGTTTTGAGGAGCCCATGATGCCACTCTTCATAGGAGATTCAAATAGGAGAACAACTTGCAAGTGGCCACCTTAAATACCTTTTCTCATGATTGGATACACCTGCCTATGAAGTTCAAAGCTCAATGAGGTTACAAAACCAATTTAGTGCTTTAGTAAGTCAGTAAAAAGTAGTTAGGAGTGTTCAAATCAAGAAATTGATAAGGGTGCCCATACTTTTGCACTGGTCAAATTTTGTTTAAATGCGGATTGCACATTTTCTGTTAGTACAATAAACCTCATTTCAATCCAGAAATATTACTCAGTCCATCAGTTATTAGATATATGAAACTGAAATAGCTGCTGCAAAAGCCCAAATTGTTATAAAGAAAAAAGGTTAACATTAATAGGGGTGCCCAAACTTTTTCATATGACTGTACACTACATTACTGATCCTGTACTGATCCTGTACTGATCCTGAGTTATAGTATGTATTATCATCCAGAGCTGCACTCACTATTCTGCTGGTGCAGTCGCTGTGTACATTACATTACTTATCCTGCACTGATGCTGAGTTACATCCTGTATTATCCTCCAGAGCTGCACTCACTATTCTGCTGGTGGAGTCATTGTGTTCATACATTACTTATCCTGTACTGATCCTGAGTTACAGTCTGTATTATACTCCAGAGCTGCACTCAGTATTCTGCTGGTGCAGTCACTGTGGGGAAAGTTTGTGTTATCATTTTTATTGTCTGAAAAAAGACCAAGAAAGTATGTAAACTTTTGAGCACAACTGTACATAACATTACTGATCCTGTACTGATCCTGATTTGCATCCTATCTTATACTCCAGAGCTGCACTCACTATTCTGCTGGTGCAGTTACTGTATTCATATCTTGCATCTTGATCCTGAGTTATATCCTGTATTATACTCCAGAGCTGCACTCACTATTCTGCTGGTGCAGTCACTGTGTACATACATTACATTACTGATCCTGAGTAACCTCCTGTATTATACTCCAGAGCTGCACTCACTATTCTGCTGGTGCAGCCACTGTGTACATACATTACATTACTGATCCTGAGTAACCTCCTGTATTATACTCCAGAGCTGCACTCACTATTCTGCTGGTGCAGTCACTGGGTACATACATTACATTACTGATCCTGAGTAACCTCCTGTATTATACTCCAGAGCTGTACTCACTATTCTGCTGGTGCAGTCACTGGGTACATACATTACATTACTGATCCTGAGTAACCTCCTGTATTATACTCCAGAGCTGTACTCACTATTCTGCTGGTGCAGTCACTGGGTACATACATTACATTACTGATCCTGTACTGATTGAGTTACATCCTGCATTACACGCCAAAGCAGCATTCACAATTCTTCAAGCTTCGGAGCTGAAATCTGCCGGCACTTTTCGCTCACTCATGGTCTGTAGAGGGATTTTCTGCAGTGATTTGCGTGTTGGGATATCTTCTCTTTATACCACAACTGGGCAGATCTTTTCGGGCGTAGACCGATGACAAGGCTGGAATGCTTATTGTGACCGCCAGCAGAATTATGAGTGCAGCTACATTACAGACTGTATACAAAATATATGTTTATTGTAAAATGTCTCTCACATGTGAACATTAAGCTCAAAAACCGTTTATTGCTCAGAATGACTTTCCGTGGTGGAAAGGTCGTTGTGACCAAGTGAACGATGGGCTTCGTATTTTGCAATCACTCTCGCCCGTTTGATACTGCAAATTCTATTCCACGTGTAAGTGAAGCGCAGGATGACTCAGGATTTATGGCAGTTTATGGAGGTCAGAAGTACAATCGAAACGGCAACAGATTGTGGGGCAGGTTCACTAAATTCCCCTTTTCCATAGGGAGTGTAAACCAGCAGGACATCGTAAAACACGGGACGGGAGCAGCTATGTCTTGCCCTTCTTTCTCTCATGTTTCGAGAAGGGCAAACAAGCCGTGGCCCTATTGTGCCATTTTTGGTGGGATCACATGGACATCTTAAGGGGCGTCCAATTAGATAGGTTTATGGGGCCCTTTCTTTGTTTGGTGTATAATAGTATATACAAATACCACTACAAATTATTTTACAGACCTTATTATTTGGAATACCTTTTAGGACCTCCCCTTTTTAAATAAATGATCCCAGCGATCAATGGTTATTGCTGGTAATATTTCCAGCATATTATGGAGTGTCAAGATGGAAAGCTTAAACATAGGACAAACAAAACAAAGATATGGACTACTGCCCGGAACACACTTGAGATGGACTGTAACGAACTGGAAGTTGCAAAGGACTTCAACCTACTCAGATCAATGATCATTACAGAGAGAGACTAGCTATGGGAAAAATCAATAATGAAGTCACTGGACAAGGCGCTCAAATCGAGGAACATTTAACTGGTGATGAAGACATGGTTCGTACATAGTTTGGTCTCGGCTTGTACATAGTCTGGTGTTTTCTGTAGTCACATATGGATGTGAAACCTGGACAATAAAGAAACAAGACAGAAGAAGAATCAACGCCTTCAAAATCTGGTGCTGCAGAAGGAGGTTATCAATATCGTGAATGGCAAGAAGAAGAAACCAATCAATTTTGGAACAAAATAAGCCAGACATGTCACTCAAAGGAAGGATCACCAAGCTACGACTTTCCTACCTTGGATGCATCATACGAAGAGAGAGATCAGTGAAGAAGGAAAGCATGGTTGGAAGAATAGAAGGAACAAGGAGAAGAGGAAGACCAGCAAACCTGATGGCTTGGTACAATCAAGCATATGGCGCTGAAGACCCTGGTAAACCTATTTAGGCGGAGAAGACCCTGGTGGACCTATTTAGGCAGAGAAGACCCTGGTGGACCTCTTTAGGCGGAGAAGACCCTGGTGGACCTCTTTAGGCGGAGAAGACCCTGGTGGACCTCTTTAGGCGGAGAAGACCCTGGTGGACCTATTTAGGTGGAGAAGACCCTGGTGGACCTATTTAGGTGGAGAAGACCCTGGTGGACCTATTTAGGTGGAGAAGACCCTGGTGGACCTATTTAGGTGGAGAAGACCCTGGTGGACGTATTTAGGTGGAGAAGACCCTGGTGGACCTATTTAGGTGGAGAAGACCCTGGTAGACTTATTTAGGTGGAGAAGACCATAGTGGACCTATTTAGGTGGAGAAGACCCTGGTGGACCTATTTAGGCGGAGAAGATCTGGTGGACCTATCTAGGCTGCACAAGATCGATCTTCTACAGAGCGTTCATCCATCAAATCGCCATGGCTTGAGATTGAGCTGAAGGCCAGTAAATAATACATTAAGCTGCCGTGGGTAGAGATGATCCATCAACAATCTATAAATACAGTTTAACTGTCTCCCCATTGTAAAGTGAAGGTCACATAGATTGGATTTTAACCTATTTAATCTGTTGTTTCCCAAGCGATAAGTAATGCCAAAGGTGCGGTGACAGCCGTTTATCTCTTCTCCACCCACTGAAACAACACAGCTGAGCTCAATGGGCACTTTTATGGGCAGTCGGAGGAGATTATCCAGCCAACTATGTATACTGCACCCATACAGATCTGGCCTCTCATTGCATCGCCTGTGGTTTCTCCCCCATATTGCTGCATACTTCAGCGTATATGTAAAGCATGTGGCTTCTCACTATGGATTTCCATGTTGGCTTAGGATATATTCAGATAATGTTACACACGGCCTGTGATTTGCATGGCATTGATCTGCTACTGTACAAAGCATCGTGTGACCTTAATCCATAGGTGAAAACGTGTTTGTACATTACATGAAATGCAATGGATGTCCAGGAATTCCTTAACATAAGGTTCGTCTTCTAGTTGGTATCTGTGGAGAGGAGACCGGTACAGAAATAATAATGGGGCTGACGAGGGAATAGCCGGTTTCCATATGTATACAAAGTGGAAAACCAAAATTTGGAGATATCCACTTGGGACCTCCTTTATGTTGCTGGGTTTTCTCACAAAAGACTGAAGACAGGTGTCTTCTAACCCTTAGAGGCCTTAAGAGGTGTGTGCAATCCCATATCTATGGTATACCTACCATAATAACACCGAGAACCCACCCAAAGCTTACTTATATAATCAGAGGGTCCGCCATGTACCTCCCACAAACGCCGTCCTCAATCCTTTTTGGCAAAGCGTAGAATATCACGATGTGCCGGCTGTGCTCACCGGAAAGGAGCAGATCTGGAGAGTCAAAGCATGGTTGTCTTTGTAGTTCAACGCATTTCGGTACCAGACCAGCACCTTTCTCAAGGTAAAAGACCAGTTGTGTTTTTTGTACCCTGAGAAAGGCGTCGGTCTGGCACCTAAACACTTTGCAGGGGATACAAATCTGTGCTTTGACTCTCCGGATCGCCTCCTTTCCGTGAGCGCAGGTGTCGTGATATTCTACCCTTTGCCAAACTGCTATCTGGACAATACTTTCCTCCAGCCATGGAGCTGTGGCTATGGTATATCTGCCTTCTACACGTATTGTTTCCTTATACAACCCCTTCATGTGAGCACTACCTTCATCTTCACCCCCATTTTGATCATTACAGTCCTGCCCTATCTTTGCGCCTTTGCCAAACTGCTATCTGGACAATACTTTCCTCCAGTCACGGAGCTGTGGCTATGGCATATCTGGCTTCTACAGGTGTTGTTTCCTTATACAACCCCTTCAGTTGAGCACTACCTTCGCCCCCATTTTGTTCCTTACGGTCCTGCTCTATCTTTGCGCCTTTGTCCCATCCAGATGTTCACCATCCTAAATCCTTGTCTCCAGGCTTTGCCTCCCCCCATCCCCCTTCACCCCTTCTTCCTCTATTGTTTCTGCTGCAGAGCTCCCCGGCTATTGAGATGGGGGGTTAGGCTTTATCCGCAGGGGATACAGAGCTTTGTGCATTTAGAGGACTGACCCATAGAGGTGAGCGCAGAGCGAGAAAATTTCATTATAAGTGGAGCAGCTCAAAAGGTGTCTGATCTCACCCGGATTCGCCCCAGTAACAAGTCTCCTGCAAATGGTCAATCATTGACTGGATGTAAAAGTTACTCTAAAGTTTCCCTAGAATTCGGTGCAGAGAGGTAGCAGAATCCATTTAGTAGATTAGTGTTATTCTCCTGGGTTGGGGGAGGGAAGGAGTTCAGCAGGTTGCTCAGACTGGGAAATGATGGGGGAGGGGAGACGTGTTTCAGAGCTTTGCACAAGTTCAAGACTCTGTGCAGGGGAGACAATAGATGGGAATTGTGTCACCCCCTCCTCTATAGCATCATCCCCCTCCCCCGTCATGTTCATCCGGGAACTTTTCTGTTCAGAGTTTAAAACTTTTCACTGTTTGTAAATAAATTTTAGTGAATGGAGACGCCATGGCCGGGCTCCAAAACATGATTTCTTCTATTCCCGTTTGTTACAACATAATGTTTTAAGTCACTTTTCACGATGTTTATTTTTTTCTTAAACTGTTTGGCACTAGATCTAAACCCAGAATTGGTATTTCGATTTGCATATGGTGGAATGGAGCCACAACTGAACTTCCTCGAAAGGTTCTACCCTTTAGGGCACGTTCACACGGGGCAGGTTTATCGCGCAGATTTCTTCCACTGCTCATCCTCAGTACTCTTTTGTACAGCAAAATAGGCTGGCAACACAGAAATAGTAATAGTGTTTTGTTTTTTTGTTTGTTTGGTTTTTTTTTCCTATTACATAAACAGTTTCAGCAGTATCTGGTGGCTTTTCTCCTCTATGTATCCTTCTTTTTTTTTTTTTTTTTTTGTAGGTGGGAAAAAAATGCATATGATGTGTTAGTTTGCCCTTCCCCTGCCTGTTGACTCTCACCCACTATTCTTGTCACTTTAAGCCCCTGTGCGCACAGTGCCGGTTTTGCGGCGTTTTTGCAGTTTGTTGCCCTATACTGCATGTCTTTGCTTCCCCAGCAAAGTCTAGGAGAATTCAGAAAGGCTGTGCTTTTTTGCCTCCACTTTTGGGTGCAGAAAAAAAGAAGCACTTCTTCTGCGTTTTTGCATTTAATATAGTGAAAAAAACGCATGGGAAAAAACGCATGTATGTTTTGATGCATTTTTTTTCGGCCAGAGGAGTGTTTTTGCCACCGTTTGGTGCGTTGTGTTGCATTTTTCGCTGGAGAAACAAAACTTCAGTGTGCGCACATAGCCTTAGAAAAGTGTAGGCTCTCTGCAAACTCTGTGCAATTTTGTTGTCTTCATGCTTTTTTCTTTGCAGATTTTATTCAATCCTGCAAGGAAAAAAATCATCCCAGCAAAGTCTGTGAATCCTGAAATCCTGACTTGCTTATGCGCACGTTGCTTTGTTTTTTGTTTTTTTTTTTAAATTCCTTGTAGGTTTTGTTGCAGAAAAAAAATAAGCAACCTGTCAATTTCAGCTCTGTGCACATGTTGCTTTTTTTCATGCTTTTTTTTCTTTTCTTTTATACTTTTTTCTTCGCAGATTTTAATCAATACTGCAAGGAAAAACACATCCCAGCAAAGTCTATGAGAAGCGTGACTTTCTGTGCACATGTTGCTTCTTTTTTTCCTTGCAGATTTTGTTGCAGACAAAAACAAGCAACATGTTTTTTTCCTGCGTTTTCCCTCTCAATAGATAAAGCATGAAAACATGCTTTTTTTCAGCAGCTTTTTTCTGCCAAAACATACTTTTTTTGTGCTGAATAGAAGCACACAAAGCGATGTGTGCACATAGCCTATCTGTGAAATGTTGCACATTTTGGAGAACACTAATTTTGCACAGTATTTTTTGCACTTCCCTTTGTAGCATAAATTAAAAATAAATTTCTCCATTACTATTTAATTTTAAAATAAATTTCTGAAAAAAAAGTCAAAGTAATTTTTTTTTTATAGATTAGGTTTGGGTGTCGTCAGTTATTTCTGAGGCAGTTGAAAACAAGTTTTTCACAAGGAAACCTCTTCAAAAACCGCTCCTTTTTGGGAAACTTTTTTTCTTTTTGTTGTGTTTTTGGAGCAGAAACTCCACGTTTTTGAGGAGTTTTTATATTTGGAGGAGAATTTGAAGAGTTTTACGCTCAGTTTCTGCTGAAAAAACTCCTTGGAAAACTCAGTGTGTTTATTTGTGGAAGATTTTGGAGTGGATCCACACTCCACTAAAAAGCTCTGTGAACATAACCTTTAAGTAGTAGCTCTCCAAATGTTGGTACTCCCATAATAACCCGTTATATAATTCTGGGAATGTCACATGTGACGGACTTGGATTGCTGTGGTTAGTGGTTAGTTTTTCTCTGCAGTTGAGCTCCAATGGATGGTTTAGTAAAGTGTAGTTCTCATGCAGGAACACGTCGGTAATCCACTAAGGATCATGTATTTGCCTACTCGGTACCGCTACTGTTTACAGCTCATTAACTTGCTATGTGTTATTTTGGAGTTAATCACCCGGAGGATTATAGCATTTAAAAAACATGAGTTATTTTTTTAGAAACAGCGCCCACCCGTCCACAGGTAGTGTGTGGTATTACACCTCTGCCTCATTCACTTCAATGGAGCCGAGCTACAAAACCAGAAACAGTTAATGTTGGAAAAGCATATTTTGTTGTTTTTAGTTTGTGGTGACATTGGTAATGTGACAGCAATAATCAGGCAAGTCGTGTGACCAACACATTTGTGCAACTTGTCTCTGACTTGCCGCTACACAATGAGTGAGCACTACCATGCTCGGGTGCTCAGTACTCGTAACTAGTGATGAGCGGGCACTACCATGCTCGGGTGCTCAGTACTCGTAACTAGTGATGAGTGAGCACTACCATGCTCGGGTGCTCTGTACTGGTAACTAGTGATGAGTGAGCACTACCATGCTCGGGTGCTCTGTACTGGTAACTAGTGATGAGTGAGCACTACCATGCTCGGGTGCTCAGTACTTGTAACTAGTGATGAGTGGGCACTACCATGCTCAGGTGCTCAGTACTCGTAACTAGTGATGAGTGAGCACTACCATGCTCAGGTGCTCAGTACTCGTAACTAGTGATGAGTGAGCACTACCATGCTCAGGTGCTCAGTACTCGTAACTAGTGATGAGCGAGCACTACCATGCTCGGGTAATCTGTACTGGTAACTAGTGATGAGCGGGCACTTACCATGCTCGGGTGCTCAGTACTGGTAACTAGTGATGAGCGGGCACTACCATGCTCGGGTGCTCGGTACTCGTAACTAGTGATGAGCGAGCACTACCATGCTCGGATGCTCAGTACTCGTAACTAGTGATGAGTGAGCACTACCATGCTCGGGTGCTCAGTACTGGTAACTAGTGATGAGCGAGCACTACCATGCTCGGATGCTCGCTACTCGTAACCCGAGCATGGTAATGCCCACTCATCACTAGTTACGAGTACCGAGCACCTGAGCATGGTAGTGCCCGCTCATCATTAGTTAAGAGTACCGAGCACCTGAGCATGGTAGTGCTCACTCATCGCTTATGTTTATTTAATCTGACTGGGCATGTTGGAATTCATCATGTCCAATCCTTTCATCCCATTGGAGATTAACTATTGTTAGAGGAGTCTAGCTACTGTTTACTCCCCTATCATGCATGCTTGGCTGAGTTAATGGGCAACCTTATAGTAATAGCTAGTGCCTATGGATCCTGGCTTACTACCGACCATTAGGAGAAGCAGGAATTTAATAAGGATTTTTCCTGTCTGATCTTTCCTTCATGAGATAAGCAGTGCCAGATATGACCTGCAGCCGCTTCTCCCTCTTGGGATTGTGGCCCGATAGTTGTCCTGTGTCGGCTGCCATTAGGTATTAGTAAGTGGCAGATAATGTGAGATGACGAGGTATTGAGCACTTGGCAGTTGTACAAAGACTTTCACAAGTGTAACAAGTGTTTTTCACGGATGTGACACAGCTGAGGACGGGTTTATTTCTGTTTGTTTGCGTTGCTGGGTGATTGTCATTTATCAGTGTCAAAGGTTTTGCTGCTCAACCTGTCTGGTGTTATACACCCTATGCGCTGTGCGTCCATCACTGTGCAGGGGAATGTAGTACAGAAAAATGACTACCCTGTGTGATACAAGAACTTTACTGCCAGGATTTCAGGGGAGAGGAGTACAGCTTATTGCAAGAGTGCACCATTACCACAAATTAAGGCCTATGGCTCTGTCTCTGTGGCTCTGTCTCTGTGGCTCTGTCTCTGTGGCTCTGCCTCTGTGGCTCTGCCTCTGTGGCTCTGCCTCTGTGGCTCTGCCTCTGTGGCTCTGCCTCTGTGGCTCTGGCTCTGTCTCTGTGGCTCTGTCTCTGTGGCTCTGTCTCTGTGGCTCTGTCTCTGTGGCTCTGTCTCTGTGGCTCTGGCTCTGTGGCTCTGGCTCTGTGGCTATGGCTCTGTGGCTGTGGCTCTGTCTCTGTGGCTATGGCTCTGTAGCTCTGTGGCTATGGCTCTGTGGCTATGGCTCTGTGGCTATGGCTCTGTAGCTCTGTCTCTGTGGCTCTGTCTCTGTGGCTCTGTCTCTGTGGCTCTGTCTCTGTGGCTCTGTCTCTGTGGCTCTGTCTCTGTGGCTCTGTCTCTGTGGCTCTGTCTCTGTGTGTGTGTGTGTGTATGTGTGTGTGTGTGTGTGTGTGTGTGTGTGTATGTGTGTGTGTATATATATATATAATATATATGTATATAATATATATATATATATATATATATATATATATATATATATATATATATATATATATATATATATATATATATATATATAATTTATTTTTTTTAAGTTGACAGTCGTTCTTGATATTAACACTTTTTTTTTTTCTTTGGTGTACAGCTTATTGCCTTGGAGACAGACCATCGCTGCTATACACAGCTTGTAATCACTGCGCTGAAGCTGGACGGGTTTACGAGAAAACATTGTGTTATTCCAATGATCATGGCCAGCTTCAGTGCAGTACAAAGAGCTTGTAAGCACTGCACGCTTGGCCACCCCTGCTAGACTGTGGTATTGATCGGTCTCCTAGGCGACACACTGAAAAGAAAAGTGTTAACTCAAGAACAGCTGAAAATTCTCATAAAAACCTTTTTTTTTTTCCTTCAAGCACTATTATATAATAAGCCGTGCATAGGTTGATGGGGCTCCTTTTATTATTTTGAAGTGAGGGAAAGGTTATTCTGGGATAATTCTGGCCAAATATTAATGCTGTGTTTTTTATCAATAATACCTATATACAAGGCAAAATAAAAATAACGTACAGGCAGCGTATAATCCTGCCACACGGGCCTACATGATACTGCCACACAGGGCCTGCCATAGTCCTGACATGCAGTTCTTACATGGTCCCGCCACGTAGGGCTTACATGGTCCTGCCACGCAGTTCTTACATGGTCCTGCCACGCAGTTCTTACATGGTCCTGCCACGCAGTTCTTACATGGTCCCGCCACGCAGGGCTTACATGGTCCCGCCACGCAGGGCTTACATGGTCCCGCCACGCAGGGCTTACATGGTCCTATTATAAGAGGCTATATACTATACGACGGTGTACATACCATAACACCATCCAACTCCGCTGCCGTGTGGTCATTATGAAAGAGGCCTGGTTGAACTTGGCATTACTTCCCTCACTTCAGACTCTAGAGGTCTCCTCCACAACAATGCTATCACACAGGTCAGCCTCTGGAGTCATTGCTCCTGTTTAAAAACAGTTTTTAATTAAAAACAACATTTTAGTGAAAGTTAAATCGCAAGGGATCATGTAGGTGTGTTATTACTTATACCTGCCCCAACATGATCTTCCAAACACATGAATAGTTTTACGTTCAGTGCTGTGTAGCTGTGAAGCTCCCAGCGTTACCAACGCACATAGTAACCTCCAGAAAAGTATATGCAGTATCTATGTACGATGTAATAGCAAGTCACATTAAACTATCACTTTCTAAACTAAACTCTCGTTCGATATAATCCAATTAAAAAGTTGTTCCCAAGTTACTGCTTTTATGATATTATCCAGAGCTGCATTCATAATTCTGCTGGTTATTAGCAACTTCAATCCATTCAGCTCAAATTAAGTGTTGTTGTTTTCAACAGTATATGGTGTAAACGTGGAGCTGGCAAGAAATAGCCGCTCCGAATCCTGCAGAATTATGCATGCAGCTCCGGAGTGTAAGGCTGCTTTCACACATCCGGCTTGAGCTCTGCGGGTCAATCCGGCTGTGCAAGCTATGCAACGGATGCGGTGAAAACACCGCATCCTTTGCATAAGTTTTTCCCATGCGGCCCGTCCGGTTTTTGCCGCTTGCGGCATGCTACTGAGCATGCGCAGTGGCAAAAACCGCATGCGTCGGCCGGATGCGGTTATTGCCGCATCGCGCCGTATCCGGCCGTCATAGGCATGCATTGAAAAATGCGCCGCATCGGCCGAATGCGGCGCGATGTGGTTTTTTTTGCCGCACGAAAAAACGTGCCAGGCAACGTTACATCCGGCCAACGCACCGGCTGAATCTGCCGCATGCGGCAAAAACCGGACGGAACGCAAGGCCATGCGGCACAATGCGGCACTAATTAAAGTCTATGCAGGAAAATCGCAACCGGCAGCAAAAAAAAAACGGTTGCGATTTTCCTGCAAAGTGCCGGATTGTGCCGCATTGCAGAAACCGGAGGTGTGAAAGCAGCCTAATACAGGCTGACTCTGCATCAGTGCAAGATAAGAAATGTAATATGTATACTCAACTCTATTTAGATTAAATAATTATAATTATTCATATATACTAATAGAAATAACACAGGTATGCAAAATTTAGGTTTATGAAAATTGTTTCAAGTCCAATTACTGATCCTTCTGTTTTCTCATACCCTGATTTAAAAAGAAAAAAAAGAATCCCGTCTTGTATTTTTAACCATGGTGAATGGATTTTGCACAAAATGCACGTGAAATTACGTACAAGCGAGATGAACAGACTTTTTATTGTAGCCAAAAATGTGCACTATTGTATGTATGTACCGCCCCGCGCTCGGATCCAGGCTCGTTTGTGGGTGGCTGCGTCTGGTCCCCCACTCGGGTTGGTGGTCTCCGCCTTTCTCCTGCACCTTCTGTGTAGCTGTGGACATCCCGTGCTTCAGCAACGGGAGTCCACTCCCCGGCGTTGTGTGTCGGGAGAGCCCGTTTGCCCGCAGACACTGGCCCGTGGGATCTCTCTGCCTGAGCGGTGGCTTTTTATCCCCCTCGGTGGGCTGTTGTCTTCAGTCGGGACTTGGGTGGGAAAGGACCTAAAGTCCAGACCTCAATCAGTTAATTAACGGGGTCCAGTAGTTTTGGGACCGCAGTCTGCGTACCCCCCTTTGTGCTCGGGTTTCCAGTCGGTTCACCGGTTCGGTACCTGCAGGCCACTACCCTGCCCCGGTCCCTTACTGTTCCACCAAGCTGTCTCTCCGGCTCCTGCAGGCTGAGGCCACCTAGCCAGGGGTGACTGGGCTCCGACCCAGACACCTGGAGTTAGACTGGGGCAGACCTGGGCACAGGTCTGCCTCCACACTTGAACTTCACTACTCCACTCTCAAGACTCAACTCCTCTCCTCAGACTCAACTCCCTGTTTTTTCCTTCCTCAGGACCTGTGAACTCCTTGGTGGGCGTGTCCAACTGCCTGGCTCCGCCCCCTGGTGTGTACATCAAATCCTGAGGGAGGTGACTAGGGTTTTAGGTTGGCTGATGACACCTTTTTAGGGGACGGTTGTTTGTGCAAGGGCCTACCTGTGACTACCTGGCTAGTCCAGGGCGTCACATGTACAGTATGTATGTATGTATGTATGTATGTGTATATATATAATATATATAAATTTATTGAACATTCATTCTGCAAATTAATTCAAACTCTTGCGCCTTTACCTTCTCTCTTCCAGGCTTCATTTGATACTTTCCTTTTCTAGAAGGCTGCAGATCTTCTCCATGAAGCATTCGTCCCCCATCATCTTCACATTCCATCTGTCGCGGGCGGGAAGGGGACGCTGCGCTCACCCACTGCTCGGGTTCGGCTGCTGCTGCTGCTCGGTGGCTCGAGCGGTGGGCCGGATCCCGGGGAGTCGAGCGGCGCTCCTCGCCCGTGAGTTAAAAGGGGACTGGTTTGGTTTAGGGATATTGTTCGTGACGCCACCCACGGTTGTGGTGAGGTTGTGGCACCACCGCTGCTCTGGACGGGGATCCCGGGAGCGGTGACAGGGAGCAGCTTGGATGTTGTTTCTCCCCTCCGTGGGTAGGGGGGTTGGTTGTCCCGGGGCCCGGTGATGGGGTAGGGATGGATGGCAGGCGGGTTACGGGGCCTGGTGAGGTGCAGGGTCGCGGGGGCAGCGCGGTGCCGCACAGCACGGTGGTACTCACTCAGCCAATGATGAATGCAAAGTCTCCGGTAAAGCAAACGGCTGGATGGACGGGTCCCACAGACGGCTGCGGTAGTTCTCCCGGTAGATTGGCGGTGACTGCCTTTCCCTGCACCTGTTACGTTCACGGTTCCAATGGCTTCCCACCGGTAACCCGCTCCCCAGCTTAGATGGAGGCTGAGGGAGCCCGCAGGCTGTGGCCCTGGGAACTGTAGCCTTGGCGGTGACTGTATTTCCCTTCACGGTTTGAGCGGTTGCCTTCAATCGGGTCTTGACTGCTGGGAAACCCCGGAGGTTCCCTTCGCTAACGGATTTGACCGGTTTTACGGCGATTCCTAGCCTGGTCGGGGTCCGTAAGCCCTGCCGAATGGTGCTGGCTTTTCTTCGCTCCCCGATCCGGTACCGGCGGGCCACCGCCCGTCCCCGGTCCTTACGGTTTACTTCAATCAGCCTCTCCTGCAGACGGTCACCACCGTCTGCCAACCTTGCTGTATGTGCCCGGGCCACGCACCCGGACACGGTCAGTCTCCTCCACTACCACTTCACTTCACCACTCCTCAACTCAACTCTATCTCTCCACACTGACTTCCTTTTCCCGCCTCCAGGACTGTGAACTCCTCGGTGGGTGGGGCCAACCGCCTGGCTCCACCCCTTGGTGTGGACATCAGCCCCTGGAGGGAGGCAACAAGGATTTTTGTTTGACTTCGGTGTGCCTAGCCGGGGTGTGGGGTGTGTTGTTGTAGTACCTGTGACGTCCTGGCTTGTCCAGGGCGCCACACATCTACCTTGGTATTGTCATTCCATCTCCTTGATATACTGATCAAATATTTCTCCTTGCTCTTTGCTAACGGCACCAAAGTTTTCAAGAAACTTCAAATTCATCAGATAACCCGAGGCTTTAAAGCATTTCCCCATATTCTCCATGATAGGACTTAAATTTTGGATCTTTGTTCTTAACTAGACCTTTCTTCACAACTTCTTTAATAGAATCCCAAGCCCTTTTCTCAACATCTTTCATTTTTTATTTCGAACACATCGTCCTTCATGATTTTCCGTATATCCGAACCCACAAAATCGTCTTCCTTCAGTTTTGCTTTGGACAGTCCCTGAACTTTGTACACAGGTACTTAAGTCTCTCCTCACATCAAATTTGATGTTCTTTGCCAGTTTGTCCTGAGGAAGAGAGCTGAGTCTCCTGAAACGCGTTGACCTCTGCATGAAATAAAGCAACATAATCTTAAACCTTCATGATCATTTGGTCATTGGCGCGGCTTTGAAACCCATCTCTACTACTCTGTTATCCGCCAATGTGGGGACTGCTGCCGTGGCTTGGAGTTACCTGCTTTTACAGGAGTTGTGACTTTCACAATCCCTATTGGTGAGTAGGATTGCTCATTTCTAAACCCCGTATCTATTGGGGTAAGGCCCTATTTGCGCTTCTTTTTCCACAGTTTCTCTCACTCGAGTCCTGGTTGCAAAGATGTTCTTGTTGGCCAACGTTTTGGCTGCAGTGATGAGTCCTATGCCGGCTGTCCCATTCACATAAAAAGCATGGAGACTTTTTGTATCCTCCTTGCTGCCCAAGGAGCGAAGAGAGAACTTTTAGTTCACCACATATTGCTCATCATTGATACTCATAGTTGAGTTTCTTGAGAATAAGGTCTAAATTCTCATAGCTTGCCTTCAGGTGTGTCGAATTCCCTACAGGCATACTGAAGTATACTGGCCACCATTGTTCAGTAGAAGCTTTCAGATTTTGGGGGGATGAAACAATAGTCTCCCATCACTCGTATTGTACGCCATGTTAAACAAAAATTTCAATCAGCCCAGGAACATCACTACAATATATTAAAACACTGTCTTGAGAACATATGCAAGGAATTCCTTTTGGAATCCGATGGAATTCTATTCTATTGGAAGCCTATGGAGTCAGTGTTTGTGAAAAAACTGTACGTGATGGATTTTTCTTGATAATTTTATTGAGTTCAGTGATCAAAGGTATATAAAAATCACTTCTTACTTTTCAAACAATTTTGCCCTTGTGGACCTGTGTGATTATTATAAAAACTATATTATACGTATGACTCTCGTAGTTGCCGCCATAGGGGAAGAGGAGGTGACCAGGGTTGCAGAGCGGAATTTGTCATTAGGCCTTGTACATTGGTCATAACATATGGACTTCAGTACTGCAACCAAAAACCTAATCTCTGCCCCCCTTCCCCACATGCTGGTCATAGATGCAACATATGGCGGCAGAAGTAGCCATGCGGTGACAGAATCTAATTCTTTGTTTATCCATTTTATGTGTTTTCATTGTTTTCCTACTTATCCATCAAGAAAGGAGTAGATTAGTTTGGAAGCAGGTGGTGATGGGAGAGATTAGCGCCTAATTCTCTGCCCCTTATTAACAGATTGCTTATGATTGATTTCAGCTTTCCCAGTTATTCCCTTTTTTGCATATTTACTATGTGAATACATTTTATATAAAATATTAAAATTAGAGAGAGTGACAGAAGATGTAGTGATGGATATGATGCCAGTGTGGAGTAGATAAAGCACGTCCTCTTCTGTAATAACCCAGGATTACACCTAGAATGGAGAGATTAGACCTGAAGGGGTCGCATCTTCTTCCGGGCTGTTGATTTTAGGAGCATTTTACTGAACAATGCATTTTCTTTGCAGACATGACGCTGTTGTCATCGCAACCTGAAATCCTGGAAGGGGGACAGTCTGCTGCATCTACCGCCGAAAATTCAGAGACGAGGATGCTGGAGAAGAGGGCAAAGGTGATTGAGGAACTGTTACAGACCGAGCGGGACTACCTGAGAGATCTGGAGACACTGGTGGAGCACATCATGTTCCCCCTGCAGGCTACACAGGTAAGACTGCGCTCGTGTTATAAATGTCATTAACTTATCACCATGTACATATAAATAGGGGTTAAGTTTGCAAAATAAGGGGTGCTTCACACACAGCGAGATCGCTACTGAGATCGCTGCTGAGTCACGTTTTTTGTGACCTCATTAGCGATCTCGCTGTGTGTGACACTGAACAGCGATCTGGCCCCTGCTGTGAGATCGCTGCTCGTTACACACAGCCCTGGTTCGTTTTTTTATTGTTGCTCTCCCGCTGATAAGCACACATCGCTGTGTGTGACAGCGAGAGAGCAACAATCCTGAAAGTGCAGGGACCAGGAGCCGGCGTCTGACAGCCTGCGGTAAGCTGTAACCAAGGTAAACATCGGGTAACCAAGGTGGTTACCCGATATTTACCTTCGTTACCAGCCTCCGCAGCTCTCAGGCTGCCAGTGCCGGCTCCTGCTCCCTGCACACGCTAAGCGGTGTGCGCTGGTAACTAAGGTAAACATCGGGTAACCATACCCGATGTTTACCTTAGTTACCAGTGTCCGCAGCTTCCAGACGCCGGCTCCGTGCAAGCGCAGCGTCGCTTGCACGTCGCTGCTGGCTGGGGGCTGGTCGCTGGTGAGATCTGCCTGTTTGACAGCTCACCAGCGACCATGTAGCGATGCAGCAGCGATCCTGACCAGGTCAGATCGCTGGTCGGATCGCTGCTGCATCGCTAAAGTGTGACGGTACCCTAAGACAAAAAATACAGGAACAAAGCAAACGAGGGCATCTAATCTAGTCTGAATTGAATCCAGTCACAAACATAATACTCATCACTAGTTACCAGTACTGAGCACCCGAGCATGGTAGTGCCCGCTCATAACTAGTTACGAGTACTGAGCACCTGAGCATGGTAGTGCCCGCTCATCACTAGTTACGAGTACAGAGCACCCGAGCATGGTAGTGCTCACTCATCAATAGTTACGAGTACTGAGCACCCGAGCATGGTAGTGCTCACTCATCACTAGTTACGAGTACAGAGCACCCGAGCATGGTAGTGCCCGCTCATCACTAGTTACGAGTACTGAGCACCCGAGCATGGTAGTGCTCACTCATCACTAGTTACGAGTACTGAGCACCTGAGCATGGTAGTGCCCGCTCATCACTAGTTACGAGTACTGAGCACCCGAGCATGGTAGTGCCTGCTCATCACTAGTTACGAGTACTGAGCACCCGAGCATGGTAGTGCTCACTCATCACTAGTTACGAGTACTGAGCACCTGAGCATTGTAGTGCCCACTCATCACTAGTTACGAGTACTGAGCACCTGAGCATGGTAGTGCTTACTCATCACTAGTTACGAGTACTGAGCACCCGAGCATGGTAGTGCCCGCTCATCACTAGTTACGAGTACTGAGCACCCGAGCATGGTAGTGCTCACTCATCACTAGTTACGAGTACTGAGCACCTGAGCATGGTAGTGCCCGCTCATCACTAGTTACGAGTACTGAGCACCCGAGCATGGTAGTGCCTGCTCATCACTAGTTACGAGTACTGAGCACCCGAGCATGGTAGTGCCTGCTCATCACTAGTTACGAGTACTGAGCACCCGAGCATGGTAGAGCCTGCTCATCACTAGTTACGAGTACTGAGCACCCGAGCATGGTAGTGCCTGCTCATCACTAGTTACGAGTACTGAGCACCCGAGCATGGTAGTGCCTGCTCATCACTAGTTACGAGTACTGAGCACCCGAGCATGGTAGTGCTCACTCATCACTAGTTACGAGTACTGAGCACACAAGCATGGTAGTGCCCGCTTATCACTAGTTACAAGTACCGAGCACCCGAGCATGGTTGTACTCACTCATCACTAGTTACGAGTACTGAGCACCTGAGCATGGTAGTGCTCACTCATCACTTTAAGAATCGCAGTTTATGTTCAGATACTCAAACAAAGCGTCATCAGGGGCCAGGAGCTGCAGTCATTGCCACAGCCCCTGCCCTCTCCCTGAAATGAAGCATCAACAGAGGGCAGAGGCTGTGACAGATCTGGTCCCTGTGCACGGTCATTGTGCGATTTGCACAGTGACGGCACGCTCTGCACTGCTGGCTCAGATCAGTAGGGAACTGTCAATGCAGTGTCAAAGTAACTGGCGGCATTCAGACACAAATACCGCCCCTGCAAGGGACATGAATGATGATGCTTCATTTGAGGGAGGCGGCAGTGACCGCAGCCTCTGCCACCTTTTATGACGCTTCGTTTGAGTATAGCATGCACTGGGATTCTCAAGCTAAGCGTCATCAGACAAGAGGGAGTTGAAAAAATCAATAGTAGTTAGAAATTAGTTTTGATTGGGGCAACAACTCGATAGGGATGTAGCTTGAAATTTCTTCAGCCTTCGGACCACCCCTTTTAAGGGGTGTTCATTTTCAGTTTACGCCACCTTTACTACATTCATTGTCCAGAAGGATATTTTACATGCATTGACCATGTGTTTGTTAAAACCACATCCCTGCATTGGACCTCCAGTCCGAAGTATATGTCTAGCAATACTCCTGATGTATAACCCAAGGCTAAAACTATTCAATCCTCTGTGAGCTCAAAACCTCAGCAATACAAATCTGTCCCCTGTTCTGATGGTTTTCTACAATGTATCGGGTATCGCTGAGGATTTTGGAGCTTGGATTGGAATGTATCAAACTCTAAGCTGTCAGATGTTTAAAATTTAGATGGGTAAAAGCCTCTCGGTGTATACTAGATTACTTGCCATTCACTGACAGCAAGCATATGAATTTTATTTTAAAGTTACATAACTATTTACATATTTCTTGTATGTTTCTTGTCCAGTTTTGCTATAAGTCTCTTATAATGCATTGCATATTTCTTGACTAGATGACAAATGTGGATTTCGATGTTCTGTTTGGAAATATCCATTCAGTCATTGGTGTGACGAAGATGTTTTTGGGAGCGCTGGAGAACTGCGACTCTGTCGGTGCGTATTCAGTTTAGGATTGGAGTTCTTTGTGTGATCTGACCAAATGACATTGAAATAGCTCAATAGTTTATATACAGAGATGCTAAATGCCAAGGAGATTAAAGGGGTTGTCCACTACTTTAACATAGGAGAGGTCGTCAATGTCTGATCGGTCCTGGTCCGACACCCCACATTCCCACCGATCAGCGGATCTCAGTGCTGGCGGCAGCAGGTGGCTGTAAATGCTCAGTTCCGGAACTGCCCCTTTTTTTTTATAGTGGCTGCGGCCGGGCACTGCACATCCACTTCCCATTATAATCAATAGGAGCTGGATGTGCAGTGCCCGGCCGCAGCCGCTATCAGATAGGACAGCTCCAGAACGGAGCATTTTTGACAGCCTTCTGCCGTCTGCACTGAGAACCGCTGATCAGTGGGGGTGCCGGGTGTTGGACCCCGGCTGATCAGACCTTGATGACCTATCCTAAGGATAGGCCATCAATGTAAAGTAGTTGACAACCTCTTTAAGACTTGCGGAGCAGTGCAGTACCGTCATAAGGTGGCGGTCTAGCTTAGTAAATCACTGTAAATTACTAAGGACCCTAGGGATGAAAAGCAGGTGACAGCCGCCTATCAATGTATAGAGTCATAACGCAAGGTCCTGACCTGTATAATCACTTCTTCTGTACACAGGGTTGATATTCCTTGAGCACTCTATGGAGCTGGAGTCCGTGTACAAGGAGTATTGCCAGAATCACGAGGAGACCATCGCACTGCTGGAAGCCTATGAGAAAAACGACAAGTTCCAGAGAAATCTGCAGGAGTGTATGGAGACCGTAAAGTACGAACATAGTATAATCCTTTCCTGTGTTTGGTAACATTGGCATTCGGATGACTACAAAAGACAGTTGATTAAAGGGAATTATCCACCAGGATTTTGCTATATGAAGTAAAGGCAGTATCATATCGGTGCTTGGATGCTGAATCCAGGCATACCTTTTGTTGAAAGATCGGATGCTTGATTGCTGAAATATCTTTAATCAAAGTTGCAGAAATGCCCTGCACTTTTATTTATGTTTGCAGCGGTGCGGGCCTTTGTGGATCGGGTCCTCAGTGTATATTCCTCCTGCTGCGTCTTCTATTGCATGCCCCTTTTTTTAATTAAAATATTGCGCCATTGCTTTGCTGCTGTTGGTGTGCAATACAAGATGCAGGAGGAGAAATATACCCCAAGGACCTGACCCACAAAGTCCTGCACCCGATACATTCGTCAGTCAAAGTGCAGTGCACTTCTGCAACTTTGATTACAGATATTTCAGCAACCAAGCATCGGATCTTTCTAGAACAGGTACGTCTGGATTCAGCATCACAGTGCCAGTATGGCACTGCCTTTACTGTATATAGCAAAATCTGGTGGTTGGTTCCCTTTAAGGACCTCCACCACCTTGGGCACTTTAGTCCCCAGTTGTTTCTACCACTTATAAGAAATCTAGTGTTCAAGCATACATGGGTTTGGGGGGGTTTGCAAAAGGGAGATAATGGCTACTGGTCTTTTATGACTCTGCTTATCTCCTGAATAATCAAAGAATGAAAATCTAATATGGCAACAGTCAGGACTGCCCTGTAGACATTTTGATTGTTGGGATTCCTGTTAATTTTGGTTGGGTCTGAACACAATTGGCTAGTAAAGTGTGGCTAGTGCTTTAGTCCCTCATTTGTGAGAGTGGGTTTCTAGCTGGATCATAGCAAAGCCTTGTTGGGGGGTCTCCTCCTTTCATGGCTCAAGGGTCAACCCATGACTTTGGGGTCCGCATGTAGTTCTCTTGTATGGAGCCTCATTCAGACAGGTTCCGTTTCTCTCCGCATGCTCCAGTGCAAAGTTACAGAGCGCTGTGTGTTTTAGCCTCCTGTTCACACCACGTTTCATGTTACCTGTGTCCCGTTTGATCTTTATGGTAATACTAGAAGGTGGCCCGATTCTACGCATCGGGTATTCTAGAATTTACGTATTGTGTAGTTCATGTATGATTTTTGTTATATATATAGATGTTGTTGTGTGTAGTTACCAAGTGTTTGTGTAGGGCGCTGTACATGTTCTGAGTGTCGCGGGGGGTGAGAGCGGTGTTGTATGTGTGTTGCGTGTGTTGCGTTGTTTGTGGAGCGCTGTGTGTCTGTAGCGTTGTGTGTGTGTGTGTGTGTTGTGCGGTTTGTGTGGGTGTGGTGTGTTTTGGGGGGAGGTATGTTTTGAGGAATGTGTGTGTTGTGCAGTATGTGCGTATATTTGTGTGTGCAGCGTTGTCTGTGTGTGTGGGTGTCTGTGTAGGGCGTTGTTTGTGATTCCTAGTGTGTGTGTGTTGTGCAGTGCGCGTGTGTGTGTGTGTTGGGGGGAGGTGTGCACCTCCCATCGTGCTCCATCCCCCATGCTGCGCACCCCCCATCGTGCTGCATCCCCCATGCTGCGCACTCCCAAACGTGCTCCATCCGCCATGCTGCGCACTCCCAAACGTGGTCCATCCGCCATGCTGCGCACTCTCAAACGTGCTCCATCCGCCATACTGCGCACTCCCCATCGTGCTGCATCCCCCATGCTGCGCACTCCCAAACGTGCTCCATCCGCCATGCTGCGCACTCCCCATCGTGCTCTATCCGCCATGCTGCACACTCCCAAACGTGCTCCATCCGCCATGCTGCGCACTCCCAAACGTGCTCCATCCGCCATGCTGCGCACCCCCTATCATGCTCCATCCGCCATGCTGCGCACTCCCAAACGTGCTCCACCCGCCATGCTGCGCACTCCCAAACGTGCTCCATCCGCCATGCTGCGCACTCCCAAACGTGCTCTATCCGCCATGCTGCGCACTCCCAAACGTGGTCCATCCGCCATGCTGCGCACTCCCAAACGTGCTCCATCCGCCATGCTGCGCACTCCCAAACGTGCTCCATCCGCCATACTGCGCACTCCCCATCGTGCACCATCCGGCATGCTGCGCACTCCCAAACGTGCTCCATCCGCCATGCTGCGCACTCCCAAACGTGCTCCATCCGCCATGCTGCGCACTTCCAAACGTGCTCCATCCGCCATGCTGCGCACTCCCAAACGTGCTCCATCCGCCATGCTGCGCGCTCCCAAACGTGGTCCATCCGCCATGCTGCGCACTCCCAAACGTGCTCCATCCGCCATGCTGCGCACTCCGAAACGTGCTCCATCCGCCATACTGCGCACTCCCAAACGTGCTCCATCCGCCATACTGCGCACTCCCCATCGTGCTCTATCCGCCATGCTGCACACTCCCAAACGTGCTCCATCCGCCATGCTGCGCACTCCCAAACGTGCTCCATCCGCCATGCTGCGCACCCCCTATCATGCTCCATCCGCCATGCTGCGCACTCCCAAACGTGCTCCACCCGCCATGCTGCGCACTCCCAAACGTGCTCCATCCGCCATGCTGCGCACTCCCAAACGTGCTCCATCCGCCATGCTGCGCACTCCCAAACGTGGTCCATCCGCCATGCTGCGCACTCCCAAACGTGCTCCATCCGCCATGCTGCGCACTCCCAAACGTGCTCCATCCGCCATACTGCGCACTCCCCATCGTGCACCATCCGGCATGCTGCGCACTCCCAAACGTGCTCCATCCGCCATGCTGCGCACTCCCAAACGTGCTCCATCCGCCATGCTGCGCACTTCCAAACGTGCTCCATCCGCCATGCTGCGCACTCCCAAACGTGCTCCATCCGCCATGCTGCGCGCTCCCAAACGTGCTCCATCCGCCATGCTGCGCACTCCCAAACGTGCTCCATCCGCCATACTGCGCACTCCCCATCGTGCACCATCCGGCATGCTGCGCACTCCCAAACGTGCTCCATCCGCCATGCTGCGCACTCCCAAACGTGCTCCATCCGCCATGCTGCGCACTCCGAAACGTGCTCCATCCGCCATGCTGCGCACTCCCAAACGTGCTCCATCCGCCATGCTGCGCGCTCCCAAACGTGGTCCATCCGCCATGCTGCGCACTCCCAAACGTGCTCCATCCGCCATGCTGCGCACTCCGAAACGTGCTCCATCCGCCATACTGCGCACTCCTAAACGTGCTCCATCCGCCATACTGCGCACTCCCCATCGTGCACCATCCGGCATGCTGCGCACTCCCAAACATGCTCCATCCGTCATGCTGCGCACTCCCAAACGTGCTCCATCCGTCATGCTGCGCACTCCCAAACGTGCTCCATCCGCCATGCTGCGCACTCCCAAACGTGCTCCATCCGCCATGCTGCGCACCCCCCATCATGCTCCATCCGCTTAGGAGTGCGCAGCATGCCGGATGGTGCACGATGGGGAGTGCGCAGTATGGCGGATGGAGCACGTTTGGGAGTGCGCAGCATGGCGGTTGGAGCACGTTTGGGAGTGCGCAGCATGGCGGATGGACCACGTTTGGGAGTGCGCAGCATGGCGGATGGACCACGTTTGGGAGTGCGCAGCATGGCGGATGGACCACGTTTGGGAGTGCGCAGCATGGGGGATGCAGCACGATGGGGAGTGCGCAGTATGGCGGATGGAGCACGTTTGCTCAGCCTCTCTCCTTCCAGCCTCCCTCAGCATCAGCCCCACCCTCCCAGCCTTCCCCAAGATCAGCCTCTCTGCTCCCAGCCTCCTCCAGCACGCCGTGCTCCTCTGCCGACACTCACCCACACAACCGATCGCATCCACTCACCCACACAACCGATCGCATCCACTCACCCACACAACCGATCGCATCCACTCACACACACAACCGATCGCATCCACTCACACACACACCCGATCGCATACACTCACACACACACCCGATCGCATACACTCACACACACACCCGATCGCATACACTCACACACACACCCGATCGCATACACTCACACACACACCCGATCGCATACACTCACACACACACCCGATCGCATACACTCACACACACACCCGATCGCATACACTCACACACACACCCGATCGCATACACGCACACACACACCCGATCGCATACACGCACACACACAGACACTGACGATATTGCACATACGCGCTGATACTCACAACATCCGGGGATATCACATGCTTCTGGCCATGTGATCCTCCGTCAGGTCCTGGAAGCTCACAGCACAATATCGAGGCCGAGAAGCAAGCGATATCCCAGGATGTTGTGAGTATGTGGATGCGATGTGATGTGTGTATGTGAGTGAGTGTGATCTGATTTGTGTGTGTGTGTGTGTGTGCTGTTATGTTATGTATGTTCTGCAGCTGCAGGACCTTGATGTGTGGATGCGATGTGATGTGAGAGTGAGTGTGAGCCGCTGTACACTGGTAACTATGATACACATCGGGTAACTAAGGGACCTTAGTTACCCGATGTGTATAATGGTTACCAGCTTTCACGGCCTCCGTTAAGATCCCAGCATCGCAAGGTTATGTCTGGCGCTGCCGGGATCCTGACGCAGCCGGTGTAGAAGCAAGCGATATCCCAGCATGTTGTGATGTGTGGATGTGATGTGTGAGAGTGAGTGTGATCTGATGTGTGTGTACTCACCTGGGAATCGGAGCCCCGTGTCAGTTGGGCCACAGCGAGCGTGCATTGCGTGAGGGGGCGGGGCCTGCAGAGAGCCGGGGCGAGAGGCCAATCCGTGTGGGGGGGGCGGGGCCATGGCGAGCCCAGCGGCCAATCAGCTTTGTGTCACCGTAAGGACACAATTTCGGAGCATGACAGACAGACAGACAGATAGACAGACAGACAGACAGACAGACAGAATAAGGCAATTATATATATAGATACCTCTTCTTAGGGGTGCGCACTAAGCTGAGCTCAGGAGCTCGCTATTCATTACTAATGTGCCATGTCCATCAATCCGTGATAACAGTACAAAAATTTCTTTTGCTTCTTTCCTATAACTGTACGTGGGTTGTAACCGTGTTTTGTTTTTTTTCTCCCCCCACTTCTCGTCCCTCTCTTTGTGCTGATGGGTGACGCAGGAGCCTATATCAAGAATTGTGAGTATCAAAAACAAAACTACACTATTCTTAGAGGGGCAATCCAGGTGAATGTGGGAATACCAGAAACGTTTGAGCTGGGAATATCTGTTCGATTTGGGAATTAACTGTTATTATACTTTAGAAGAAAGCAGAACGGTTTTGTGTAAATTCTAGAAGACCTCTTTAATTCTCGGAATCGCAAATCTGCTTATATATGGCATGTTGGTACTTGTGTTGAGCGAGCACTGCCATGCTCGGGTACCTGGTTCTCGAAACGAGCAGGTTGAATGGTAACGGGTTCGACTCGAGTACCGAGTATAATGGAAGTCAATGTTAAACTCGAGCATTTTTCTTTGGAAGCTCTTCTGTAAAAATGCTTGAGTTTCCCATTGACTTCTATTATACTCTGTACTTGAGTTGAGCCCGTTTCGCCGAACACCCAAGCATGGTAGTGTCCGCTCATCACTAGTTACAAGTACTGAGCACCCGAGCATGGTAGTGCCCGCTCATCACTAGTTACAAGTACTGAGCACCCGAGCATGGTAGTGCCCGCTCATCACTAGTTACGAGTATCAAGCACCCGAGCATGGTAGTGCCCGCTCATCACTAGTTACGAGTACTGAGCACCCGAGCATGGTAGTGCCCGCTCATCACTAGTTACGAGTACTGAGCACCCGAGCATGGTAGTGTCCGCTCATCACTAGTTACAAGTACTGAGCACCCGAGCATGGTAGTGCCCGCTCATCACTAGTTACGAGTATCAAGCACCCGAGCATGGTAGTGCCCGCTCATCACTAGTTACGAGTACTGAGCACCCGAGCATGGTAGTGCCCGCTCATCACTAGTTACGAGTATCAAGCACCCGAGCATGGTAGTGCCCGCTCATCACTAGTTACGAGTACTGAGCACCCGAGCATGGTAGTGCCCGCTCATCACTAGTTACGAGTACCAATCCCCCGAGCATGGTAGTGCTCACTCATCACTAGTTACGAGTACTGAGCACCTGAGCATGGTAGTGCTCACTCATCACTAGTTACGAGTACTGAGCACCCGAGCATGGTAGTGCCCACTCATCACTAGTTATGAGTATCAAGCACCCGAGCATGGTAGTGCTCACTCATCACTAGTTACGAGTACTGAGCACCTGAGCATGGTAGTGCTCACTCATCACTAGTTACGAGTACTGAGCACCCGAGCATGGTAGTGCCCACTCATCACTAGTTACGAGTACCGAGCATGGTAGTGCCCACTTATCACTAGTTACAAATACATAGCACCCGTGCATGGTAGTGCCTGCTCATCACTAGTTACGAGTACTGAGCACCCGAGCATGGTAGTGCCCGCTCATCACTAGTTACGAGTACCGAGCATGGTAGTGCTCACTCATCACTAGTTACGAGCAGCTGAGCACCCGAGCATGGTAGTGCCCGCTCATCACTAGTTACAAGTACAGAGCACCCGAGCATGGTAGTGCTCACTCATCACTAGTTACGAGTACTGAGCACCTGAGCATGGTAGTGCTCACTCATCACTAGTTACGAGCAGCTGAGCACCCGAGCATGGTAGTGCCCACTCATCACTAGTTACAAATACATAGCAACCGTGCATGGTAGTGCCCGCTCATCACTAGTTATGAGTACCGAGCATGGTAGTGCTCACTCATCACTAGTTACGAGCAGCTGAACACCCGAGCATGGTAGTGCCCACTCATCACTAGTCATGAGTACTTCGTATGGTTATGTGAATGGAGAAAAATATGGTTCTTGGAAGGAGGAAGTAATAAAGTACAAAAATGAAAATATGCTCCCTCAGGGGGGGGGGGGGCTTAGCTTGAGTTCTCGTAACATGTAGACTGTAAAGTGTAATGCAAAATGTAATTCAATTTAATATATTCTATAATTTGTATTCTTTATCCCACAGGGGACGCACCAACTATATAAACTTGGGTTCATTTCTCATCAAACCTGTGCAGAGGATAATGCGTTATCCTCTACTCCTTATGGAGCTTCAAGGAGCGACCCCTGATTCTCACCCAGACAAGACCCCAATAAAGGACGCTGTGCGAGCCGTGAAGGAGATTAATGTCAACATTAATGAATACAAAAGAAGGAAGGATCTAGGTGAGTTGTTTCTGGCTTCTTCCTATGTGGGGTGGGGAATTACGGTCATACAGATGAATGGCTGCCCATGTAATACATACACGGTCACCCCTAATACTTAAGATTGAGAGTGGGATACCAATAATATTTAGACTAGACCTCTCTTGGGTTGGGAATGAGTTATCTAAATTATATGTGAGAGCTTTTATATTTTTCATGTTTCCGTATCACAAAAAAGCGACAACAATTTGTAAACCTTAGATTAGATTAGAATGTAAAAATATTTCACCGGCAAAAGAAAAAATATTTTTTCCGGGGGGGTATTTTGGAAATGATGACAACATTTTTATGATCCACAGTGGTGAAGTACCGGAAAGGAGATGAAGAAAGTCTAATTGACAAGATTTATAAACTGAATATCCACTCCATCATCAAAAAATCCAACCGTGTGAGCAGCCACCTGAAGCATCTCACCGGACTCGCCCCGCAGGTATCGAAACTCGTTCGGCCACTGTTGAATATTTTACACATGATTCATTTTGTGAAAGGGGTTGTCTGAGATTTTGCAGAGTAGTTGTCACTCTTCTCCATAAGTTACACTTGCTAACAAAATGATTCAATCCATATAGCAAATTTGATATTGTTAGCAAACTTTCTGCTTTGTGCAATAAACCAATTAAACAAGAATATAGCTCAACACAACTAATAGAAAAGAGATTTCATTACAAATACTACTGTTAGGCGGGCTTTACACGTTGCGACATCGCTAGCGTCGGCTAGCAATGTCGAGCGCGATAGCACCCGCCCCCATCGCACATGCGATATGTGGTGATAGCTGCCGTAGCGAACATGATCGCTACGGCAGCTTCACACGCACATACTTTGTTGGCGACGTCGCGGTGACTGCTGAACAATCCCTCCCTCAAGGGGGAGGTGCGTTCGGCGTCACCGCGACGTCACTAAGTGGCCGGCCAATAGAAGCGGAGGGGTGGACATGAGCGGGACATAACATCCCGCCCACCTCCTTGCTTCCTCATTGCCGGCGGGACGCAGGTAAGGAGATGTTTGTCGTTCCTGCGGTGTCACACATAGCGATGTGTGCTGCTGCAGGAACGACAAACAACATCGTACCTGCAGCAGTAACGACATTATGGAATGCAGTGACGTGTCACCGATCACCGATTTTTGCCGTTTCTGCGATTGGTGATCGTCGCTCCTAGGGTTTACACGCTGCGATGTCGGTAACGGCGCCGGATGTGCGTCACTAACGACGTGACCCCGACGATATATCGTTACCGATGTCGCAACGTGTAAAGCCCGCCTTACTTTTTATTGCACTTTCATGATTAGTCACCACTCTATGACAAGCATCTTTGGTACTTGGTATTGCCCATCTGGCTGATATGACCTGCTCCAAACGTGATGCATATTCGGCACCAGATTCCCAGGAATCTTAGCCTATTCCTCATGGACCATGGCCTTCAGGTCACTAATACTCTTTGGTTATCAAGAAAGTAAAGGATACGATGGAGAAAATGTCATGATTTCTGTGAGGAAGCTGAAGCTTGTGCATCATTGGACCTTCCAATGGGTCAATGATCCAAAGCACCTCACAGTCCACCAAGGCTTGGTTTCAGGAGACCTCTTAGAAGAAGGTCATCGTATTCGCCTGTACACAGCCCCTTAGAAAACCCTTGATGAACAAATATTTAAATTAAATTAGTAAACTTTAGGCAATTGCCAATGAGTAATGCTGGTGTCTGGCTATGTATCACGTTTGCAGCGGGTCATAACAACCAAAGGGTGCTGTACTAAGTACCGTGTTTTTCCAAAAATAAGAATCTGTCTTATGCTTCTTTTGTGCCCCTCCAAAAGCACTTGGGCTTATTTTTAGAGTAGGTCTTATTCTTGGAGAAACGTGGTTGGGGGTAAGTGTACCCCTCCCCCTACAAAAAACAAAAACGGACCGCCCCTTCCCAGGAGATTTATACTTAACAGATCCCGGATATCTGCGTGGCTCCCATGTCCTCCCTGTGATTTCAGTCTGGTCCTCCTCTGCTGCTGATTGACACACACAGACACATCAGATCGCACACACTCCCTAATCACTCACCACATCCAGCGGTACAGAATGCCTCCGGCTGCAGGGAAAGGTGGGAGGAAGTTATGCATCACATGTCCTGTAAGCACTCCATTGGCAGCTGCAGGTCCATGCCCTCCACCATATTGCATCTCAGGAAATCGGTATCGCTGGATGTGGTGAGTGTGTGTGTGTGCGATCTGATGTGTGCAGGCGTGCGATCCACTGAAGGGCCTCCTGCTCCGCGTCTGGTGAGTGTGATTGCGGGGTGTCCGCTGTCTATAATGATGTGACCTGTAGTATCTTTAACTTTTTTAGCTGCATGGACACTTCATTATTGAACCGTGACTAGGGCTTATTTTTGGGGGAGGGCTTATATTTGGAAAAACACGGTACTAATGACACCTGCTAAAAAGGGGTGAGTAGTTCTGATACTGCAATAGTCAGTAAAAGTGGCATTTTGGCCTCAATTTGCAGAAACCACTTGTTACGTTTTTGGTATGTTGAGCTATTTACATTTTTCTTATTTCATTGGTTTATTGAAAATGACAAAGTTTAGATATGTTTCTAATAAATGTAAGTTTCAATGAGTGAAAAATGTTAATTGTGCCGGTCTATCAACAGATCAAAGACGAAGTGTTTGAGGAGACGGAGAAGAACTTCAGGATGCAGGAGCGGCTGATCAAGTCCTTCATCCGCGACCTCTCTGTGTATCTGCAGCACATCAGGGTGAGGCGTTAATAGCGAGGCGGTGAATCTGAACCCGATGATATGTGGAGCGCTCTCCGTTCATCTATTCTAGGGTTAATAAGTAATATTTCAGTCCATGTTTTCTTTGTCCCTTCCCTCGGAAGGTTCACGTTTTACACTTTGAACTTGTAAACAGTCAGAGGCATCTGAAATAATAAATCAATACATTTCTCTTTTCTGGACTTTGGAGTCTAGAAACAAAGATTCACTCCTATGAGATGAGGATATAGGAACGTCCCTCCTAAAACTTATTATAAACATTCTCAGTGATTTAAATAGATACTGTGCAATATAAAATATGGAGAAAAGTATAGCGCCCCCTACACGTTCTACCTAAAGGAGATTTTATACCCACCCCCAATTGTAAATCCATAGACACAGTAGATATAACAGCCTCCATTCTTCTGGAAAGACTTTCTACAAGATTTTGGAGGTTTTTCGAGGGGATTTTTTGTTCATTCATCCGGAAGAGCATATATGAGGTCAGACACTTATATTGTGATCCTAATCTCCTTTCTAGTTGTTCGAAAGGTGTTTGATGGGGCTAATATCCGTGCTCTGTGCGGCCGGGCATGTTTTTCTTACCGAACTCCACCCAACCCTGTTTTTATGGACTTTGTCAACTGCTCCCACAAAAAAGTAACAGTTGTCCAAAATTTATTTTATTCTGAAGCTTTAAGATTTCTATTCACTAGGACTAAGGGACTGAAGCCGACACTTGAAAAATAAATGCATAGTATTATCCTCCACCATCAAAACTGTACAGCGGGCACAATGCACTCTGGGAGTAACCTTCTCCATTCACCAAACCCAGACCTCCTCCATCAGACAAAGATGGAGCATTGTGATCCGTCCTTGCACAGAACATGTCTCCTCCAGAAATCAATGGTGGTGGCTTTACACCGCTCCATCCGACGCTATGCATTGTGCTTGGTGATGTACGGCTGCTGCAGCTGCTTGGTGATGTCAGGCTCGGCATTGTGCTTGGTGATGTATGGCTGCTGCAGCTGCTCGGCATTTTGCTTGGTGACGTACGACTACTGCAGCTGCTCAGCATTGTACTTGGTGATGTAAGGTTGCTGTAGTTGCTTGGCATTGTGCTTGGTGATGTACGGCTCGGCATTGTGCTTGGTGATGTACGGCTCGGCATTGTGCTTGGCGATGTATGGCTCAGCATTGTGCTTGGTGATGTACAGCTCGGCATTGTGCTTGGTGATGTACAGCTCGGCATTGTGCTTGGTGATGTACGGCTCGGCATTGTGCTTGGTGATGTACAGCTCGGCATTGTGCTTGGTGATGTACGGCTCGGCATTGTGCTTGGTGATGTGCGGCTCGGCACTGTGCTTGGTGATGTATGGCTCAGCATTGTGCTTGGTGATGTGCGGCTCAGCATTGTGCTTGGTGATGTACGGCTCGGCATTGTGCTTGGTGATGTACGGCTCGGCATTGTGCTTGGTGATGTACGGCTCGGCATTGTGCTTGGTGATGTACGGCTCGGCATTGTGCTTGGTGATGTACGGCTCGGCATTGTGCTTGGTGATGTACGGCTCGGCATTGTGCTTGGTGATGTACGGCTCGGCATTGTGCTTGGTGATGTACGGCTCGGCATTGTGCTTGGTGATGTACGGCTCGGCATTGTGCTTGGTGATGTATGGCTCAGCATTGTGCTTGGTGATGTACGGCTCGGCATTGTGCTTGGTGATGTACGGCTCGGCATTGTGCTTGGTGATGTACGGCTCGGCATTGTGCTTGGTGATGTGCGGCTCAGCATTGTGCTTGGTGATGTACGGCTGCATGAAGTTCTCGGTGGGGGCACAGTGTTTGTGCTCATATTAATACCAGAGCAGCTTATGCTACACATGACCAGTGACCTGGTTTGGTGCTGTTTTTGGATGAAACCAATCATATTTTTGTAAGCAAATTCAAGTGAATTCATCTAACAGGACCGTGTGACATAAGTGATATGTGCACCACAAATAGCATTTTTAATAAAGTAATAAAAATGTGCCAAATTTTAAGATTTTTTTTTCGAAAACTTTGAGGCAAGTGCCAAACTTAATTAGCAACTTTTGAAGCAAGATGTGTAACTATGAAAGTCACTGAGATCCGTACAGCCATCTATTACTCTCTGACCATCTAGTAAAAATGTGGAGGTGAAGACAAAAAAAAACCAGGGCAGAGTAAACTGACATTCAATGAAAGAAAATCTGTACTTGTCTATATTAACCAATCACAGAACAGCTTGTATTTTACCAGAGCAGCTTAAGCAATGAAAGCTGAGCTCTGATTGGTTGCTATGGGTAACAAGGAAAATATATGAAATATATGAGGCCTACGGTGTTCTGCTCTGGCCTTCATTGTAAGGGACATTTCTAAGCTGTTGTTTTGTCTTATGTTTTCTAGGAATCGGCCTGTGTGAAAGTCCTGGCCGCCATGAGCATGTGGGATGTATACACGGACAAAGGCACCAGCGACCTGGAGAAGTTTCAGAAGGCTCATCGCCACATCAGCGAGAAACTCTTCACAGACTTCGTGAGTAGTCGACCTAACAATCTCTTGTCCTGTTGATAAGTGTGTGTGTGTGTGTGTGTGTGTGTGTGTGTGTGTGTGTGTGTGTGTGTGTGTGTGTGTATTATTCCTTTAATCCGGCATTAATAGGGCTCAGAGATGTTGGATTATCCAACAATCGGTATTATTAATTGATAGTCTATCACATAGGAATTACAAGCTGAACTATCACTTTTTGGATTATCAAATGCCAGATTAAAGGAATTTTATGGTTTTTAAATAAATTAAATGGCAGCCACCCGAGACTTGATATGGAAATAAAGCATTATAATGTGTTTAGAAAAATGTTGCCTTTGTGATTTGGACTCCAGCTCAGCAGTACCTATATTGATCAACTGTTAGATATGGGGAATCGAGATGAGCAAACATTTCGTGTCAGGTTTGGTCAAAGTGGCTAAAAAAAAAAATTATATTTTTAAGATTGATTCATCTTTATTGCAAAAGAACGTGAAAATACGGTTATTCTACCCCAAAGTTCCTCTAGACCACAAAATAAGCAGAGGGAAGGGATTAAAAATTAATAAACATTATATAGTCTCCCGTCCTAGGTCCGTCCCTCACCTGTCCCACCACCTCAGCTCCCTTCAGTCTTGGATCTTCTGACCTCCCGTCTTCTGGTCTTCCATCAAAGACCAGGCCACACTCTGCCTCATGGGGCGCGACATAGCTTCTTGCCCACCTTGCCAGACAAAAGACCAGAACCTTACCGTAACATGCAAAGACCTGAGGGTGGAAGCTGCGCAGACCCCGAGGGTGGAAGCTGCGCAGACCCCGAGGGTGGAAGCTGCGCAGACCCCGAGGGTGGAAGCTGCGCAGACCCAAGGCCCGGGCAGGGAAGCTGCTGTGGCAGGATAAGTGAATAGTGGGTCTAAGAGAGGTGAGTATGGTGGCTGTTATTTTTCTAGATTTGTTCAAATCTAATTTTTTTTATTTTTTTTTTTTAAGGCAAATTTAAATATTTTGGGAAACTTATGACAAATTTAGAGTTGTCATGAGTACAGGTGAGCGAATACATTTGCAGGCGCCTTGTACAGTTGCAAGTAAGTAGGGTGATTCTTGGGGATCATGTCCAAAACCGCTGACTACAGGCCTGATCTTTTGAACCAAAGTCTTACGAATTGTCCCTCATTCTTAACTGGGACATACTGTATGCGTATATATGTACGTATGTATGTGTGTGTGTGTGTGTGTGTGTGTGTGTATATATATATATATATATATAATATATTTATATATTTATATATATATATATATTTATGTGTGTGTGTATATATAATATATATATATATATATATATATATATATATATATATATATATATATATATATATATTTATTTACATGAAATATGTAGTACTAAGAGTTCACTGCTGCTGTGAACCCCAAGAGGTCATCTGTGAGCAAGTCTTAGTTTTCCTGCAGCGCCTCCGCAGGACAAATGAGGCATTACATAATTATTAAAACAAATAGACTTTCCACTGTATGTAACACAGGTACTTTCTTTTTTTTTCCCCATAGAAAGAAAGAACGGAGAAGTTGGTGATCTCGCCGTTGAATCAGCTCCTTACGATGTTTGCTGGACCGCACAAACTGGTGCAAAAACGCTTCGACAAACTCCTGGATTATCACAACTGCACAGAGCGAGCGGAGAAGCTGAAGGACAAGAAGACTCTGGATGAGCTGCAGTCGGCCAGAAACAACTATGAAGCCCTTAACGCTCAGCTTCTGGATGAGCTGCCCAAATTTCACAATTACGCCAAGGAGTTATTTGCCAGCTGTGTCCGGGGCTATGCTAATGCCCATTGTGACTTTGTCAAACTCGCCCTGGAGGAACTAAAACCTCTTCTATCAGTAAGTCTCATCACCTTGTGGGCTGACGATACCCCTGCCCCTATATTATCCCTGTATTGTGGGATAAATGTGACAAACCTGTCTTCTATAAATCACTGGGCAGTAGCCACCAATCTATGATCCATTGGCTCTTGGTCTGATTAGACATGAGCGATTTTAATTTTATGTATTGACTCATATTTGCTTATTTTTAGCTGTTGGGGATTGGAGGACGAGAGGGGAACCTCATAGCATTATTCCAAGAGGAGCACGGAAAGGCCCTACAGCAGCTCCAGGTCTTCACATTCTTCCCCGAGAACCCTCCCCCGGCCAAGAAGCCTTTTGAGAGGAAAACTATTGAGCGTCAGTCCGCTAGAAAGACAGTACCGAGTCCGGTGAGTGATGTGCGGCTGCAGCACGCATGCAATTTATTTTGCTGTTTCACCTTCTTTGTCTTTAGGGACTGTCCTGTTTTCTAAAATTAGTCCTTTACCTCCCCAGGCCAAATACATCCCGCAGCTGGATGAACATCGGACGCTCTTACTTGCTAGATACCCACCTGAAAAACTCTACCAGGCTGAGCGCAACTTCAACGCTGCCCAGGACCTGGACGTTTGTGTGCAGGAAGGAGATCTGGTTGGCGTAATTAAACAGCAGGACCCAATGGGTAGTCAAAATCGCTGGTTGGTAGACAATGGAGGTAAGATGGGCAGGTTTATTTTATCTATTTACTATATAAATATGAGCAGGGACATTACTCTTTTAGTAATTGTTGAGGGGTCCTAGCTCACAAACCCACTGGAGAACCTACATGCTTATATTTCTCTCTGAAAAGGTCAGAGACCGGTTAAGGTTGACGTACACTTTACAATCTAACTACACCTTCAATTTAACATATGTCAAAAGTTTTAAAACGAGGGACCAGCTAATGAATGCCCACCACTGGTCTTCAAAACAAAGGGGCAAAAGCACTCAGTCGAGGGCGGCTTCTCGTCGGAGGGGCGGCTTCTCGTCGGAGGGGCGGCTTCTCGTCGGAGGGGCGGCTTCTCGTCGGAGGGGCGGCTTCTCCTCTTAACTTGAATCTGGACTCATCAGTCTCCAAGAGGGTCAATACTTGAATAAATGAGTCTGCACCGTTGTTTTAGAAATCATGTAGGATAGGGGAAGGGATCTCAACTTTGAGACCCTCACTGATCAAAATTTTAACATGTCTCAAAGTGCAGTTGCTCATTAATGATGGACAGAATAGGGTTAGTGGATGACACTATTTTATTTTTAGATCTGTGCTGATCTGGTCAGAAAAGATAGCTGAAAGAGGAACCTGCTATAAACCTGACCTATACACATATTTCTGCTTTTCTTGGTATGATAGGATTGTAGTAAACCTCTTAGGGCATTCCCATTTTTCCAACAGGTGGGCTTGCCAAAGATGAATAGACACTACCAACTAAATAACATCTGCCAGGGGCATTAGTAGAAAATGCTTTAGAAAAAGAAGGAAAAGAGTAGGTTAATTGGGTGGTGGGCTTCTAGATCCCCAAGGTTGTGAAAGCCTCAGATCCAGTCCCCCTTGTGTCCACTCTGCCGTTAAGGAACCTTATTGGCATAGTTCTCCAGGTTAGATATGTTAATCAAACTACAAAAATGACCTTGTTTGGCCGGGCCTCCATCGCGTGCTGGTGGTCCCCGGTGATTTTTGTTTCCAGTCCTTAGATTTTCATATTTTGATTTGGTGATATTTTTATAGATTGTGGTCCCCATGGAGACCTCCATTTTCATGTTGGCCGGTTGTCTTCCGTGGAGGCTCATGAAAATCTTACTCTTGTTTGGTCACTAATGAATATTGGAATTTGCGGTAGTTGCCCTTAATATTACCTTGTGTTATTTCCTTCCACAGTGACGAAGGGTTTTGTATACAGCTCTTTCTTGAAGCCATACAATACCCGGCACAGCCATTCAGACGCGTCTATCGCTAGTCAGTCCTCCAACGAGTCCGGCTACGGCGGCTCCTCTCCCAATTTCTCAAGACAGAACAGCAACAGCACTTTAACCATCAACGCAACTGTTGGCTCAGTGAGTTTCACCACCGCTGCCACCACAAAGTCTCCAACGGAGTCATCCAGCGGTCACCAGGACGCCAACGTTACTTCCAAATCTAGTTTTTCTGCCGAAGGAGCTTCAAAAAGATCTAGTGAAACAGACTCCGCTCCATTACCACGGATTATGGAAAAAGAGAACACAATCACACCAGACTGTGCCGAGCAAAGTGACTCTAATCGAAGGGGGAGCAAAACCGAGAACGGAAGTGTCTCAACATTACAGAACAACGGAGACAAAGGGTTAAACGCTGCTAATCGCAAAATGCATAAAAGAAAGACTCCTTCACCCGTAGGAAGCGACTTGGAACCAGAGGGGTGTGATCTAGAAGGGAACCAGGTGAGACTCTATCGTTTAGACAATTGCCTTACTTAGATTTAGATGGAATTGGTTTATTTCCATCTGCATTTCATATATTATATACAGTATACACATACATAATGTGCACATGGTACACAAACTGCATGAGACACATAATTACTGGGCACACAGCACAAACCTAGAAATGATATGTAACAGGAAGAGATACACTGACGAGCAAAAGGGTAACAATGTTTTGAGCTTTTGACTTCCAGGCTCCATATCTCATCATCCACTACAGCTTTGAGCGTGAGACAGCTTTCATTTTATAGGCAAGCATCTTGGCTATCGCATATATAAAATTGACTTTCAACTATTTAATATATGATTAGTTATGCAGATTCTTGTCATGTCACTGCATTGTTACCGTTTTGCTCTTTTTACAAATTACAACCTGTTCTCACATTCCCTAATAGCTCAGCGTGTTATTAGGTTGATTCCCAATCAAAAGGTCACTGGTTTAAACAGAGGAGCAGCCATGAAGATTTCCCAAGAAAAGAGAGACTGCATCATCCACCTCATCGATAGTGGTCTCTCGGCCAAGGATATTGCCAAATTTCATCATGTGAGGCCATGACAGGTGGAAGAATAAGAACGAAGTCCGTCCATTCATTCAGAAGCCAAGAGGTGACATCCAGGTAAAATATCGGAGTCATCAAATCTCTCATCACAAGGTCTATCATTTCCGGAGCGACAAACCCGGCAGTGGAGCATTAACAAAAGAAAAAAATGGAACCAGCACTCACCGATATTTGCTGTGTAGTACTCAGGTTTATTTCATGGTCGGAGGGTACATGCTTCGGCGTTACAGGGAGGGAATGAGGATGGTCAGCACAAAAAGACAACGGCCGTTTCGCCCCTGTGGGTGGGGCTTCGACGGGTGTAAGACCCGGCAAAGCCCCACCCACAGGGGCGAAACGGCCGTTGTCTTTTTGTGCTGACCATCCTCAATCCCTCCCTGTAACGCCGAAGCATGTACCCTCCGACCATGAAATAAACCTGAGTACTACACAGCAAATATCGGTGAGTGCTGGTTCCATTTTTTTCTTTTGTTAATGCTTCATGCTCTGATGCTTTTGGAATAAGCACCCCGTAGCTGTACTCTACACAGTCCGTCCTGGAAGCTTTCATTTGCTACTGCAGAGATCAATAGCACCGCGTGGGCCTCCTGCAATTAGCCGCTGGTTGTTTGTTCTGGATAGTCCTCAGTGGAAGTAGTGCCCCGCTTATCTCCCTATTGAATTACTAAAACCCGGCAGTGGAGGCTGCTCGTAAGCTCCATAATAGTGAGGTCACAGATGGCCACGGAAGCATCGAGCGACGTACGTTACACAAGTCTGGAATGGTGGCAGGAGAAAAGGTGAAGAAGCCTCAACTTCATCATAAGAAGCGTCGGCTCAAGTTTGCAAACGAAAGTACAAAAAGTGGAAAGAAGAAGATTGGAAACGGGCGATTTGGAGCAATGCGATGAAAGTCAATAGACTGCTCTGATGGGTGCACATGGGTCAGAAAGAAACAAGGGAAAAGGAACGAACAGATCGAGAAATTGAAGGAACTGTCAAGGTGGCTTTACAAAAATACTAACAAAATAAGTTAAAATTTAGATTTTTAGGAGCAAAACATGACAAGAATCTGCATAACTAATGATATGCTAAATAGCTGTATGTAAAATTTATGTATGAGATAGCCAAGATGATTGTCTATAAAATGAAGGTCGTCTCACGCTCACAGCTATAGTGGATGGAGAGATATGGAGCCTGAAAGTCAAAGATTCAAAACATTGTTACCCTTTTGCTCCTCAGTATAAGTAATATCTGTACGGAGCTGCTAATCTCCATATACTTGCCCTTTCTGACATCAGAATCCCTGACTATTGACAGCAGGCTAATATTCTGATCTCTTGCACTTGGTTCCTGGGTGTAAAACAGACACTTGGCAGTACAATCTGTCCTGCAAAACTGGACTTTGCACCAACACAAAACCACTACCAGATGGCACTTTTCACACAGTAACTTCCAGCTTTATTAGTTCCTGTATTCTGCCAATTGGTTATTGGCTATAGGATTACAAAACAAAGCACTGTTTGAATTCCGAAATAGCGCCACTCCTTTTCACAGGCCATGTCTGGCATTGCAGCTTTGTGCCACTTGGCAATAGCAGACGCGGGTCAGTAGAAAAGAGTGAAGTTTCTGGATAACAAAAAACAAAATTTAATATCAAAGCTGGAGTAAAAGAGCTAACACAATTCTTCTCTATTTGTCGTTCTAGGTGTATTACGTAGTTTATTCATTTAAAGCGCGCTCTCCAAATGAACTGTCCGTCACGGCCAATCAGAGACTCAAGATCCTGGAATTTCGAGATATGAATGGAAACAGTGAGTGGTGGTTGGCCGAGGTAGAAGGACGGCGGGGCTACGTCCCATCCAACTACATTCGGAAGACGGAGTACACGTGAGGTTGATCGTCCTCAGCGGCCAGAACCGGGAATCCTCCTCCAAACATTAGGACAGAATCTGTGCCTTTTTCTGAGATGACTTTTTTTTAATTTTATTTTTGCTGCTGAAATCATTTGAACACTTATTTACAGAGAATGCGGTTTTATACAATAGGACGAGAGCGTCCATGCAAAGAGGAAGAGTGTGCAGGCACTTGTGTGGCCTTTGGCTGGTGCATTGCACCAACGCAGTCGGCAGAGATATTAAATATGGGCCGCTAAATTTGGAGTTGTCCGGGCAATGATTGGTGATATACTAGGTGTATTCAACATGCTAAGGTTGTGCTGGGCTCTGTAGTGGCGTGACTATAGCGAGTGCATGGGATACAGTTATATCCAGTAGTGATGAGTGAGTATTACCATGCTCAGGTGCTCGTAACTAGTGATGAGCGGGCACTACCATGCTCGGGTGCTCAGTACTCGTAACTAGTGATGAATGGGCACTACCATGCTCGAGTGCTCTGTACTCATAACTAGTGATGAGCGGGCACTACCATGCTCGGGTGCTTGGTAATCGTAACTAGTGATGAGCGAGTACTACCATGCTCGGGTGCTTGGTAATCGTAACTAGTGATGAGTGAGCACTACCATGCTCGGATTCTCTGTACTCTTAACTAGTGATGAGTGAGCACTACCATGCTCGGATTCTCTGTACTCTTAACTAGTGATGAGCGGGCACTACCATGCTCGGGTGCTCAGTACTCATAACTAGTGATGAGCGGGCACTACCATGCTCGGGTGCTCAGTACTCGTAACTAGTGATGAGCGGGCACTACCATGCTCGGGTGCTCAGTACTCGTAACTAGTGATGAGCAGGCACTACCATGCTCGGGTGCTTGGTAATCGTAACTAGTGATGAGTGAGCACTACCATGCTCGGATTCTCTGTACTCTTAACTAGTGATGAGTGAGCACTACCATGCTCGGATTCTCTGTACTCTTAACTAGTGATGAGTGAGCACTACCATGCTCGGATTCTCTGTACTCATAACTAGTGATGAGCGGGCACTACCATGCTCAGGTGCTCAGTACTCATAACTAGTGATGAGCGGGCACTACCATGCTCGGGTGCTCAGTACTCGTAACTAGTGATGAGCAGGCACTACCATGCTCGGATTCTCTGTACTCGTAACTAGAGATGAGCGAGCACTACCATGTTCAATACTTGTAACGAGCAGGTTGGGTGTTCCGATAGGCGTACCTCGAGCACACGAATATAACGAAAGTCAATGGGGAACTTGAGCATTTTTTTGGAAGATTTCCTGGAAATATCCTTGAAGTCCCCATTGACTGCCAATATATTCGGATAATGGAGTTGCATCCACCCAAGCATCCAACTGCTCTTAATGATTTCCAAGCACCCGAGCATGGTAGTGCTTGCTCATCACTAAACACCAGTTGATACTGATGAGGTGACTGGGGGGGGGGGGGTAGGACGATCTTTACAGATTTAGATACACCTTTGTGATCACCCAACTTTAGAGCTTCCATAGATATTAAGGAGATTGTCCGAAATGAGCAAACCACTGCTGATATCATCCAAAAACAGCACCACTCAGGCCATTGTGTTGTGCCTGATATTGCAGCTTAGCTCCGTTAAAGTGAATAGGACCGAACTGCAATACCAGAGACAACCTGCAGACAGGTGTGGCGCTGTTTTTCTAATCCCGGACAACCCATTTCAATATGGACAACCCAAACGTCAGAATTTAAGTAATAAAGGGCTGTGTTTCACTTATGGGTGCCAATATAAGACTTCTATCTGACCATCGCATTGCAAAAGTATCCGGAGCCATCCACTCTCCGTATAGAGGAACAGTGAAGCAAGACACGAATGCTCTTATGAGGAGCTGCATTATTTTCCATAGTAAGACAGTTTGCTGTGCTCTGATTGGTCGCTGGATACGCACGCTATGGTGTCGGCAGCCAACGTTGGTACTCCTTTAGTGGGAGTCATGGCACTTTTTGATTTCTTAATTTTTATTTTAAATGGACATATTTAAAAATCTCTGCTCTTAATTTGTCAATAAAACGGTGACTTTTCAGGAAACACCGGCCAGATACTAGGGACCTTCTCTCCAGAGTGTGGTGCTGATTGCAGTTTGCAAAGCAGTATTACTATGGCAGTTTTGGGAATATATATATAATTTTTATTATTATTTTATTTTTTTTATTTTTTGAAGAGAGAGAGTCTTAAGGCTAAATGCAAGGAACCACAAATGAAGGGGCTATAACTGACATGTAAAACATGGCTGCTTTCTTCTCCAAACACGCCAGTCTATAGGTTGTGTCTGATATTGCCGCTCTGCTTCATTTTTAGACGTAATTTGTGGACAGGTTTGTGAAAGAAAGCGGAAAAAACTTGTATTATTTCCAAACTGTGCACTGAGCAGGGCACGGGCCAAAGACTTAAGAACATAAGTAGCCCCCCAATGGCTTGAATGGAGCAAATGTGCACAATCTTCACCTACATTGTCTATTGGACTGAAGAAGAGCCCTCCACTTTCTCATCAGTCCTATAGACAATGAATGGAGGTTGAGCGTGTGCATCCCTGCTCCATTCAAGACCCTCTGCAGAGTCCCGTTGTAGGGATTGCTGGGGGTCTCCACAGTCGGACCCTCAATGATCAGCTAACTTTTGTGATTTAAAGACATCGCTTATCAAGATTTCAAGATATTAAGGAACTCGATCCCAGCACTCCGCCAATCTCCGGCCTCTTCCATTCCATTGACTGGTCCATAGCAGTACAATATACAATTTCCTATGAAATGACTCTATACTTTGCGTATCGCACAGATCAGACCCTTGTATCATGTAATACGATGAACATTCACATCTGACTACTGAAGGGATATGTAATATCTGCGCTGTATTATTTGTATTATTATTTTTTCTTATTGTATATGTGTTTTTACAGACGTAGCCTTTGCACATTTCCACATAGGCACCTTTTTTAGATTTCTTTTTATTGATACACTTTATATTTAGAACAAATGTTGTACATTATTGATACATTTTGTGTATTTTTTTTTATACTGTTGTGTAACTTTTTTTTTTTTCCCTGGAAGTGAAAGAAGAGACGGATATTGGGGAGGGGGTGGTAATCAGGTGGGGTCTTCCTGCTCCATTTTTAAGGGGCTGTGGTTCAATAAGGAAAATAAAGTTTGATCCTATTGTGCAATGCTATAATGGAACCAATAAACCTCAGATATCTTCATGACGTTATGGTTTCGAGTTTTCTTTTGATCAACTTTTGCTCTATAAAATACTTAATCCAATATTTCATAATCCAGAAGGTTTTAAAAGTTGCTACTGAGATCAGCAAAAACATATTGAGGACCCCGATCCTACGCCCGCATGGGCACTCCTAGGTAGCTGAACCTGCCGGTAAGAACGTCCTTGGCTGGTCATTAGGACTCACATGACGTCATAACGTGCGTTGCAAGAGGACGTTGCAAAAGTCTTATTGTCACATGTACATTTCATAGCGGCTGTGGCAGAGTGAGCACTACCATGCTCGGGTGCTCAGTACTCATAATTATTGATGAGTGGGCACTACCATGCTCGGGTGCTCAGTACTCGTAACTAGTGATGAGCGGGCACTACCATGCTCGGGTGGTCAGTACTCGTAACTAGTGATGAGCGGGCACTACCATGCTCGGGTTCTCTGTACTCGTAACTAGTGATGAGCGAGCACTACCATGCTCAGGTGCTCAGTACTCGTAACTAGTGATGAGCGGGCACTGCCATGCTCAGGTGCTCAGTACTGGTAACTAGTGATGAGCGAGCACTACCATGCTCAGGTGCTCAGTACTGGTAACTAGTGATGAGCGAGCACTACCATGCTCAGGTGCTCAGTACTCGTAACTAGTGATGAGCGGGCACTACCATGCTCAGGTGCTCAGTACTGGTAACCAGTGATGAGCGGGCACTACCATATAAATCCAACCAAACCAAATAAAATCCAAAAACTGCCTATTTGAAGCATAAATCCGACTGGTCTCCCAGAACAGAAGACACTTCTTTATATTTTTATTTTTGTTTATTTTATAAGGCGCCTTTTAAGTCCAGATAAAAGATGAGGCGCCTCCTCATTAAGGTATTTACATTTTTTATTTTTTAGTTTATTATCTTAATTTGGCCGATCACTTTAAGGCCGATTTCACACGTCCGTGTTTAATCAGGTACAAGTCACACGCATGGTTATGGTCATATGTGTGTCACGCGTGTGACATCCGTGTTTGCATGCGTGTGCCAGGTACCAGAGAAAACACAGGTCTGTGAAATAAAGGTTTTCCATATTTCCCTGCTTTCGCCGGCTCTGCTGCCTCCCGCTCCTGACCGCCGCTCATTATATTCATTGGTTATTCACCACATTCAGGACCTGGAAGCTGGAGCAGCGCAGGGACAGCACCGCCGAGGACAGTACCGCGGGCAAGTAGTGTATGTGCAGTGACATCCAGGAGGTTATTGGTGTCCCCAATGAACTATGATGACATCCTGACGACCCCCGCGCTCCAGCTTCATGGGTTCATCAGAGTTCATTGGGAACTGTGATGAGTCCCCGATGCTGTCCCTACGATGCTCCAACTTCCAGGTTCACACTGAATATTCAATGGTATAATGAGCGGGGGTCAGGAGCGGGAGGCAGCAGAGCCGAAGAAACACCGCTGGATACAGGTAAATATAGAAAATATTTTTATTAAAAAGACCCATGTTTTCACAGGTACGTGTCACATTGGTCACATCAGTGTGTGATCCGTGTGACACCAGTGCTGCCGAAGAAAAAATGGACATGTCTGCCAGTGTGCGGGGTCACACTGTCCGTGTGAGTAACCGCATATAACATGGGTACGTTTTCCATCCGTGTTAAAAAGTGATGTCACACGTACCTGAAACAGTGACGTCTGAAACCAGCCTAATGGGTCTGCCTGGCAAAAAATATCCTTTTAAAGCGCACCAATTTACCAGGATTTTCCTATATAACATAAAGCCAGTGCTATACTGGCACCATCAGGCTGATTCTATACATACCTGTAGTTGTCAGCTCGGATGTATAGGTTTTGAAACACAAGGAAGTAAAGTTCATAAAATCAGCAGCTTTTTGAGTGACAGAAGCTGACAATCAGCTGATAGCTGGGGTGGGTATTCATAGTGATTCCTGCCTCCCTGCCTGTTCCTCCATCTGTTATTTATGCTAATTCTATTATAGAATTGTTTTACGAAGTGACTAGAAGGACCTGTGTTGATATACCCATGTGACCAGAAGGGGCGGGGCCTCAGTCAACATAGCTGACACCAAGAAGCAACATTGTTTTTCTGTTGGCCAACAGAAAAATAATGTTGCTTCTTGGTATCATTATGTTGACTGAGGCCCCGCCCCTTTTGGCACATGGGTATGACATCAGCACAGTTCCTTCTAGTCACTTAGTAAAACGCTTCTATAATAGAATTAGCATAAATAACAGATGGGAATGACAGAGGCAGGAATCACTATGAATACCTACCCTAGCTATCAGCTGATCAGCAGCTTTTGTCACTCAAAAAGCTGCTCATTTTACAAACTTTACTTGCTTGTGTTTCAAAACCTATACATCTGAGCTGACCACTACAGGTATGTATAGAATCAGCCTGATGGTGCCAGCATAGCACTGGCTTCAGCTTATATAGGAGAATCCTGGTAAATTGGTGCGGTTTAATTTTATATTTAAAAAATTATATATTATTAACTAAAGAATTTACAACACAAAAAATAAAAGAACTTAAAAATAAAAACAACAAACATATTTTATTTTTTACATAATAAACAGTAAACCAAAATGACACTAAGACAAAACGATACAATGTTACACAGGTAGAGATGGTGCGAATCGGCTGTGTCTGGTATTGCGATATTAATGTGAATGGGGATGAGCTGCAATACCAGATATAGCCTAAGAACAAGAGTGGCACTGTTTCTGAAACAAAGCCATTTTTTTTTTTTCCTCATACATCCCTTTTAAAATTATAGGACAACTTATCTGCATGATTAAAAAAACAACCGAATGTGTCAGATTCTAAATCATCGCAGAAAAGGCAACATTTATGTTTCCGCTTCTACTAACATCAGTTTAGTAAGGAAAAGGCGGTTATATTTGTAGTCTGTAATCAGAGAGACACATGGATCTGCATGGGAGCTGTATACACAAAACGACCGAACAGAAAAGTCCCTACCCAACCTTGCATGATCGAATATATGACTTATTTTCTTAGATGCCATACTTAAACATGCATTAAGTTAGTCTCAGCCTTTTCTATTGTCATTGCCTGGGTACATCCATTAGTCGTGCTGGTATATCTGTTTCATCACCTTCCATAAACTTATATATAACTGTAAGGAACAAAGATTTCTCAAGATTCGCCTTATAACTGCTAGTGCCCAAGAGTTTTACCCCAATGACAACGCTACAGTCTCAATTATCATTCATTCATTACTAAAAATCCAATGACATCACATAATTTCGGTCGTCTCATGAGCCGCTTTACACTCAACAAGGTTTCCTTCAGCTCCAGCGTAAACATTTTTCCCAATTCTGGCTCTTTTTCCCAGTTTGTTCTGGGTTTGCACCAATCAATGGTCAGAGATTTTTTAGTAGAGTCTGATTCATCATGTCTACATCCTCCAGTCCTCAGAATGACGTGTTGTCTGTGCCTTCAATACCAGCGTCTTTAGCCATAGATGCAAAGTGTCCTTTCCTTGCCAGGAGGTCTCCTGGGCTGTCGTACTCTATTATCTTTCCTGCGTCTAACACCATAACTCTGCAAAGGAAGAAGAGAGAAATGCAATGAGATCCTGCACGAATGGATATTTATTACACACACACACCCACACCAAAAGAAGATGGTCCTCTCTAGTTGTGATTTAGCGGGCTGCATCTAGACACTATAGAAGCAGAGAATGATGGAGGCAATGGCCTTCATACCATATATGGAGGGGGTCTGAGCTGTGCTTACGTATAACGGCTACCTGCGGCCACCACTAGGGGGAGCTCAGTACATACAGAATTTTAGGCTTTTTGCATTCACTATTAGCTGAATAAATCCATGTGCACATAGCGTCCACTATTGGTGGTGGTTGGCTGCAGTCAGGATCCTCATACGTAGAGATGAGCAAGTGTCCTCAGCACAGATCAATACCTGATCTATTATTCGGGTGCTCGGTACTTAATTGAGTATCATCTCTGGTTACGAGTACTGAGCAATTGTAGTTCTCACTCATCACTAGTTACCAGTACAGAGCACCCGAGCATGGTAGTGCCCGCTCATCACTAGTTACCAGTACCGAGCATCCAAGCATGGTAGTGTTTGCTCATCACTAGTTACGAGTACTGAGCACCCAAGCATGGTAGTGCCCGCTCATCACTAGTTACCAGTACCGAGCATCCAAGCATGGTAGTGTTTGCTCATCACTAGTTACGAGTACTGAGCACCCAAGCATGGTAGTGCCCGCTCATCACTAGTTACGAGTACCAAGTCTCCGAGCATGGTAGTGCCCGCTCATCACTAGTTACGAGTACTGAGCACCCGAGCATGGTAGTGCCCGCTCATCACTAGTTACGAGTACAGAGCACCCGAGCATGGTAGTGCCCGCTCATCACTAGTTACGAGTACTAAGCACCCGAGCATGGTAGTGTTTGCTCATCACTAGTTACGAGTACTAAGCACCCGAGCATGGTAGTGTTTGCTCATCACTAGTTACGAGTACTGAGCACCCAAGCATGGTAGTGCCCGCTCATCACTAGTTACGAGTACCAAGTCTCCGAGCATGGTAGTACCCGCTCATCACTAGTTACGAGTACTAAGCACCTGAGCATGGTAGTGCCACCTCATCACTAATTACGAGCAGCCGTGCATGGTAGTGCTCGCTCATCACTAGTTACGAGTACCAAGTATCTGAGCATGGTAGTGCCCGCTCATCACTAGTTACGAGTACAGAGCACCCGAGCATGGTAGTGCCCGCTCATCACTAGTTACGAGAACTGAGCACCCGAGCATGGTAGGGCTCACTCATCACTAGTTACGAGTACTGAGCACCCGAGCATGGTAGTGCCCGCTCATCACTAGTTATGAGTATTGAGCATCCGAGCATGGTAGTGCCCGCTCATCACTAATGATGAACGGTGATAACCAGTCTTATACTCACTTGTTACTGTCCATGATCGTGTGCAGACGATGTGCGATGGTCAACACTGTGCAGTCTGCAAATTCACTGCGGATCGTCCTCTGGATTAAGTTATCAGTTTCCAGATCCACCGCGGCCGTGGCTTCATCCAGAATGAGTATCTTGGATTTCCGGAGTAGCGCCCGAGCAAGACATAACAGCTGCCTCTGACCAACGCTGCATACAGTAACATAAAAGTGAAAATTTGGAAAAACGACAAAACAAAAATGACATTTGTAAAATTAGGAGGAAAAAAAGACAAAGTGCATTTAGCCAAGGAATGGCACATTTTGTCCTAAATGGAATCTGTCACCAGGCTTTTGCTGATAGTGGCATGACCCTGATTCCAGCTGTAGTATTGATAATAAGTATTATCAACTGGAGATCATCACTATTGGACTAGTAAACCAACTGTCAAGTAGTCCTCCATATTCATAAGCTCTGTATAACCCCCCTCCACTGATTGGCAGCTTTCTGTGTACACTGTGCATAGGCAGAAAGCTGTCAATTAGCGATGTAGGTGGGGTATACACACTGGAAACCACAGCAAGCAGCCCAGTAAGTGACACATCGCTGGAATCAGGCTCTCTGTCTCTACATTTTGCTGCTCTCAGATGGGTTAACAAAAATCTGATGACAGATTCCCTTTAAGGCTTATCTTTGTGAGCAGAAGCCGCTGGGCATGAACACAATATGGAAGCCATTGCTGTCCTCTTACCTTAGGTTCTCTCCTCCTTCGCTTACTTCATAGAAGAGCTTTTCCTGCAGCCCTTCTACATACGGCTTGAGATGGGCGAGTTCTAGAGATTTCCAGACTTCCTCATCCGAGTACTGGTCAAATGGGTCCAAATTCATCCGCAGTGTCCCAGAGAACAGAACCGGGTCCTACAGGAGAACCGTACACTGTCATGGCAGTAATGTTACTTTTGTTATACAACAGCCAAACTGTAGTAAAAAAAAAAATTATTTTTTTTGCAACCAACATCAATATTTTCCAATGTACCTGACTATATATTTCTAGGGCTTCCAATCACTTAAAAAATGTGTCTGGCCCTTTAAATAATCAGAAGTAGCCATTTCCCTATCTCTTCAAATACATAAAGTAAGCACAGATAGTACTGCTGCCTGATCTCAGTGTTATTAATGGAGGCACACATAGTATTTCCGCCTTGCAAACAATGTAGACACAGATATTACTACCTCCCTATTTATCCTGTAAATAATGTAAGCACAAATAGTACTGCTTCCCTGTTTACATCTGCAAATAATAGAAATGAATAGTAATGCATCCTTGTTTTCCTATTAATAATGTAGGCACAGATAGTACTGCCTCCATGTTTCTCTCTGTAAATAATATAGGCACGGAAACAGGGAGACAGTACTATTATTTACAGAGAGAAACAGGGAGGCAGTACTATCTGTGCCTAAATTATTTACAGAGAGATAGTACTGCCTCCCTGTTTATCTCTGTAAATAATATAGGCATGGAAACATGGAGGTAGTACTATCTCTCTGTAAATAATTGAAGCATAGATAGAACTGCCTGCCTGTTTCTATCTGTAAATAATATAGGCACGGGGACAGGGAGGCAGTACTATCTGTGCCAAAATTATTTACAGACAGAGTACTGCCATCTTGTTTTTCCCTATGAATAATGTGGGCAAAAAATGTGCTGCCTCCCTGTTTTCCAGTAAATAATATAGGCAGAGAAAGTACCGTACTGACTCCTGTTTTGTTTTTTTCCTGTGAATAATGTAGGCACAGATTATACTGCTTTCCTTGTTTCTACCTGTAAATAATATAGACATAGACAGTAATGCCTCCATGTTTTCCTGTACTGTAGGCACAGATAGTACTGTCTCCCTGTTTCCGTGCATATATTATTTACAGAGAGAAACAATGAGGCAGTACTATCTGTGCCTATATTATTTTCAGAGAAAAACAATGAGGCAGTACTATCTGTGCCTATATTATTTTCAGAGAAAAACAATGAGGCAGTACTATCTGTGCCTATATTATTTTCAGAGAAAAACAATAAGGCAGTACTATCTGTGCCTATATTATTTTCAGAGAAAAACAATGAGGCAGTACTATCTGTGCCTATATTATTTACAGAGAGAAACAGTGAGGCAGTACTATCTGTGCCTATATTATTTACAGAGAGATAGTACTGCCACTTTGTTTTTTCCTAATGCATAATATAGGCACAAAAAGTGCTGCCTCCCTGTTTTCCTGTAAATGATATATGAATGGATAGTATGGTACTGACACATTGGTATTTTTTCCTCTGAAAGATGTAGGCACAGATAATACTGCCTCCTTGCCTTTTCTTAAAATAATGTAGGCATAAATAGTTCTATTTTTTCAACTTTGTAAAGGGACAGATAGCACTGCCTGTTTGCTTCTCCCTGTGACTGATGTAGGCACAGATAGAACTACCTCCTTGGCTCTTGTTGTAAATTACATATGAAAAATCAGTACTGCCTCCATGTATCTCCCTGTGCATGATATAAGAGCATACATAGTGCTGCCTTCATGTCTCTACCTGCACACAATATAAGAGCATACATAGTACTACCTTCATGTCTCTGCCTTTCATTAGCTTAGGCACAGACTGTACTGTCTCTTACAGTAAATTGTGTGGTCTCTTTCTTAAAGTGTAAATTATGTATTTTCTGATAATACTGCCTCCCATTCTCTCCTCAGAAATACTGTAAGCACAGATAGTACTGCCTTCCTGTTTTCTTCTTTAAACTATATAGCAACAGGCAGGCGGTTCTAACTGTAACTACATTACTTAAAAAAAAAAGCAAATAGGAAGGCGGTACTTTCCATGCTGAAAATATTTACCAGAAAATATATAAAGGGATCAACATGGAGGCAGTACTATCTGTGCATATATAATTTACTAGAGACGATCAAAATAAAAACTAAAATTTTAACTTATCAAACTCTTCACAAAGTTTTGGTGACTCAATTCACAAAAATCCAGCAACATGGCTGACTGCAGCGGCAGGACAGGTGATGGAGTGGGGCACACAGGTAAGTATATAAAATGTATTACTGTGGACCCCTCCTTTACTCTGCCCTCAGTCTATTATGTTTTGGGGTTTGGAGAGGTCTCAGAGAATAATTATCTAGTTTCATGGTGTTTCCGATTTGTGGGTAATTGACATTTTCAGCCGATTTGGACGAATCAAAACCAAGGTGAATTTTTAAAAACGTGCTCATCCTTAGGCAGCAATATTGATAAAGAAGAAACAGTGAGGCGCTGCTCATAATCATGTAGGCACACATTATCTATTATTGTATCAACTTATATATGACTGTCACGAAGGTACCAGGTCAGAGAGTGGTCCCTCCTATTTCAGGTGTCAGGAGATCACAGCGCAGGGTCTCATACACACTTGTTCAGGTTACTACTGCTGGCTGGGCAGATTCTCTTTTATCCGATTCTGCTAGGGTTAAGTAGATCCTCTGATCTCCTGAACTCTGAATGTAAGCTATAGTCAGCTGTTCTCTATTGCTAATTAGCTCTGCTATAAAGATTTCTCTCCTAGTCCAGGTAATTGCTGGTGATAGTTTCGGCTTAGCATGCATCTAGGGGAAACCTGTGAGCTGAGGACCAGGAAGCCATTCAGAGAACACTTGTTGTGTTGAGTTTTCCCTTTCTTAGTCCTCTTTGGTTTTTCCCCTCTGGTCTGTTCCTCATTATTACCTCTTGTTGCTTGGAGTGCTTTGTATGATTGCTGTTTATTTTACCTCTGTCAGTCTAATCCTCTCTGTGTCTTTAATCTAGAGCGAGGCTAGCGTTCTTGCTGCCCTGTGCACTAAACAAGGCTGGGTTCAGGGAAAGACAGGGATAGGCACGTGATCGGCGACAGGGTGAAAGAACAGTTATAGCAACATTAGAGAGTGCAGGGATCAGCCTCAGGTGAGTTTAGGAGGTGACCCTGCACCCCTTTCCTTAGTACTAGGGCCCACCATTGTATCGAGTACCCTGTGTGTTAACCCTAGAAGCGCAACCATAGAAATCTACAATAGAAAACAAGTAACCTGGCAGACCTGCGAGGCCCCAGGTATGTGTTCTAGGGTTAAAGCGCTCACCGGGGGTTCCTGTACCTAGTGGAACCCCGGTAATCACTGTGTGACAATGACTGAGGCACAGATAGTACTGCTTCCTTGTCTCTCCCTCTAAAAAAAAAGTGAAGCTCACAAAGTATTGCCTATCTGTGAATCATGTAGGCCGATATAGTACTGCATCCCTTTACGTTAGGCAGTAGCTGATCTGATAGTACCACTTCCCTGTCTCTTTTTATAATTGTTAGCAGAGATAGTACTGTCTCCTCATCCATCATCTTATACCTTGCCTTACGTGGCTTACTATTATTCCCTTTTGTAACTTCTTCTACATAGGTTACTTCAGGGTCAGTTCTGATATAGTCCTGGTATGTGTAGAGCTTGCTCCACATGCTGGGACCTGGGCTGGTCTCTATCCACAATTGCCTTTTTTACAACATGGAAGCGGTTATATACAGGTTACAGGTATGTGTGCTCCATTATGGTTCTGCTTTTAACTTGATCTAGGAGGCCGCATGGCACATGAAATACGTAATATAGGTTAGGATCCCCCTATTGAGATTTGCCGTGACGTTGGCAGGGGTGGCTCAAAGAATTGATCAATTATTTGCTAAAAATCTCATTTTTTTTTTTTAATTATAGTACAGTTGGAATAAATCTGTGAATGTTCACTTTTTATATGATGCATGCCAATTTCAGATCGTGCTGGCTCCTTTTTCTCTGTTATGACCGTAGTTATGCTACAATTCTGGTGACTGACCATCACCATACCATGCACGCCTGATTTTGGTTTACAATGTATTCCTCCTGTTGGTAGCTGTTCACATTCAGTTGCCTCACCCCTTTCCACAGGCAATGCTAATTAAGCACCATCTTGGATCTGGTCCGCCTTTATCAATGGTTGCTGTCTGGCACTGAGAGGGTCAGTTCTGATATAGTCCTGGTATGTGTAGAGCTTGCTCCACATGCTGGGACCTGGGCTGGTCTCTATCCACAATTGCCTTTTTTGCAACATAGAAGCGGCTATATACAGGTTACAGGTATGTGTGCTCCATTATGGTTCTGCTTTTAACTTTATCTAGGAGGCCGCATGGCACATGAAATACGTAATATAGGTTAGGACCCCCCTATTGAGATTTGCCGTGACGTTGGCAGGGGTGGCTCAAAGAATTGATCAATTATTTGCTAAAAATCTCTTTTTTTTTTTATTATAGTACAGTTGGAATAAATCTGTGAATTTTCACTTTTTATATGATGCATGCCAATTTCAGATCGTGCTGGCTCCTTTTTCATAGGTTACTTCATCTCATATCCCACTATCGTGAATTAATAAGCAGATTTATTTGCATTGTGCCCTTGAATATGACACAGTACTGCTCCGCACATCCATTGAACGCAGGTAAAGGAGAGCAGAAGATCTGTGCTGATGCCAAGGGCAAAGAAACATGAAAATCTCTGTAGTTATAACGAATCCTTCAATACGTGTCTGAATCTGATCACAGGGAACATGATTGAATGCCTTTATACACGTAGTTGGGGGTCAGGTACTTTTCCTGCAGAGTAAAACAAAGTTACTCCCACTGCTGGGTGAGCCGCCATTGTTCCCACATCATAGAGGAGAGGACAAATCATTTTTTCTGGCATCGTAACTGTTTCAATCTCACAACACAAAGGAAACTTATTGTAGGATAAAGTAAAACGCTGCCAACAGTTAATATCCTGAATTCTCCACGTGATCCCCATAATCCTCAAATATTAAATATCCACCTGCTGTGAAGCTGTGAAGGTATGAAATGTCATTTTACCGGGAAATCCTTGCCAGGAAATCTCAGCAAAAGTCAAGAAAGTGGAGAAATGTAATGGATGTCTATGCTCAGTAATTGTCTTATGTGTAACTGCTGCCCCCTGGTGGTATTCTTGCTAAATGCAAGTTGAAAATTAATATTACAGTATATGATCTGAAAGAACATCATGTGACGCTTTAGGAACCTGATCTGGAGCAGAAGCATCACTGGGGGCTACGGGGCCACAATGCAAATAAAAGACTCTTCTCCTTAGATTGTGAGCACTAATGGGTACAGTGTTTCAGGGACACAGGATTGGTAGGCAGGGGGAAAACAACAATAGGTGCTCGGGCTGTAATTGCACCCGGGCCCCGGAGCCTAGGGGTCCCAAAAGTCCCTTTTGTCTATATAAAAAGACCAATGCTAATAAAGACTCGCTATTGGGGGCCCCGTTGGAGCTTTTGCATTGGGCCCCATGAGTTTCAAGTTACACCTCTGTTGGTAGGAATCGTCCAAAGTGGAGGAACGCTTTAATTGTTGCATTGAGTTTCTTCTCTCTAATTTTATGGGTTTTATCTGGTGATTTACCTGAGGAATTATAGTCAGTTTGTTGCGCAGGTCGTGGAGGCCGATGGTGGAAATGTCCAGACCGTCAATGATGATCTGTCCTTCTGCCGCCTCAATGATCCGGAACAGACAGTTAGTAAGTGAAGATTTCCCGGCTCCCGTCCTTCCAACTATTCCAACCTGGTGGACAGGTCCACAAACGGGGGAGAAGTCACAGATTTAATTTACAGATGGAGGAATAGCGGCCAAGATCTATCCATCCTAATATCTATCTATCTATCCTAATATCTATCTATACTAATATCTATCTATCCCTCTATCTATCCTTCTATCTATCCTTCTATATATCCTAATATCTATCTATCCTAATATCTATCTATCCTAATATCTATCTATCCTAATATCTATCTATCCTAATATCTATCTATTTATCCTAATATCTATCTATCCTAATATCTATCTATTTATCCTAATATCTATCTATCCTAATATCTATCTATCTATTTATCCTAATATCTATCTATCCTAATATCTATCTATCCTTCTATCTATCCTTCTATCTATCCTAATATCTATCTATCCTTCTATCTATCTTTCTATCTATCCTAATATCTATCCTAATATCTATCCATCCTAATATCTATCCATCTATCCCAATATCCATCCATCTATCCTATCCTACCTATCCATCCATCCATCCCTCCATCCATCCATCCTAATGTCTATCTAGCTATCTATCTCTCCATCCATCCATTCCTTCATCCATCCATCTATCCTAATATCTATCTATCCATCCATCCATCCATCTCACATTACCTTCTCCATGCTATCCACAGAGCATGAAATCCCATGTAGCACAAGGTCTAATTCAGCGCGGTATCGGGCCTTATAATCCACAAACTGCACAATGCCTTTATCTGGCCAGTCCTGTGGGGGGCGCCGCTGAGTCACCCATTCTGCCTATAAAGTAAACACAAAGAACAACATGATATTTAATTAATATGAACATTTTACTACATAGATATCTTGCATATGTGAAATGTAATTGGCTCCTATTGAAAAAAAAAATTCCCGTACTATTTCATACAGTAAAAATAGGGTCCAGCAACAAATATCAGCCCAACATGGGCATGGGGGTCTATGGGGGTCTATGGATACATTTGAAGTCTGTTCCAGTTCCAGCATGGCAAATGGACAGTTCAAAAGGGAGATGGCTGAGCACATCGCTTGGTGTTTCCCGGCAGTCCCATAGAGAATGAATGGACTGGGGGTAAACACGTGCATTTCTGCTCCACTCAGCCGCATCCTGCTGATCAGTGGGGGTCTCATGCCTGATCTAGATGTTACCATATTATCCCCTTTATAGCAGATCTATCACTAGATTTCACAATAAAAAAACGCATACATTATTAAAAAGATCTTAGACCACATGCGGCTGGTGTACTTACTTGGAAAATCCATGTTAAAATGGCTGCATAATCCATTTTTTAAGGTTTCTCACCTGATATTATGTGTATTTAATCCAGCCACACTCATAGAATAGTCATAATAATATCAAGTCTATAGAAATTGCTCATATAGGATTATACCGCCATTCTAACATGGATTTGCAAAGCAAGTACACCAGGCTATCTACTCAAATCTTTATATGAGTGTATTTGTATGAAAATGCTCATAATATTAGGTGAGAAAACTTAAAAAAAAAGATTATGCTGCTATTCTAACACGGATGTTTTCAGTAAGTACACCAGGCCCATCAGGTCTATGATCAATTTAATAATATGTGCAGCTTGTATGCTGAAATCTGATGAAAGAACCAATTAAACAACAGGAATACAGTGTTACTTACTTCATTCTCTGTTTTAATGTATTCATCCACGCGCTCAACGGCTACAATGTTGGTCTCCAGCTCAGACGTCATCCGGACCAACCAGTTCAGTGTCTGTGTGATCTGTGAAAATAAGATGTGCAATGTTAGGGCTCACTAACATTGGAAACTAAAATGAGCCACTGAGCAGCGCTAACCACTGAGCCACCTTACAGTGCTAACCATCAATCCATCGTACAGCGCTAACCACTGAGTCACCATACATTGCTAACCACTAAGCCATCGTACAGTGTTTACCTCTGAGCCACCATAGAGCACTAATTACTGACACACCATACAGCGCTAAACACTGAGCCACCATAAAGTGCTAACCATTGAGCCACCATACAGTGCTAACCACTGAGCCATCGTGCTGCACATAAAAAAAAGAAAGGGGTGAGCGCTGTTATTTGACCATATTTATAAAGATTGTTTGTTTGTTTTGCTGCTTAAAAAAATTGGTTTTGATGGCAATAGTCTGAGAGCCATAACTGTTTTATTTTCAGGTCCATAGAGTTCTTAGATGTTTTTTTGTGTGTGTGGTACAAGGTTAGGTTGGACAGTTATCCACACAGTGACAATTTATCTATACATATTTTCTAGATTTTGATGTTTACATTATGATTTAAAGTTTTTATATTTCTTGAGGGATTTTTAATTATATTTTGTATGTATTTTTCACACTTTTTATTTGTCACCTCCCAGAATACCGCCACCGCTCTCCTCCCTGACCACCGCCACCACTCTCCTCCCTGACCACCGCCACCGCTCTCCTCCCTGACGACCGCCACCGCTCTCCTCCCAGAACACTGTCACCGCTCTCCACCCAGAACACGGCCACCGCTCTCCACCCAGAACACGGCCGCCGCTCTCCTCCCAGAACACGGCCACCGCTCTCCTCCCAGAACACGGCCACCGCTCTCCTCCCTGACCACCGCCACCGCTCACCTCCCTGACCACCGCCACCGCTCACCTCCCAGAACACCGCCACCGCTCTCCACCCAGAATACCGCCACCGCTCTCCACCCAGAATACCGCCACCGCTCTCCACCCAGAATACCGCCACCGCTCTCCACCCAGAATACCGCCACCGCTCTCCTCCCAGAACACCGCCACCGCTCTCCTCCCAGAACACTGCCACCGCTCTCCACCCAAAACACCGCCACCGCTCTCCTTCCAGAACACGGCCACCGCTCTCCTCCCAGAACACGGCCACCGCTCTCCTCCCAGAACACGGCCACCGCTCTCCTCCCTGACCACCGCCACCGCTCACCTCCCAGAACACCGCCACCGCTCTCCACCCAGAATACCGCCACCGCTCTCCCCCCAGAATACCGCCACCGCTCTCCTCCCAGAACACCGCCACCGCTCTCCTCCCAGAACACCGCAACCGCTCTCCTCCCAGGACACCGCCACTGCTCTCCCCCAGAACACCGCCACCGATCTCCTCCCAGAACACTGCCACCGCTCTCCTCCCAGAACACGGCCACCGCTCTCCTCCCTGACCACCGCCACCGCTCACCTCCCTGACCACCGCCACCGCTCACCTCCCAGAACACCGCCACCGCTCTCCACCCAGAATACCGCCACCGCTCTCCACCCAGAATACCGCCACCGCTCTCCACCCAGAATACCGCCACCGCTCTCCCCCCAGAATACCGCCACCGCTCTCCTCCCAGAACACCGCCACCGCTCTCCTCCCAGAACACTGCCACCGCTCTCCACCCAAAACACCGCCACCGCTCTCCTCCCAGAACACGGCCACCGCTCTCCTCCCTGACCACCACCACCGCTCACCTCCCAGAACACCGCCACCGCTCTCCTCCCTGACGACCGCCACCGCTCTCCTCCCAGAACACTGCCACCGCTCTCCACCCAGAACACGGCCACCGCTCTCCACCCAGAACACGGCCACCACTCTCCTCCCAGAACACGGCCACCGCTCTCCTCCCAGAACACGGCCACCGCTCTCCTCCCTGACCACCGCCACCGCTCACCTCCCTGACCACCGCCACCGCTCACCTCCCTGACCACCGCCACCGCTCTCCACCCAGAATACCGCCACCGCTCTCCACCCAGAATACCGCCACCGCTCTCCACCCAGAATACCGCCACCACTCTCCCCCCAGAATACCGCCACCGCTCTCCTCCCAGAACACCGCCACCGCTCTCCTCCCAGAACACTGCCACCGCTCTCCACCCAAAACACCGCCACCGCTCTCCTCCCAGAACACGGCCACCGCTCTCCTCCCTGACCACCGCCACCGCTCACCTCCCAGAACACCGCCACCGCTCTCCACCCAGAATACCGCCACCGCTCTCCCCCCAGAATACCGCCACCACTCTCCTCCCAGAACACCGCCACCGCTCTCCTCCCAGAACACCGCAACCGCTCTCCTCCCAGGACACCGCCACTGCTCTCCCCCAGAACACCGCCACCGATCTCCTCCCAGAACACTGCCACCGCTCTCCTCCCAGGACACCGCCACTGCTCTCCCCCAGAACACCGCCACCACTCTCCCCCTAGAACACCGCCACCGTTCTCCTCCAAGAATACCACCACCGCTCTCTTTATCCCATGGTTATAGCCTTTCAGAGTGACTCACATTGAGTGCTGCGGAAATGGAAAGTCCAACCGTTCCACTGTCCACTGTGCCCCGGGCCAACACAGCGAAGAGCGCGGCAAAAAACACAGTCAGGTTCCCCACAAACTCAAGACGGATGGCCAGCCACCTGCGGACAGTAATACACAAATGGGAAATTACGAGCGATACGTCCTGGTCACGAATGGCGAGGATTCACACCCGTCATGGATGTCTTACCTGTTGGAGACAATCCAGGAGTAAACACTCTTCTGGTTGATATCTAAGGTGTCTTCATTGTGCTGGAGGAACCTCTGCTGATGTCCATAAGCTCGGATGACGGACAGGCCAGAGACTGTCTCCCCGAAGTGAGAGTAGATGGGAGACCTTGTGACTGAATCCAGACGTCTCAGCTGACGCGAGGTTGTGACGTAAAACCTCTACAGACACAATGACAATGTCATATGCTATAGATCTGTACATAGACATCTATGGGAATAATGGTCACTGGGGGCAAGTATCGATCAGCATTCTACAGTTGCAGTGTGACTCCCCATTTGGGCTCATAGTTCCGTTGTTATAAAACAGAGTTCCAAATTCTTTGCGTAAAAATAATAGTGGAGCATTGTTTTCGGAAAGCTAAGACTATGGGAAGCTTTAGGATATACTGTATTCTGTTTTATGTGTGAATAATAGACTGTAAGCTCTTCAGATCACTTTAGGGGGTCTACAGTCAGCCAGAATTTTACAATTTAATGATGCTGTTTGAGGTTTTAAGACAGTTAACCAAAAAGCAAGACATTTTATAAAATATAAAACATTTTTAAAATGTATATAATGGTTATTATTATAACATGTCCTGCTCTTAGGCTGCTTGCTTAGATACATGGACCTTTTAATTCAATGTCTGTGGTGGGGGGGATGACTTCCTGTCTTTACAGGAAGTGGGGGCAGATCTTTGCCTCTACAGGAAGTGGGGGTGGATCTTTGTCTCTACAGGAAGTGGGGGTGGATCTTTGTCTCTACAGGAAGTGGGGACGGATCTTTGTCTCTACAGGAAGTGGGGACGGATCTTTGTCTCTACAGGAAGTGGGGACGGATCTTTGTCTCTACAGGAAGTGGGGACGGATCTTTGTCTCTACAGGAAGTGGGGACGGATCTTTGTCTCTACAGGAAGTGGGGGCGGATCTTTGTCTCTACAGGAAATGGGGGTGGATCTTTGTCTCTACAGGAAGCGAGGGCGGGTCTTTGTCTCTACAGGAAGCGGGGGTGGATCTCTGTCTCCATAGGAAGTGGGGGTGGATCTTTGTCTCTACAGGAAGTGGAGACGGATCTTTGTCTCTACACGAAGTGGGGGCGGGTCTTTGTCTCTACACGAAGTGGGGGCGGGTCTTTGTCTCTACACGAAGTGGGGACGGATCTTTGTCTATACAGGAAGTGGGGCAGGTCTTTGTTTCTCTACAGGAAGTGGGGGGCGGGTTTTTGTTTCTCTACAGAAAGTGGGGGCAGGTCTTTGTCTATAGAAAGTGGGGGTGGATCTTTGTCTCTACAGGAAGTGGGGGCAGGTCCTTGTCTCTACAGGAAGTGGGGACTGATCTTTGTCTCTACAGGAAGTGGGGGTGGATCTTTGTCTCTACAGGAAGTGTGGGCAGGTCTTTGTCTCTACAGGAAGTGGGGGCAGCTCTTTGTCTCTCTACAGGAAATGGGTTGGATCTTTGTCTCTACAGGAAGTGGGTGTTGCTCTTTGTCTCCAGAGGAAGTGGGGGTGGGTTTTTGTTTCTCTACAGAAAGTGGGGGCAGGTGTTTGTCTATAGAAAGTGGGGGTGGATCTTTGTCTCTACAAGAAGCGGGGGTGGATCTCTGTCTCTACAGGAAGTGGGGGCGGATCTTTGTCTCTACAGGGAGTGGTGGCAGATCTTTGTCTCTACAGGAAGTGGTGGCAGGCCTTTGTCTCTACAGGAAGTGGGGGCAGGTTTTTGTCTCTACAGGAAGGGGGGGGGCAGGTTTTTGTCTCTATGCTCTTGCTCTCCTATCTGCCATACTGCATATAGGCATCATAAATCAGCTGACTTTAAGTTCAGAACAGGCAAGCCATATGAGAAAGGTAAGAGCAGTGCATGCTGGGAAGTGCATAAAAGTAAGCTCCAGTGCCTCTAGTGCTGGCAGAATGCAGATTAAGGGGAACTGCACACTTAAACAAATGCAAGTTACAGAACATGAAAATTGGGATATTGCTTGGACATATTAGACTGGCATAAGCAACAAAAGCAATTTTACCTTGTTGTACAGGGGTAGAGTAAATCAATGCTTTTTTAAAGTTAAATCAGAAAGGACAGGTATTATTTAAGCAAAACAACATTATTGATCACTATATATAATTAAAAAAATGTGTTAAATAGCCAATGATTATGACTAATTCAGAAAATAGATGAGTAAATAATTAATAATATTTTTGACATGCAGGTTTGGAAAAAGGACCGCTGAGAAATCAGACACCATCAATGAAGGCAAAGAACACTCAATGCTTACCTGCACAAAGTAATATAAAATGACTAATGGTACGATGACGGCAGCAAAGATGGGTGTTGCCCAGCAGATGATAAACAGGGTGCTGATCACTCCCAGGATGCAAGAAATCCAACTGCGGAACGACATAGGGATGGTTTCATCCACGGTGAAGATGTCCTAGAAGCAAATACAATTCATGCATTGATTTGACCTGTTGATTGTGAAGGTTGTCAGTCTTTCCCCAAGATTTTAATAGTTTCTGTTGTTTCTACAAACTTTAATAAATCAATAATACAAGTGAAAACAAGAAACTACCTGATACATCTGATTGAAGAAGAACTGCTTTCTAGTCAGTGTTTTATCTCACCCCAGAGCTGGATTCACAGTTACACTGCTCAGTACTGCTGTATAATGTCCTCTAAGCTGCTGCTTTCTAGATGTATCACACCCCAGACCTAAATTTACAACTACACTGCTTAGCACTATTCTATAATGTCCTCTAAGCTGCTGCTTTCTAGTTAGTGTTTTATCTCATCCCAGAGCTGGATTACCAGATGCAATGCTCAGTATCACCCCACTTCTATGATGTACATATGTTGTTTAAATGTCTAAGTGCTGCTGCTAGAGAGTACGGCTGGCAATGAAGCAGAGCCGGAGCAGTGCAGCGGTCGGCGCCCTCTAGTGATCGGCAGTTTTAAGTGTTTTACTGTATTTTACCATATAATATGTATTTTAAAGCATAATCTGTCTGTGTTAATTGTCAAATGTTAAGTAGGGATATTAGCATAAAGGATTTTAGTATGTGTAATGTAGTAGATACGTCCTGATTGCTGATGGAACTAGAGCCAAGATGGGAGAAGTGTGAGAGAGAAGAGTGTTGGTTAGCGAGACAGTCCTGGGAGAGAGTCAGTGCTGCCAAGCGTTGCTGAAGCAAGAATGAGCTCTGTACCACAGTCCGTTGCAGAACCTAGAGGTATCCTTTAATGGTTCGGAGCCTACGGCTCCCCTCGTGACGGGCTTAGGAGAGTCCGGGGACCAGTTGGGTGTTGGGGCAAGTGTACCGCGGGCAGGCCCATATACAAGTCGAGAGGCTAGAAAGCCATCTGAAGTAATGATGCGGACCAGGGAAGCCGTGGGAACAGGAATCAGGAGAAAACAGGTGTCTAGACTCAGCTACTAGAAGGCTAATAGCCAGGGCAAGGGCTTGCAAAAGGAAAAGTACCCGAAAGACAGGAATATATAGAAAAAGTGGCCATGTCTGTCCCGAAGATTAAAAGACAAATGAAGTGTTTGTTGTTGTGTTGCAAAGAACCTCTCAGTGCGATGTGTTGCCCTGCTACATATACGACGGAGACCAGTGGTGGGGTGGCGGACATGTAGCACCCTGGGATCGAGTGGGTTAACCCGTCCAGTCGCCGGGCCAGTGGTGCAGATCCTCTGAGTCGTCACGGGGTGGCCTGACCCGGTTTCGTGACCCCTAGGCGTACAGAAAGGAGGGCGGTAGGAAGGATGGAGGTGGTGGAGGATGGGGGTGACGGTGAGGAAAGACTTTTATGATCGTGACGCCACCTGTGGTACGCGGCCAGGGATGGGCTGCCGCTGCGTGTGCTGATCTCTAGGGTTGATGGTGAAGGTTGCAGCCGGGATGGTGTCGCTCCTCACAGGCGGAGCGGGGTTACCCCGGGGAGGATAATGGAGGATGGACGGGGGTGGTGGTAGTCCCCGGCGGCGCCGCAGCGCTGGGCGACAGCAACGGCAAATGAGAGGCAGAGGCAGGGGTTTTAGGTCTTTTACTCACTGGTAGTTCAGGCGCTGCCCCAGAGTACCGATCTCTGCCACGATGGGCTCCAGCCGATCCCGGATAGTCAGCGGTCACCGCCAGTGCCCGTGAAAGTCTTTCTAGTGAAGTGTCCCTCGTTTGCTGTCCGGAACCCGGGCCGATCCTCCAGCTCCAAGCCACGGGCCCATGAAGAAAGAGGAAAGCTAAACTCCTGATGTCTGTGCGAGATGTTATCCAAGCCGTGCTCAGGAAAGTCTGCTCTAGAGAGATGGTTGCGCCTCCTTTTTACCCCAAGTGGTGCAGCCCCCCAGTGATTGTCCTGGCGACCGGGAAAGTCCCATGCTTCGTGATGGCTAACCACCCTGTGTGCCCTAGTCCACCCCCCCTGTGGGAAAGTACGCAACTGTTTTATGTGTGTGTTTTGTGAAGGCACCGACAGTTAACCCCCTCCTAACCTGGGATCGATATTACCCCTTAAAATAGCTGCAATACCCTGTGGCACCTGAAGCCCCAGGGGCGCCACAGACACATCACTGAAGACCTAAAAAAGTGTCGCACCCCTGGCCGTGGCGGTATACGAACACAAGTTTAGTTTAATAAAATAGAGAGGAGCAACAAATGCTTTCAATAAAAATGAATGGCACTGACCTTGGCAAACCTGTTGACGATGCGCCCAGTTGGAGTGGTATCAAAAAACTGCATAGGCACATGCAAGATATTTCTCAGGAGTTGTGTATGGAGCAACCTTGCTGCACGCACCGTACCGGCAGCACACAGAAAAGCACTGAGGAACACGAAAATACCTGACAAATACATGCAAATTGTTACTACCCAATAATCTACTACCATACAATACTGGAGTATAGGGGACGACTCCTTGCATATAGGAATAGTAGCCGCGGACAGCCATATATTTTCCCATATTGGCGATAAAGATGATAAAGGTTATACTGTGTGACAAAACTGTCTCCAATTTGCCAGAGCTTGAGCCCACCATTAAATTCTATGAGGCCCATATCCCCATATACAGCACATGGACAGGGCCTATCTACATGAAACCACCTGTATAAATAGTGGGGGCCAGCCTAACAGTAATGGATACAAGGAACATTGCTGTTGTTTCTTACCTTGTGTCACTCCCAGGGCTCCAAACACTCCGACCCGCATGTCTCTCTGCGACACCGGATAGGTCCTATTAAAATATTCCACAGAGTCCGACGTCCATTCACTGATCCAGATGTTCTGGCCGACAAAGGCTGCGTTTTGTAAAATGAAGGTCAGCAATATCGAGACAGAGTACCCCCATCCAATTGCTTGAAGGTACTTCATATAAAGAGAAAATTTCACCTGCAAAAAAATTAATGAGAAAAAATTACAATTCTGGGTCATTTTTTCTTAGAATTTTGCATTGTATTGTTCCTGTGTTATTCCTCCGATAAATTACTTAAAGGGATTGTCCACTACTAGGACAACCCCTTCTGATTCCAAATATTTCCACTAGGTAGAATAATAAAGCCTACATTCACCTCCTGTACCGGCACCCATCCAGCGGTGTCCGGGATCACAGTGCCGGAGCTCACGAGGGGTTGTGACATCTCACGAGAACCACGTCCAATCAGCAGCGGCTTCCTTTGGACCAAACAAGTTAGTGAACAGGAAGTGAGTGTTGTGGCTGCGCTCACTTCCTGTTGGTTGTTAGTTTGGTCCAAAGGAGGAGTGAAGAAAGCCAGTGCTGATTAGATGCGGGGCTCAAGTGAGTCCTGGCACCACTAGCCGTGGCGCCACTGGAAGGGTGCTGATTCAGGAGGTGACTATAGGCTTTATTATTTTACCTGGGGGAAACATGTGGAATCAGAAGGCGTTGTCCTAGTAGTGGACAACCCCTTTAACCATCCATTCCCCTTATCCAAGCAGTGTGTCCCTACATAGCACTGATTGGACAGTGTCAGAGTGTGACCCCACCCAGTTGTCCAATTATTCATATGTTTCTAGGAGGAGTAAAAGAAGAACGGCAGAACATGGAGTTATAAGAAAAGCTGGTCTATAACTTGCATATTATGAGGAATACAAATATTAAGCAATGTGGACATTTCAGGAAAGCAGCCAGATCCTCGTGAAGGGAAGCGCAGCACTCAGGCGCCATCCTGCTGAATTGTGTCATTGTACGTACTTGGCAACTTCACAGGAGGAAACCTTCTTACCAAAGGTTTGACCCCTTTTCAAGTCACTCCTTTTCCATACATCCTTCTCACCTCTTTCATACCTCCTTACTATGTGTTTGGATATCAGGTCAGGTCTCCATCATTGCGAGGAGCATGGTGGCATCATGTACAAAAAACCTTCTGTAAGTGCTAAGCCAAGGAGGTTTGGCAACTCTTCCGGGAATCCAGGAGGTTCCTCTTTTTAAGGAAGGCTCCCGAACATTCCAGGAGAGTCGGTATGCACATATTAACCCCAAAGGACCTGTACTTTAGGCGCTGATTGAAGGGCATAGGTATCTGTACCTTTCCGGTCTCCACTGTTTCTTTCTCAATAAGCTGTTGTCCTTTTGCAGTGGTCTTCTCGTCTGCCCCCTTCTCCTTCGTTACCTCCTTCAGTGACTTCCTTAAAGTGCCATTCATGCTATGAGACAGGTAAGAAGTATACAGTCAGGACCACAATCCAAGTCATGAAGTGTATTTCATTTTGACCGCCTTCAACTTGATCTCGAGCCATGGCGAGTCAATGGATAAGCGCTCAGTAGGACGATCGATCTTGTGCAACAATGTACATTACAGCAATTTCTGTATCCTATATCTACCAGCCTGACCTGCTAAGCTTCCGCTTATGGAGACTGTTCTCCCTCTTAAGGGTCGTCGTCACAATATCTTCTGCTGCTTCTGCGCCCTGTTCTACTGGATCTTCACCATCATCTTCCTCATTTGCATGGAGTAGCACTGCAAGAGGGACAATAGGAAAACCAGATGAATGGTGCAAACAGTAATGTCCACGAAGGAGAAAATTTATCATTTCATTTTCAATCTTGGAAAATCTCAATGTGATATTTGCAATATTTCCCAATCTCCGATCAGTTGCATGAAAGGGACCAAGTCAATCTAATAAATTGTCATATACTCTGCAACACCCCCCAAAAATTACCCCTATTATGTATGTATAATTGAAATTATAGACATCATATAGAAGAATAACATATATAATCCTATCTCAGTGTAGTGTACACAAATTACATTCAATAACATAATTTAAAGAGGACCTGTCACTTGCTCAAAAAATTGAGTTAAATACTTTCTAAATAAAATCCCACAGCTCTCCTGATTCTGTAACTGTTTTCCATTTTGAGCTGTGTCACTCCATTGCAGAGATATTCACATATTGCTTTTGGAGCACAATATGTGAAATCTCTGCTTGTAGTGCAATTGGTTGTTTCTTCAGAGTCTTCGCAGTGACAGTGCACTTTCTACCCTCCCTCGTCCCAGAATCTATCAATCACAGCTCAGCAGCTGATCTAGAAGACTCAGAAGACGCTACCGAGCTGTGATTGGAAAGGGAGGGGGGAAAGCGTGCTGCCCCTGAAAAGACTGTCAAGAAACACCTGTCATGATCGTCTCCTTGCATGTTGAGACCAAATAAATGATAAGGATCGGCACTCGTATATTTTTCTTTTCATTTTTCTTTTCTTTATTTTAAATCATCGTGCACAAAACACTAATAGTGTGACGCGTTTCGGTCAAAGGGACAACATGACCTTTTTCAAACTCAGCCTAGATTATACTAGACCTTACCACATATAAATACATCCTAGTGGTATACACAGACCAGTGACAGCCTTTGGAATGGAGCCTCTCATCTGGCTCTCTTCATTTAAATGGGTTTTATTTCTCTTGGCACTGAAGTTGTTAAGTGCCAGTTTTGCTATTGCAGCTTTTCCAAGCAGTTCCTTGCCGAGTGATCAGCTGCACTTACTTAGTAATGCCCTTCAGCTTTAAATAGTGGTGTATCCCAGCAATCTCTGCTGAAGATACAAAGTAATTTGTGTCCTGGCTGCCTTTCAGGAAGGTTTTGCAAGTCAAGTTCCTGTGCTCAGACTATATCCTTTTGGTTGTTTTTCCCCCTGCTTGTCTTTACTTCCCTAGTGTGTTGTTAGTGCAGCAGTGAGGCCTAGTGAACTCCCCCCGTCAATCATTAGTCAGAGTTACGATAGGGTCTGCCGAGGGTCCCTGATTCCTGTTTGGCAACAGTTGCGGAGACTGGATAGGGACTGATGAGGAGAGGATGGACAGCTGCAGGTGAGGTTAGGAGGTGCCCACCTACCCCTCTCACTAGTGCCAGGGCCTCTCGTTGTTTTTGTGTCCCCGGTGCCCCCCTTTTCGTGTGTTTTTTTGTTCTGCATCAAACGCACGGAGGTCTGAATGCAACTCGCCATGCTTGCTACACCCACTTGGCAAGCAGAGATTTTGTATATTGTGCTCCAAAAGAAACAAATGTGAATATCTATACAATGGAGTGACGTACAGCAAAACGGAAAAGAGCATTAGGATCAGGGGAAATCAGGAATTTTTACAAGGTATTTAACTCTATTTTTTGAGCAAGTGACAGGTTTCTTTAAAGAGGAGCTCTACCTGGTGGCTTTATTGGAAATGCTACTTGAAGGGTCTTCTCAAATATGAACCAACAAATGAAAGGATAGTAATACGCAAGCTTTTAATATTTTTCTGAACAAATACCAAACTGTGAAAGAACATTTCCAATCTACGCACATAATCTACATTGACTTTACCTGTCGGCTCCGAGTCCTTGGCATGGTCTTGCTTTGCGTATGTCCTGAGGAACTCTGCAAAAGCTCCATTGTTGGCCAATAGTGTTTTGTATGAGCCGGTCTCAGTTACGCTTCCGTTTACTATGACCACAATTTCATCTGTGTGCTTTAGAAAGCTTACGCCGTGAGTGACCAGGACGCGGGTCTGAGAAAAGATGGGATGTAAGAAATTTACAACCATGCAACTCTAGAAGATTGTACTACATCAGTCCTCCACTGCCGAATCTTAGATTAAAGTCTTGTAATGATCAATGAATGACAACATCCTGTGCTTAGGGGTGAATATTTTATCACCTCACTTAAAGGGGTTGTCCATTACTTCTACATTGATGGGCTATTCTTAGGATAGTTCATCAATGTCTAATCGGCTGAGGTCCGACATTGCGCACCCCCGCCGATCAGCTGTTCTCGGTCCCGGTGGCAGCAGCAGGCAGCCAGAAATGCTCAGTTCCGGAGCTGCCCGTCAACTCATAGCAACAGTGGCTGGGTACTGCACATCCGCCTCCTATTGATCTGAATGGGTGGTGGATGTGCAGTGCCGGGCCGTGGCCACTATCAGAAGACGGAGCAGCTCCGGAACTGAACATTTCCAGCTGCCTGCTGCAGCAGCTGGGACCGAGAGCAGCTGATTGGTGGGGGTGCTGGGTGTCGGACCCCGGACGATCAGACATTGATGACCTATCCTAAGGACATGCCATCAATGTAGAAGTAGTGGACAACCCCTTTAATTCTGCAAGTTAATTTTTATAGGGTTTATTGATCGTTCAAGTTGACTATTGGTTTATACGACAAAATAGTGTTGTTTTATCTCTGATTTACCTTTTTATTTAGTAAACCACTGGGTCCAACAACCTTCTCAAATATGTGTTTCCCAACATGAGCATCGACAGCCGAAAGAGGGTCATCGAGGATGTAGATATCTGTATTCTGATACACTGCCCGAGCCAGACTCACCCGCTGCTTCTGTCCTCCACTCAAGTTTATTCCCTATGAGATATCAAAAGAATGAAAGAACATAAAGATCGGTGAGCGTACCAAGGGCTCAGTCCCCCACCAAGCATAAAGATGATGCTACATCCCAGAAATGCAATATAAAATGTGAAAACACCTTTAAATGGTAACTAAACTTTTTTTTTAATTTAATTATCCTCCATGCATTGCAAAGTTATGAAAGTTGCTTCATTACCTTGTTTTGCTTCCTCTTCCAAACACTATGTCCAGTTCATGCTCCTTTGGAAGCTGCTTTCAATTACTGCCCAAAGATTTGTACACTACACTAAATCAATTTGTGTACAGGAATTTCCCTGTCTAAGTACAGAGTTGGAGAGTATAGAAGCTCAGGCAAGCAAAGTCCTGCAGACAAATTGTTTAAGATCTTTGCAGAGCAGCAGTTAAAAGCAGCTTCTAAAAGAGGATGAACTGGGTAAGTGAAACAGCACTGCAGCTTAGTGCTTGAAAGAGAATTAACTTTTATTACTGACATACAAATTACCTTTTCTCCAATCTCAGACATATCTCCTCCAGGCAACATCTGTAAATCGGGAAGCAGGGCACAGGCTTCGAGGACCCGTTGGTATCTTGTCTCGTCTAGTGGTGACCCAAACAAGATGTTATCTTTCAGTGTGGCATTCTGAATCCAGGCTTGCTGAGGAACATAGGCCACAGAACCCTGAAATACATGGTTATGTTTAAGGTTTACATTTATTGTCACTTTACATGAATATTCTCCCATCAGTAGAAGAGATAGGAGATGTGAGCAACGTTTTCATTATACCTTTATGTTGATGTGTCCTTTGATATGGTCCATTTCTCCAAGCATTGCAGAAACAAGAGAAGATTTTCCAGACCCAACCCCACCAACTACTGCAACCAGATGACCTTCCTTGATGTCTAGGTTGACACTACAAGAATGGAGATATGGACATCAGTGTATATTGTATTAATATCTGGATATTATAAGTAATTGTAGTCCTCTGTACTGATGATTCTGTATCTGCTGATCTATCAATGGGGGGAGTGTTAGCTATTGTCCAGACTTTTGTTTGACAAGGCTTCTCCTGTCTGGGCAATAGGGAACAAGATAAAGATTTATTGAAATCAAACAAAGTTTTATGTAGAATAGATAATAGTGACAAGTTTCTTATCTGGTGAGCTGGGAAGTAAGGGATTTATGTTTTAAAGGCCCAGTCACACTAAATAACATCGCTGCTAACGAACAACTTTTGTGACGTAACAGCGATGTTGCTAGTGATGTTGCTGTGTGTGACATCCAGCAACAACCTGGCCCCTGCTGTGAGGTTGTTGGTTGTTGCTGAATGTCCTGGGCCATTTTTTAGTTGTTGCTCTCCCGCTGTGAAGCGCACATCGCTGTGTGTGACAGCGACAGAGCAACAACTAAATGTGCAGGAAGCAGGAGCCCGGCTTCTGCGGAGGCTGGTAACCACGGTAAACATCGGGTAACCAAGAAGCCCTTACCTTGGTTACCCGATATTTACCTTCATTACCAGCGTCCCTGCTCTCAGCTGTCAGTGCCGGCTCCCTGCTCCCTGCACACGTAGCTGGAGTACACATCGGGTAATTAACCCGATGTGTACTGTGGCTAGGAGTGCAGGGAGCAGGGAGCCGGCACTGGCAGCGTGAGAGCGGCAGACGCTGGTAACGAAGGTAAATATCGGGTAACCAAGGGAAGGGCTTCTTGGATACCTGATGTTTACCGTGGTTACCAGCCTCCGCAGAAGCCGGCTCCTGCTGCCTGCACACGTAGCAGAGTACACATCGGGTAATTAACCCGATGTGTACTGTCGCTAGGTGTGCAGGGAGCCAGCGCTAAGCGGTGTGCGCTGGTAACCAAGGTAAATTTCGGGTTGGTTACCCGATATTTACCTTAGTTACCAGGCGCAGCATCGCTTCCACGCGGCGCTGCTGGCTGGGGGCTGGGACACTGGTTGCTGGTGAGCTCACCAGCAACTCGTGTAGCGACGCTCCAGCGATCCCTGCCAGGTCAGGTTGCTGGTGGGATCGCTGGAGCGTCGCAGTGTGACATCTCACCAGCAACCTCCTAGCAACTTACCAGCGATCCCTATCAGTTTGGATCGTTGTTGGGATCGCTGGTAAGTTGTTTAGTGTGACCGGGCCTTAAGGCTAGGGTGATAAGTGATTGTTTGAAGTATTACTATAAAAAGATAAATGTAATTATAGAAAATCAGACTTTTATATTTTACTCCTGAAAGGTGATTCTGACGTGTCTCCTCATATATATACTGTATATATGAGAATAAAGTCTTCAACAGGAGGAGATGAGTTCGGCCTCTTTGATTGGTAAATAAGAAATTCTCCTGTGAGGTGCAGACACATATTGGACAATGTGAAATTTATCCATACTACTATAGAAGAACATGTGCTGCACCAATAGGACACCTTGAAAATTTCCAAAATTCATGGTGGCCTTCTATAATGTAAAATTCATTTGAACACTTGTCCAAAGCACAACACTTAATTGTTCATTAATTTAGCTACATGAGCATGTGGACACTTTCGATATGGAGTACTAGGTCTCCACCAAAAACTCAGGTTTGATGGAGCAATCACTAGTTGAGTGCCGGTTTCTACCAACTTTTCTGGCCACCATGTTCTTGGTTTCGAACCACACATAGTAATATTAGGCATGAGTGCTGTAATTATCCTATTTACGACAACATTCTGGAACATAGAATAATGCCTTACTTCTTCACGGCTGGAGACGTTCCAGGCTCCCAGGTAAAAGTAGCTTCAGAAAACTGGATGGTGGCATCTGTAAATAGTAACAGACCTTTTACTTAGATTGTAAACCTCTGCATTGTTAAAAGGACCATGTCTTGGTATATGGTTTAAGATCTGATACATGGTATATGATCTGCAGGCAGCAGGTTATAAAGGAGGAGTAGCTGATCAAATTCCCTGATGTTTGTATACACATGAGTCCAGTGGGTGGTACTATTCAGTGATTGACAGTCTTCTCCGTATGACTGTGCATGTAGAGGTAGCTGTCAATCACTAGAAGGACCGCCCACTGGACTATACAGACAAACACCATGGATTTCAATGAATAAAATATAAGTTATACTGAATCTTTTTTAAAAAAAAAAAAAAAAACCCTATTTATCATTCTGCTCAATTGCATTCATGTGATCATTTGAACCCCATACAGTTTGCATATTGTTGGATGCATATTCCTTGTTTACACCAGAAAATGTGCAGCCAAAAAACGATTGTCGGGTGATCACTGCCGTGTTTATTCAAGTCAGTGATAGGGATTGAGTCAATTATTGACCCATTTAAAAGGGCCTTAAGCCACATATATCAACATGGATGATTTCTGTGTATGCCCCTGCTGTAATGCTGTAAAACAACTAGTGCATTTAGTGTATACAATGCTGCATTAGCGGAGTTTTGCTGAAATTATGATAATCTGAATTATTAGTTATTAATAAAGATAAGTGGATTGAGTCGGTTTGTGAATTTTAATAATTTGTGATTCGTTCTGGATGAATCTCCTAAAAACACCCATCGCCCTCTTACAGATAGAATAGTACAGAGAAGAAACAACATATGACCTTCTGCAGGCAAACTCATACTGTAATACTTATAGTTACCGCCCCCCCACACCCACACACCTTTCCTGTAGCTGGACTCGCTGATGATACATAGCCACTATAAAAGCCCAAGCAGGACATTTTGCTGGGAAAGTGGTTAGAAGAGAGGACATCAGAGCTCAGAGAGACATTCTGAAGAGAAGTAAATAGTATGGAGGAAAAAGGAATATAATGATGTAATTATAATTTGATATAGACAGAGATATGAGTAAGTGACCCTGTGTTAGGTACAAAAAGTGAATATTATTCAAGAAGCTACTCCCTTCCTAGTACAGAGTCACTTAATCATATCTCTGTCTATATCTGCTCGTGCTGCACCAAATATTTTCTGCACCAAAGTATTAGCATTTAAAGGCCACCCCACTGTTTATTTTAGCTCAATCTGTGATGATTTACAGAGGCACTGCACTCAATAGCCAGGTGCCTCATTTATATTATGGATACTAAAAGCAACAATGGCAAGGGACGACAAAGGAAATATTGAGGCCTTCACCCTGTTATTTGCCAGTATGAATGTAAGAGCCAGTAGTGGTTATCATCCGTTTACCCAAAGCCATAGATGTTGAGGTCATTTGGCTGTATTTGCTAGTAAGAGCTTGAAACTGGTAGGACACAGTCCTAGGAGGCCTCAGAGGGTTACACACATCTTTTCATGGCACATTGAGGCTTTTGTATACTTTTTATTCATGATGATTGTTTTTATGTTCAATCTATTTTTTTTTTGCAAACAAACAGATTAAAGGGAACCTGTCACCAGATTTGTCCCCTATAAGCTGCGGCCAGCGCTAGTAAGATCTTATATACAGCATTCTAGAATACTGTATACAAGAGCCCAAGCTGATCTGTATAAAAAAATCCAGCTTTTTTGATGCCCACCTAAGGGGTGGTTGGGCCTGATGGGTGTTGCTTGTTTTCCGGTGCCTCCTATCTTCTTTCAGTCGCCGGCCTCTTTCCCTGCTCCGTGTGGTTGACGAGTCCTACATCATCCATACCATGTCCTCCATTTTGCTCCTGCGTACGCGCACTTCTCTCTGCTCTGCTGAGGGCAGTGCAAAGTATTATAGCGCGCAGGTGTGGTGAAAGATCAGAAACGAATCCTGAAGCAGAATCCAATCACTCCAAGTCCTCAAATACTTGTCTGAGGTACCAGAATTTTTCGTAAAAAGTATCTCCATCCTACGAATATTAACCATCTTGTTATACCAATCCACCTTAGGGGAATCTGTGAGGATTTCCTAAATCTAGGGATTGTGCTGTTTCTATTTGTCTTAGTTAAAACTGTTATTTAAAGGGGTGGTTCACCCATATTTTTTATTGTCTAGATCGATATTATATTGAGAAACAATGTTTCTCTCAAATACCTTGTGTTGTCAATAGTGCCTGTGAGAGGCGCTATTGCAGACCACTGTTCCCTGTCCAGTGACGTACCCGTCCAATGCTGCCTCGTCACATCCGTGCAGCCGGCTACAGTCTTCTAGACTCTGAGCTGTGAGCGGTGTTTCATTACTGTCACAGCCCATTTGCTCCCCCCTCCTCCTCCCTCCTCCCTCCTAGCACAGCACGGTGCGTCTCCTGCTCCCCCCTCCCTCCTCGCAGAACGCTGCAAGCAAGAGACGTGCTGTGAGGGAGGAGGAGCAGGGAGCAGATGGGCTCAGAATGTAGCCGGCTGCACGGATGTGACGAGGCAGCATTGGACGGGTACGTCACTGGACGGGGAACAGCGGTCTGCAATAGCCCCTCTCACAGGCACTATTGACAACACAAGGTATTTGAGAGAAACATTGTTTCTCAATATAATATCGATCTAGACAATAAAAAATATGGGTGAACCACCCCTTTAATGTTTTTCATGCTTGTCTCTGCTGCCATCTACTGGTCAGACCTTTCGGCTCCTCTGTTTCCTTTGCGCCCCCCCTCCTCCTCCCTTCTAGCACGGCGCGTCTCCTGCTCCCCCCTCCCTCCTCCCTCTTCGCAGAACGCTGCAAGCAAGAGACGTGCTGTGAGGGAGGAGGATCAGGGAGCAGATGGGCTCAGAATGTAGCCGGCTGCACGGATGTAACGAGGCAGCATTGGACGGGTACGTCACTGGACGGGGAACAGCGGTCTGCAATAGCGCCTCTCACAGGCACTATTGACAACACAAGGTATTTGAGAGAAACATTGTTTCTCAATATAATATCGATCTAGACAATAAAAAATATGGGTGAACCACCCCTTTAATGTTTTTCATGCTTGTCTCTGCTGCCATCTACTGGTCAGACCTTTCGGCTCCTCTGTTTCTTTTGTCCAGCCCATGGGAGTGTCTGATGACCCTCTTGCATCACATCCTGGGATGTTCATTCCAAAGCAGAGTTTGTGAGAACAACATCCCATATTGGATTGGAGCTACTAGGAGCAAAGTCTTCTGACCACGTAGTAGCTTCAGAGGCAAGCATCACTGGAGAATTACAATGCCAAGTACTTGGATTACTGCACTCTGCATGTCCTAACCTTTGGAGAAAATAAACCACCATTGTTTCATCTCAGCATGTGCATGTTTCACTCTGGAGCGCTCTGGTCCTGTCTGCCCCACCTATAGGAAAAACGAAGGTAAGATTCTCACAACCTCTCACAACTATGCACCTTCCATCGCCTTTAAGTGGGGACAGAACAGTCAGAAGACTGCTTAAGAGCTCAATACCCCGGCTACAGATCCCTAAGAACCCTGTAACTTCCCATGTAATCTGCCTAGCAACAAGCCTTGTGCACTAGTCTGCCTGCACAGTGCATGCCTGGACAAGCCTAAGGGGAAGCTCTCCCATCTGCCACATCCTGTGTCACCTCTGCTTGCATTGTAAAGGGACAGTTTATGCACCTGCTGTTTCTCTCCTGCTATACGCCTTCTATAGACTTGCAGTACATTATACCTCATTACTGCACATCGCTGCACTGCGAACCCCAAGTTTTACTAAAGACACCTTGGGAATCTCATCAGGGAGTCCTTGCAGAGCTGCACAACGATTTTGGACCCCTATTCAAAAGTCAAGTTTCTTAAAGAGACAGTACACCTTAAATAAAAATGGCCGAAAAAGACCTCGAACAGTTCCTCACTGCTGAAACAGAGCAAATACAACCTGATACTGTCCATTATGAAGCCCAGGAGGCACAGCCCATGCTTTCAGCAGACCAAGTTGTCCGACCGAAGCGCTCTTCCAAACCCACGATAAAAGCCTCTGAAAACTATCACACTATGAAAGATGAGTCATGTGAACACCTGGAAGAACAGTGGGAACGAGTCACCTATTACATGTCAAGACTTGAATCCTCATCAGGCGATGCCGCATGCTTACAAGCCGCTCTGGAACGGCTGAACACAGCTCATGAAAGATACAAGAGACTGTCAACAAGGTACATTACCTTTCTAAAAGACTCTAAAATTGATGAAGCTCTTTCAGACCTGAGCAAGGCAGAAGAGGTGGACAAGGAAAGAGATGCCAAGGTGCAAGATGCCATAGACAAGGCCAAACACCGTATCTCTCACCAGCAAGAAACCAGATCACACCAATCAACCTCATCTAGACGTTCCTCTCGGTCATCTGGGTCATCATCCTCAAGAAGCTCAGCCCTGAGCGACAGGATACTAGAGGCCCGCATAAGAGCGGAAGAATCCAAGGTGAGACGTTCCTTCACAGAAAGAGAAGTAGAGGAAGAAGCCAAAAGGACAGAAGCAGAAGCCAAAAGGGCAGAAGCAGAAGCCCTTGCAAAAGCAGAAGCTGCTAAAGCGGAAGCCAAAAGGGCAGAAGCGGAGGCTCGGATAAAGATTCTTCGGTCACAGATGGAAGAGGAAGTTGCGCTAGCTAAAGTGAGACTACTTGAGCAAGCATTGATCCAAGGTCCTGATCCAGCTGACTCGCCACCAGTGGAAGCAGACAATCCAGTTGACCGCACAAGAGACTATGTACTGAATCAGTTACCTGTAGCAACCCCAGTTTGCAGTACAGTCCAAGCCGACAACACCAAAACCTCCAACTTACCTCTACCAGTGCCAGTGCCACCTAAAGCACCCGAGCAAATTAATAACAGTCACCAAGAGGTGCCCTCTCAAACACAGTCACCACGGCAAGATGGCAACCAAGTGTTTCCTGACCCACTTCCACAGCTCAAGCAGCGGTCATCAGAATCCACAGAGGCTAAACCACAGCTCAACCCTGCAGCAACGTCATTCTACCCAGGAACATCTCATCCATTCATGCCAGGCAGCCCATACGCCCCAGGGGCATCACGAGTCGTCGTGGCAACAAGTGGTGAGAAATCAGATATGTCTGAGTTTGCCAGGTTCATGGTGAGCAGAGAGCTAATCAACACTAGTCTCACGAAATTTGATGATCGTGCAGAGAGCTACAGGGCCTGGAAAGCAACTTTCAAGGCAGCCATCGCCAATCTCAACTTCACTGCGGAACAGGAGCTCGACCTCCTGATCAAGTGGTTGGGCCCAGGCTCTACAAACCGTATCAAGAGCCTCAGAACCGTCTATGTGGGACAAGCAGAAGCAGGTCTCGCTGCTGCATGGCAGAGACTGGAGCGCACCTTTGGCAGCGCAGAAGCAATAGAGAAAGCCCTATTCAAGAGACTGCAGGACATCCCAAAGATCAACCTTAAAGAAGTCCACAAGCTTCAAGACCTAAGTGATCTGCTCATGGAGCTGGAGCTCGCCAAAAGAGACCCTCGTCTGTCTGGGCTGTGCTACCTGAATACAGCCCATGGAGTGAACCCAATCGTGGTGAAGCTGCCATACAGTCTGCAGGAGAAATGGGCAACGTCAGTCTCAAGGTACAAAAGAATGAATGACGCCACCTTTCCCCCATTTATTCAGTTCTGCAAGTTCATCGACGAGCAGGCCCAGATGAGGAACGACCCCAGCCTCGACTTCCTAGAGTTCAACAGTTCGGCAGCTGCAACATCATCATCAAGGTATGAAGGTGCCATACACAAACGCAGAGACATTAAGAACACTGTGAGTGTTAGGAAGACTGAGCTACCATCACCTGCAGCACCCACAGATAAACAGTACACCATCTCATCACGAGATAAGTCTTTCAATCAAGAATGTCCCATCCATAAAAAAAACGCATTCACTGAACAAGTGCAGAGGGTTTAGATCCAAAACCCTACAGGAGCGCAAGAAAGTCCTCACAGAGCTTGGGATTTGTTTCAAATGCTGCGCATCACTTGAGCACATGGCCAAGGACTGTAAATCCATCGTCAAGTGTGAGGAGTGTCATAGTGAAAAACACGTTTCAGCCATGCACCCAACCCAGCTAGCTAGAGACACACCGGCTGCAGTCACCACCGCTCCCACTCCAAGTCATGGCGGGGAGTCCAAGAATCAGACTGACACCACCACAGCCGTCTCCTGCTCATGCTCAGAGGTATGTGGAGAGGGCCAAACGCAGAAATGTTGTGCCCAAATATGCCTCATCAAGGTTTATCCCGAGGGACATCCAGAAAAGGCAATGAAGGTGTATGCCATCATAGACGACCAAAGCAACCGGTCCCTGGCAGGAACCAAATTCTTTGAAGCCTTCGGAATTAATGGACCATCAGAACCCTACACCTTGAACACCTGCTCGGGTCGCATAGAGACTAGTGGCAGAAGAGCCCAGGGATTCATTGCTTCTCCTATCAATGGGAAGACTGAAATACCTCTACCAACGCTCGTTGAATGTGACCAAATACCCAGCCACAGGAATGAAATTCCTACCCCAGAAGCTGCATTTCATCAACCACACCTAAGACACCTCGCTAGTGTTATCCCACCTCTGGACAATAATGCAGAGATTCTACTCCTGCTCGGCAGAGACAATCTAAGGGTACACAAGGTGCGACAGCAGTGTAATGGGCCTGACTATGCACCATACGCCCAGAGACTGGACTTGGGATGGGTAGTCATAGGAAATGTGTGCGCTGACCGATCAGGAATTGATTCCTTCAAGACTTACGTGCATGGAGATGGACGCACAACCTGCTTAAAGCCATGTCCTCATCACTATGGAGTAAAAGAGAAGTCTCCAGACACAATACAGCTACCTGACATCGCTTCTTCTCTGCATATCGACAACTTGGGAAGATCAGTCTTTCACACCACCAAGGACGACGATAAAGTAGCCTTGTCAGTAGAGGACAGAGAATTCATCGGAATAATGGAAAGTGAGTTTTCTAAAGACAAAACTAACCACTCTCCATTACCCTCCCGATCTACCAGGGGAAGACTCCCAAACAACCGAGATCAAGCTCAGACCAGATTTAACTCTCTTCAGCGTTCCATGAACAGCAAGCCTGAAATGAGAGAACACAGCGTTGCCTTTATGGACAAAGAAGTCTGCAACAACCTAGCAGAACCTGTACCAACTGAACTGAATCCAGCAGATCACGCAACTAGACCTATGTCTATAAGTTCTTTTGCTAACTCTTCTTGGCTTACAGGTCCAGAGTTCCTGCTAAGACAGTCAGAAGAAGGTGTCCAGGAAGCCTTCAGCATCCTAGATCCAGACAATGATCCAGATGTCCGAGCTGAAGTCAATACCCTGGCCACCAGTGCAGAAAAAACTTCCAACCTCGGTTGCCAACGTTTTGAACGTTTCTCCAGCTGGATGAGGCTCGTCAGGACTGTCGCTAGGTTAGTGCATATCGCCAGATGCTGTCGTACTGACCTTAAAAACAAAAACTGTCATCGCTGGCATGTCTGCCACAAAGCCCTTTCTGCTGAGGACATCTCCCATAGCGAGTCCCTCATAATACGCCACCTCCAACAGAGTGAATTCTCCATAGAATGGAAGTGTTTATAGAACAAACAGCAGATTCCATTAAGAAGTCCTCTCGCCAATTTAAACCCAGTCATCGACAGTTTCGGCTTACTGAGAGTTGGCGGTCGTTTGAACCAGGCTCATCTTGGAGTTGCAGAACAAAATCCTCTCATCATTCCCAACAAACACCATGTTACAGTCTTGCTGATCCGACACCACCATGAAAAGACTGAACACCAAGGCAGGCAAATTACAGAAGGTGCTTTACGGTCTGCAGGCCTCTGGATTATTGGAATGAAGAGACGTATAGCACAAATACTACACGATTGTGTGCACTGTCGTAAAGCGAGAGGAAAACAACTGTACCAGCAAATGGCTGACTTGCCTACAGACAGACTTTCTACAGAGCCACCTTTCACCTACGTGGGCCTAGACATTTTCGGACCATGGATGGTGTCCACACGCAGAACTCGCGGAGGCCAAGCAAACAGCAAGCGGTGGGCTGTGTTATTCACCTGCATGAGTGTTCGAGCCGTTCACATTGAGGTCTTAGAGTCCATGGATACCTCCAGCCTAATCAACGCCTTGAGAAGGTTCCTTGCCATCAGAGGACCAGTGAAACAGGTCTGACCGTGGAAGCAACTTCGTCGGTGCATGTAGAGAACTGAACATCGACACCAAACCTATCCAAGATCAGCTGGCAGAGAAAGGTTGCACCTGGATCTTCAATCCCCCTCACAGTTCTCACATGGGAGGCTCCTGGGAGAGGATGATTGGGATTTCACGCAACATCTTGAACTCCATGCTAATGGACGTCAATTCCTCAAGACTCACACATGAGACTCTAGTCACTCTTTTAGCTGAAGTCTCAGCCATTATCAATTCAAGACCCCTTGTGCCGGTGACCATGGATCCAGAAACACCAACCATATTGACTCCTACTATTCTCATTACCCAAAAAACTGACAACGCGGTAATGCCCAGCGGAGAGTTCACCCAACACGAACACCTATCAAAAACACTGGAAACGGGTTCAATACTTGGCTGACTACTTCTGGAACCGATGGAGGAAGGAATACCTCACCATTCTTCAAGGAAGAAAGAAGTGGCGACATCCCAAGCCGAACCTCAAGGAAGGAGACCTAGTCCTCGTGAAAGATCAAACCACAGAAAGGACTGACTGGCCTATGGGACTGATTACTAGGATACTGCCTAGTCAGGACGGCAATGTTCGGAAGGTGGAGCTAAAGGTCATCAGGAAAGGTGAGACGAAGACCTTTGCAAGGCCAATCCACGAACTTGTTATGCTTTTGCCCATAGAAAGCGTCCCTACAGAATGAACGCTACCGGATCTGAACTTTGAGCCATCCTTCTTGTTTTGGACTCAATTGATCTTGTTTTTGCATTTAACATGCCTTTCCTTTCAGGTTGTATTATGGACTTGATAGTGAAATCCCCAAAGTGAATTTCAGATGGGGAGTGTGCTGTTTCTATTTGTCTTAGTTAAAACTGTTATTTAATGTTTTTCATGCTTGTCTCTGCTGCCATCTACTGGTCAGACCTTTCGGCTCCTCTGTTTCTTTTGTCCAGCCCATGGGAGTGTCTGATGACCCTCTTGCATCACATCCTGGTGTGTTCATTTCCAAACCAGAGTCTGTGAGAACAACATCCCTTATTGGAGCTTCTAGGAGCAAAGTCTTTTGACCACGTAGTAGCTTCAGAGAAAAGCATCACTCGAGAATCTCAATGCCAAGTACTTGGATTACTGCACTCTGCATGTCCTAACCTTTGGAGAAAATAAACCACGATTGTTTCATCTCAGCATGTGCATGTTTCACTCTGGAGTGCTCTGGTCCTGTCTGCCCCACCTATAGGAAAAACGAAGGTAAGATTCTCACAACCTCTCACAACTACGCACCTTCCATCGCCTTTAAGTGGGGACAGAACAGGGATCACTATGCTAGCAGATGTTAAACAAAAGCAAAGAATCTTTCTTTTGATGCCCTATTGACAAAGGTAAATAAAGAGGAGAGCAATCTGAGGAACCCCCTGAATCCTATTCCCTGTAATCAGGTAATAATTCAGAAATATTTCCTCCCAGAAAGGCTTGATCTTACTACGTTGCCACCAGCGATGGAGCATAGAGCTTGTGTCTTTCTTGCAACTCCAACAATGGTCAAAATCAGTTGGGAACATCGCATGAAGCTTGGAAGGGTAATGACATCCCCTTAAAAAGGATATAATCACTTTTTCCTGTTTTGAACAAGTAATAGACAGTTTATGAGTAGACAGGAATCCTTTTTCCCATTCTGGTGGAGATAAAACCTCTTCCAGCTCCTTTTCCCAAGGGCTTTTGGAAACCCCATTATTAATGGTGATTTTAATTTTTTGACAAATTCCGATCCTAAATATATTTTAGAAAAATCTCATCTTTAGTAAGTAATATAAAAATGCCGCTAATGCTAAAGTTTATATAGTGTTAATTTATTTGCAACTACTGAGCTATAGAGATGAGCTAATAGGTTCGCCACCCGACCCTGGTTTCCCGTGACTGCCAGATGAGAGTCCTGTGAACCGCCTTGAATTTACCGGCAGCCCTGGCTCCACTTTTGATTAGCCAGCCTGGAATGATATCATGTGTGTTATACCACAAAGATGGCGGGTCAACAAATTATAAGAAGAGCCTGAGATTCCGGCAGGTAGGAAATGATTCACAGGTTTCCAATCTGACGTTGACAGACTACAGATGCGGTCGCTGGACCAAAGTTATCCCAATCGATTTGCTCATACCGGGATATTAGACTTTACACCCTTATAACAGGAGATTGATGCTCTTACCAACATCAGGATCATTGCCAATGGCAGAGTTATCCAAGTCGTCTCCTCCCAAGTATTTCTCCAGCCGGGCACAAGATACGTTAGTCTGGAAAGAGTCATTAGAAAATAATTATACGAGTCCTGGTTGTACACAGGGGCGAAACTACAATAGGTGCGGAGCCTGCAATCACACCCAGGCCCTGGATCCCTAAGGGGCCCCAAAAGTCCCTATGGCCTATAAGAAAAGACCGATACTATTAAAGACTTGCAAGTTGCAACTATTGGGGGCTCCATTGGAGATTTTGCACTGGGGCCCACAAGCTTCAAGTTACGCTACTGGTTGTACATATAGATATACACACACATATATACGTATATATAAACAGTATATTATCGTAGTCAGTAAGGATGACATTGCACCCTGATAATCAGGAGCGGACAGATTGATCATTGCAATCTTATTGAGGTTGTCCCCCTCAGTAAGAGGTACAGAGGGTCCGCTAGTAACTGTTACGTCCTTACCTATATTCTGTACATAGATGATTTTAGGTCTTATACACACCTGCACCATGTTGGAAATCAGCATAGGCAGCATGGAGAGGGGGAAGCGCAGGATATTAAACAAAGAGATGGATGTGAAGGCTTTCTCTGCATTCAGCACATTTTCTGGACTAACTACCACGTACACAGCAAAACTTGCAACCGATACCTGCAAAAAAAGGTAACTCAATGAGTATAGAAGGTGACTGTGTGTTATACACAGGGAAAACTCATCAAAACCGTCCAAAAGAAAAATTGCCCATAATAACCAATCAGAACTCGACTTTCATTTCTTACATTGCTCCGGTAAAATGAAAGCTGCTTTGTGATTGATTGCTATGGGCAACCAAGAGCGTTTTGATTTTAGACAATTCTGATAAATCTGCTCAAACTGATTCTTGTTTCACCCCCAATGAACATATTTGTCATTATCAGAGTGCACATTTATAAAGCGGGCTCAGGAGCCGAAGGAGGAGAAGACATAAAATAAGGCGAAAATTAATTTAAAATAATTTTTAAACATATTAAAAAAAATAATAATAATAATGTTTGCATAAAACTTTTTTCCATTTCAAAAACATAAAAATTAAGAAAAAATAAATAAATAAATGAAAAAGAAGATATAAAAACACCATAACTGGTATTGCTGCATCTATAAAAGGCCACTAAAAAAAAATAATGTAAAATTAATTATTCTCTACGATTATCCCAAAAAAGCAATTAAAAGCAACCACAAATCATATGTATACTAAAATTGTATCATTAAAAACAAAAGGTCACCATAAAAAAAAAAAAAACACAACAAATCCGCACACATTTATATACAGAAAAATAAAAAAGTATGGGTCTCAAAGTGGTGTCAACAATTTTGTATTTTTAGGCCACTAACATAAAAAAATGAATAAATATACAAAAATAAAAAAGTTTGGGATCACCATAATCACCTGCAGAAACATACTGCCAGGTCATTATTAGACTCCCTCGAAAAAAAAGAACACCAGTAAAGAAAACCCAAAAACTGATGGCGGAAATGTGAGGTTTATTCACTATTTGGAAGTTATTTCCCCATTTTTGAGTACATTATATGGTAAAGTGAATCAGGAATCTGGTTGGTTGCTATGGGCAACGCACTGATTTTTATTCTTTGGATGAGTTTTGATATCTAGTCCTCGTTTATTAAAAGTGTCCTTTTTCCCATAGCAACCAATCAGAGCTCAGCTTTAGTTTCCAAAACTGCTCTGGAAAAATGAAAGCTGCGTTCTGATTGGTTGCTAAGGGCCAAAAAGGCCTAATATTTCTAGGAAACACAACTCGTGGCAATAACATGGCGCCTGTGACTGGTTCTTACCAGGAATGGGGCGCAGGTGAAAATGAACAGGGATACGGAGAACAGATAGGCGAAGTGTAACATGTCCTTCAACTCCTTCTCACGAATTCCCTGCACCTGTTTCTCAAACGAAGGTTCCCAAGCAAATAACTTCAAGATCTGGAACAAAAACATGACGTAAAGTTAAGCAAACATGGCCGACATGACGGAGGGGAGCAGATACAGACAGAAAGTAGCTAAGCCAGATATAAGTCCTCACCTTTATGCCGTTCAGAATCTCACTCATTATTTTCAGACGTTTATCTTTGTTTTTCATGTTTTTCATCTGCAAAACATAACAGGGTATATGGACTTCATGTGTAAATGGAGCGGCCATTGAACCTAGCACTGATCCCGTTTTCAATTAGAGAACCTCAGCTCTCCCGATGGGTAATATTTGTCTTTGTCTGATTATTTGGGGAAATATTTAGATAAATGTTCTTCCCCTCAAAAAAGATATCTTCACCAGCTGAAAACACTTGAACACATAACAGGGCCAGCTATTATTTCCTAATAACAAAGCCACAGGGTCCCCATAACAGCATAGCCAAAGTGTCCCCATAACAGGACAGCCATAGTGCCCCATAGCAGTGTAGCCAAAGTGTCTCCATAATGGAACAGCCACAGTGCCCCATAACAGTATAGCAAAGGTATCCTCATAATGGGACAACCACAGTGTGCCATAACAATATAGCCACAGTGTCCCCATAATGGGACAGCCACAATGCCCCATAACAGCATAGCCAAAGTGTCCCTGTGGCGCCCTGGACAAGCCAGGTCGTCACAGAACTATACCAACACACCCCACACCCCGGTTAGGCACACCTAAGTCAAACACAAAAAACCTTGTTGCCTTCCTCCAGGGGCTGATGTCCACACCAGGGGGTGGGCCAGGCGGTTGGTCCCGCCCACCAAGGAGTTCACAGTCATGGAGGCGGGAAAAGGAGTCAGATTAGTTTTGAGTTTTGAAGTGGAGGTAGTGGAGAGGAGACTGACCGTGTCCGGGTGTGTGGCCCGGGCACATACAGCAAGGTTGGCAGACGGTGGTGACCGTCTCCAGGAGAGGCTGATTGAAGCAAACCGTAAGGACCGTGGACGGGCGGTGGCCCGACGGTACCGGATCGGAGAGCAAAGAGAAGCCAGCACCATCCGGCAGGGCTTACGGACCCCGACCAGGCTAGGAGTCACCGTAAAACTGGTCAAATCCGTTAGTGAAGGGAACCTCCGGGGTTTCACAGCAGTCAAGACCCAATTGAAGGCAACAGATCACACCATAAAGGGAAACACAGTCACCGCCAAGGCTACAGTTCCCAGGGCCAGAGCCTGCGGGCAAAAGGGGCTCCTTCAGCACCCATCCAAGCTGGGGAGCAGGTTACCGGTGGGAAGCCATTGGAACCGTAACACGACACAGGTTCAGGGAAAGGCAGTCACCATCAACCTACCGAGACGAGAACAACCGCAGCCGTCTGTGGGACCCGTCCATCCAGCCATTTGTTTCACCAGAGACTCCGTGTGAATTACTGGCTGAGTGAGTACCACCGTGCCGTGCGCCCGCGACCCTGCACCCCACCAGGCCCCGTAACCCGCCTGCCATCCCTAACCCTCACCGGGGCCCCGGGACAACTAACTCCCTACCCACGGAGGGGAGAACCAACATCCAAGCTGCTCCCTGTCATCGCTCCCAGGATCCCCGTCCAGAGCAGCGGTGGTGTCACCAATCTCACCACAACCGTGGGTGGCGTCACGGACAATATCCCTAAACCACACCACTCCCCCCTTTCACTCACGGGCGAGGAACGCCGCTCGAGTCCCCGGGATCCGGCTCACCGCTCGAGCCACCACCGAGCAGCAGCAGCAGTAGCTGGACCCGAGCAGTGGGTGAGCGCAGCGTCCCCTCCTCCGCCCGCGACATCCCCATAATGAGACAGCCACAGTGTCTCATAACAATATAGCCACAGTGTCCCCATAATGAGACAGCCACAGTGTCCCATAACAGCATAGCCAAAGTGTTCCCATAACAGGACAGCCACAGTGTCCTATAACAATATAGCCACAGTGTCCCCATAATGGGACAGCCACAATGCCCCATAACAGCATAGCCAAAGTGTCCCCATAATGAGACAGCTACAGTACCCCATAACAGTATAGCCAAAGTGTCCCCATAATGAGACAGCCACAGTGCCCCATAACAGTATAGCCAAAGTGTTCCCATAATAGGACACCCACAGTGTCCCATAACAATATAGCCACAGTGCCCCCATAATGGGACTGCCACAATGCCCTATAACAGCATAGCCAAAGTGTCCCCATAATGGGACAGCCACAGTGCCCCATAACAGTATAGCTAAAGTGTCCCCATAACGGGACAGCCACAGTATACCTATACTGGGACAGCCACAGTGCCCCATAACAGTATAGCCACAGTTTCCCCATAATGGGACAGCCACAGTGTCCCATAAAAGTATAGCCACAGTGCACCAAAACAGTATAGCCACAGTGTCCCCACCATAGCGGGACAGCCACAGTGCACCATAACAGTATAGCCACAGTGCACCATAACAGTATAGCCATACCTCCCAACTTTTCAAGAAAGGAAAGAGGGACAAAGTATGCGGCGCGCGCAGCGCGCCGCGGCAAATTTTAACCACGCCCCTAGCCACACCCCCTAGCCACACCCATTTGGCAGTAAGGGTCATTCAGCAGATGCCCCGGACTGTTCAGTCATATTCATAGCAGTCAGAATTTTTTTATATTTCTGTGTCACTATATGACATGCTGCTTATTTGTGCCTATCAATCTGTGTTCACACGCTGCATAAATTCTGTTTCTTTTTGTTTCTCTCTGCACCAAACTACACAATAACAATCTTCTCTGTTTTTTCCATTTTTGCTGCATTTTTTCTGCCTTTTCTCCATTATTTAATGCGTTTTTGGTTCAGATGTGAATCTGCGTTTTTAAGTGTTTTTATTGTAGAGAAGCTTTTTCCTGCATTTTTTAAGCTCCACATAGAAACCTCCAGAGAAACACCCCCCCCCCCCCCCCCGAAAACCGCAGAATTCAGCGGCGTCTTTTCATGGAATCACATCCACTTTACTTGGACAATTAAACACAGCAGAATAAATGTGCAAAGAAACAGCAGAAAAAAATGCAGCATTTACACTACATGTGAATATGGACTAATTGTCCAAGCAAAGTGGATGAGACGTCCTGAAATCTCCGCTCCTGGTGCGTGGAAAGACGCCGCTGAACTGTGCGGATTTGGTGTTTCTGTCTTTATAAGCTTCAGGATTCACATCAGCAACAAACATGTATCAAATAAGGGGGACAATGCATAAAAAATACCGCAAACACGCAATAATCAGAGAACATTGTTATTGCACTTGTGGCGCGGACACCTGCAGAAAAAATGCCGCATTTACGCTATGTGTGAACACGGCCTCAGTGATCCATTTTTCTTACATTTTTTATGGGTTTTAATAAAGAAAAATAATAAATTGCGCCTTTTTTTTCCCGCCATTTACCGATCCCCATAAATAATCTGATCGCTGTGTTGTTCAGGTCATTACGATTACAGGGACACCAAATATGTCCATGTTATTTGCTGATTTGTGATGTTTATTATTTTTATAAAAAAGTGCAATAAAATTACTTTATTCTATATTTTTTTTATTATTTTTAGTAACTTTATTAGAAAAAAAAAAATCCTCTTTCCTCTCCCTCTAGAATATAGGAGATAGAGTCACTGCTGTGTACAATGTAGCTGTGTCCTGTGTAATCTGCTGTGTAAGAGGCTGCATTGTAGGTTCATTTATGTGAAATCCTCCCTCTGACATCATCAATCCTAGTGGCTCAACAGCTTGAGCAGCTAGGAAAGCCAGGAGGTTGCTGGACACAAGTTTTGAACGTTGCTGGTTTGAATCCAAGGTGGTGAAGATAAAAAAAAAAAATAAAAAAATTGTATTTGTATTTTTTTCCTCATTTCTTTAAAGTAGTTTTATGGGAACAAACGAATCTGACTCTTTCACCAACATTGAGATACAGTATTTATCTATCTATCTATCTATCTATCTCTATCCCTCTATCTATTTATCTATGATTCTATCTCTCTATCTATCTATCTATGATTCTATCTATCTATGATTCTATCTATCTATGATTCTATCTCTATCTATCTATTATCTGTCGTGTATCTATATATCCCTCTATCATCCATCCATCCCACTATCATCCATCCCTCCCTCTATCCCTCCCTCTATCTCTCCATTCATCCCTCCATTCATCCCTCCATCATCCATCCATCCATCCCTCTATCCCTCCATTCATCCCTCTATCATCCATGCATCCATCCCTCCCTCTATCCCTCCATTCATCCCTCTATCCCTCCATTCATCCCTCCTTCTATCCCTCCATTCATCCCTCTATCATTCATCCATCCCTGCCTCTATCGCTCCATTCATCCCTCCCTCTATCCCTCCATTCAACCCTCTATCATCCATCCATCCCTCTATCCCTCCTTTCATCCCTCTATCCCTCCATTCATCCCTCTATCATCCATCCATCCCTCTATCCCTCCTTTCATCCCTCTATCCCTCCATTCATCCCTCTATCATCCATCCCTCCCTCTATCCCTCCTTTCATCCCTCTATCCCTCCATTCATCCCTCTATCATCCATCCATCCATCCCTCCCTCTATCCCTCTATTCATCCCTCCATTCATCCCTCTATCATCCATCCATCCATCCCTCTATCCCTCCATTCATCCCTCTATCATCCATCCATCCCTCCCTCTATCCCTCTATCCCTCCATTCATCCCTCCTTCTATCCCTCCATTCATTCCTCCATTCATCCCTCTATCATCCATCCAACCCTCCCTCTATCCCTCCATTCATCCCTCTATCATCCATCCATCTCTCCCTTTATCCCTCCTTTCATCCCTCTATCCCTCCATTCATCCCTCTATCATCCATCCATCCCTCCATCTATCCCTCCATTCATCCCTCTATCATCCATCCATCCCTCCCTCTATCCCTCCTTTCATCCCTCTATCCCTCCATTCATCCCTCTATCATCCATCCATCCCTCCCTCTATCCCTCCTTTCATCCCTCTATCCCTCCATTCATCCCTCTATCATCCATCCATCCCTCCCTCTATCCCTCCATTCATCCCTCCATTCATCCCTCTATCATCCATCCATCCATCCCTCTATCCCTCCATTCATCCCTCTATCATCCATCCATCCCTCCCTCTATCCCTCCTTTCATCCCTCTATCCCTCCATTCATCCCTCTATCATCCATCCATCCCTCCCTCTATCCCTCCATTCATCCCTCTATCATCCATCCATCCCTCCCTCTATCCCTCCTTTCATCCCTCTATCCCTCCATTCATCCCTCTATCATCCATCCATCCCTCCCTCTATCCCTCCTTTCATCCCTCTATCCCTCCATTCATCCCTCTATCATCCATCCATCCCTCCCTCTATCCCTCCATTCATCCCTCCATTCATCCCTCTATCATCCATCCATCCCTCCCTCTATCCCTCCTTTCATCCCTCTATCCCTCCATTCATCCCTCCTTCTATCCCTCCATTCATTCCTCCATTCATCCCTCTATCATCCATCCATCCCTCCCTCTATCCCTCCATTCATCCCTCTATCATCCATCCATCCCTCCTTCTATCCCTCCTTTCATCCCTCTATCCCTCCATTCATCCCTCTATCATCCATCCATCCCTGCCTCTATCCCTCCATTCATCCCTCCCTCTATCCCTCCATTCATCCCTCTATCATCCATCCATCCCTCCCTCTATCCCTCCATTCATCCCTCTATCATCCATCCATCCCTCCCTCTATCCCTCCTTTCATCCCTCTATCCCTCCATTCATCCCTCTATCATCCACCCATCCCTCCCTCTATCCCTCCTTTCATCCCTCTATCCCTCCATTCATCCCTCTATCATCCATCCATCCCTCCATTCATCCCTCCATTCATCCCTCTATCATCCATCCATCCATCCCTCTATCCCTCCATTCATCCCTCTATCATCCATCCATCCCTTCCTCTATCCCTCCTTTCATCCCTCTATCCCTCCATTCATCCCTCCTTCTATCCCTCCATTCATTCCTCCATTAATCCCTCTATCATCCATCCATCCCTCCCTCTATCATCCATCCATCCCTGCCTCTATCCCTCCATTCATCCCTCCCTCTATCCCTCCATTCATCCCTCTATCATCCATCCATCCCTCCCTCTATCCCTCCATTCATCCCTCTATCATCCATCCATCCCTCCCTCTATCCCTCCTTTCATCCCTCTATCCCTCCATTCATCCCTCTATCATCCATCCGTCCCTGCCTCTATCCCTCCATTCATCCCTCCCTCTATCCCTCCATTCATCCCTCTATCATCCATCCATCCCTCCCTCTATCCCTCCCTCTATCCCTCCATTCATCCATCCCTCCATCCATCTTTGCAGCTGAATAACCTGCTTCTGGTGTCTGCAGTATAGAGGTCAAGATAACAAAATCTTCCTATTGGTTTCAATAGAGGCAGTAGCTCAGTGGTAAAGCTGCTGCCTTTGAAACAATGAACTCACAGTTCCACGAGTTCGAGTCCCGGCCGCCCCGAAAATCCAGAGCCGATGATAATTTAATTTAATTTATTCACTTCACTGAGGGGAGGAGCCGGGACATCAGCTGTGAGCCGCGGGAGTGCGGGACAGCCCTGATAAAGCGTGCAAGTCCCGCAGAATCCGGGACGGTTGGGAGGTATGGTATAGCCACAGTGCACCATAACAGTATAGCCATAGTGCACCATAACAGTATAGCCACAGTGCACCATAACAGTATAGCCACAGTGCACCATAACAGTATAGCCACAGTGCACCATAACAGTATAGCCATAGTGCACCATAACAGTATAGCCACAGTGCACCATAACAGTATAGCCACAGTGTCCCCATAATGGACCAACTTGAAGGACATGCCACCCTTCTTCAGGGCGTCATATTTGTGCATGTGTTGCAAATCCAGATTTTGCACCCTTTCCCTGGTGTTTCTGGCAGTAGCTGGGAGTCTCACCTGAAAGGTCTTTGACTTGGTAGCTAGGACAGCATTGATTGGTATCAAAAGGATCATGACTCCAAGTCCTGCCATGACTGACGGCCCCAGCTCTTCCCACAGGAACACTACAGAGATAGCGATCTGCAGCGGCGACGACCAAAGGAGATGAATGAAATTTGTCAGATCCATGAATTTCTGGGCATCCGCAGACATCAGGTTTACCGTCTCTCCCACTGTTGATTCCTTACGGATGGCATTCGAGACAGTCAGTGCCTAAAGGGATTAAAAAAACACCCAAAGGGTTTTAAATATGGCATCCAACATTACCACATGTCTTCCATGCCCAAGTGCAGCGATAGATCCTCCAATTTACACGTAGATAGCGAAGAATTGTAATAAATATGGGCAGAGAAAAAACAAAAGAAATGCAAACAGACAGCGTCATGCCCTTTAGGGTTGACGCTCAGTGACAACCATTATGGGGCACCACAATAGTGACCAATAGTTGTCAGCTTGGAAAATCCAGTATCCATTCATTCTACATAGACAGCGGGAAAACTTGATGTTGTAGCATGCTCACTTTTTTGTACACCGCCGCAGTCAGTGTTGTACGGACCCTCATTCCCAAAACAAAGCAGCCCTGAAAATACTGCTGCAAACACAAGGACTGGATCAATGCTGTTATCATCAGCAAGACGGCGTAAAAAAATCCCTTCCACTGATATTCATCAGGGTTGGACGTGAACGAGACCATCAATCTGCAAAACAGCAACAGGATGTATTACACAACATGAACATTAAAGGGGTTCTCCACCAGAACTATAACATTGATAGTGTATAATAGGAACAGGCCACCCTTATTAGAGCTTGTGGCTTCTGGTGCCCTCTTTTCCCCAGTCCCTCTGTATTACTTTCTAGGTAGCACACCATTTTTTAACCCATTGGTTGTGCCTGGTGTTACAGCTCAGAGCCACCAGGCACAGTAATACCCATATGTATGGTGTGGTAGACATACAACCCTTTGCAGGGGTAGCGGGAGCCAGATCTGATATTGATGGTCTTCACTTGTGATGAGCAGGCACTACCATGCTCGGGTGCTCGGTACCTGTAACTAGTGATGAGCGAGCACTACCATGCTCGGGTGCTCAATATTCGTAACTAGTGATGAGCAGGCACTACCATGCTCGGGTGCTCGGTACTCGTAACTAGTGATGAGCGGGCACTACCATGCTTGGGTGCTCGGTACTCGTAACTAGTGATGAGTGGGAACTACCATGCTCAGGTGCTCGGTACTCGTAACTAGTGATGAGGGAGCACTACCATGCTCGGATGCTCTGTACTCGTATCTAGTGATGAGCGGGCACTACCATGCTCGGGTGCTCGGTACTCGTAACTAGTGATGAGGGAGCACTACCATGCTCGGGTGCTCAGTACTTGTAACTAGTGATGAGTGAGCACTACCATGCTCGGGTGCTCGGTACTCGTAACTAGTGATGAGTGGGCACTACCATGCTCAGGTGCTCGGTACTCGTAACTAGTGATGAGAGAGCACTACCATGCTCGGGTGCTCAGTACTCGTAACTATTGATGAGTGGGCACTACCATGCTCAGGTGCTCAGTACTCGTAACTAGTGATGAGTGAACACTACCATTATCGGATGCTCGGTACTCGTAACTAGTGATGAGTGAACACTACCATTATCGGATGCTCGGTACTCGGAACAAGCAATTGGGAGTGACTCAAGCACCAAGTATCATGGAAGTCAATGGGGAACTGAAGTATTTTTCAAAGAAATCTTCCAGAGAAATGCTCTAACCCCCATTTACTTCCATTATACTCAGGAACTCAAGTGATGCCGATCTGAGCATCCAACTGCTCGTTCCGAGCATCTGAGCATGGTAGTGCCCACTCATCACTAGTTACGAGTACTGAGAACCATCACTAGCTATGAGTACCGAGCACCCGAGCATGGTAGTGCTCGCTCATCACTAGTTACAAGTACCGAGCACCCGAGCATGGTAGTGCTCATTTATCATTAGTTACGAGTACCTGAGCATGGTAGTGCCCGCTCATCACTAATTACGGGTACGGAGCACCCGAGCACGGTAGTGTCCGCTCATCACTAATTACGAGTACCGAGCACCCGAGCATGGTAGTGCCCGCTCATCACTAATTACGGGTACGGAGCACCCGAGCACGGTAGTGTCCGCTCATCACTAATTACGAGTACCGAGCACCCGAGCATGGTAGTGCCCGCTCATCACTAGTTACAAGTCCCGAATACCCGAGCTGCTCTATAACAAATTCTATGAATAAGAGTGGCGTTGCTCCTGGAAAAAAATTAGACAATTTTTTCTTGGCAACCAATTTACAATTTTCTGTGGATGTCTAGATGAGGTCACACAAGCTGCTGTTAATGGACGAATATTGAAGCAAATCTTACTTCAAGACCTGGGGGCTGACGAACACCAGGAGGTCATGAACCAGTTTGAAGAAAGCGGATTTTAGGAGGATACCGGAGAACGTTTTAATCAGGGTCTTAATAAGCCAAGACTTAGGGAAATCCTTAGATGTTCCAGATATAGACTCTTTCTTTTTTTTGTTCTTTTCTTCCTAGAAAGGAAAAAGAAGTAAAATTCAGGTAATAAATCAGGAAACAAATATATAGGGGATTATTCAAGAATTACAAACAATACGTCTCTTTTACTCCAAAAACAGCGCCACACATATCCAGAGGTTGTTTTTAGTATTGCACCTGAGCTACCTTTGCTTCAAAAGAGCTATTCTGCAATAACAACTATAATAAAAAGGTTAAATTACATAAATTCAAATGTCCATTAGGGTATCATTTCATTATTACATTCGTACCTTTGTGTCATAGGGAGATTGTAAAATCCATAAGACATCTCTCTAGATAAGTGACACATCCATCCACCTACACACTGAACACATGGGATTAATTCTAAATGGGGAAGTCAGAGAGAGGACACTTTAATTGAAGCTAGGATCTCCTGTTGTGGACAGGTAATTAAGACTTGTATATTTGCTGTGTATAGACATGAGGTCTGGGGTTTGTTTTTAAAAAGGTGGAGAAATACCCTTTCATAAGAAACTAGCTTGTTCGGTTGAAAAGACTGCTTCAGGTATTTGGGCAGTGGTGGAAATTTATGAATACTGGAGTGTGTATCGATCCAATATTGATGGGATATACATTTTCAACTTCGGGACCAAGAGGGGAAGAACATGCATATTTTTTCATAACAGTGAGACATGGCTATCATCCCCAAATTAATATCAGCCAACCAGATGATAATAATTATGCCATGTCTCATTTATATGAACAGATAAAATCATGATAGGAAATATGAAGGTAATATCTCCAGCCTGTGAACCACAGGGGCAGATAAATCCTGGAAGTTGGTATTTCATAATTTTCCAGAAATTGAAGCTACATCCCCTGACCAGTCTTGTCATGAGTCACCACAGAGGAGATAACCTGTATTATTAAAAGGCAAATTCCAAATTTTATTCCTTTTACCATGCTCAGGGATAGAGCCAGCTGTGGATCCTGTCTGTCTGTCTATGGAGCACCCTCCATTTCCAACTTTGAAGCCATTGCAGTGACATTCAGGTTTAGTTACTTTTCTTACGTTATTCTTTTTTTATGTCATGTAATTGTATATGCTGTATTGTTTTGTCCCCTTTGCAAAATCTTTTGTATATTTTTGTAAACACAGCGTTTTTTGGATTAAATATATAAAATGTAATAGCTTTGTTCCCCCTGCTCTATAATTTGCAACCCTGAAGCCTTACGCTATCTTTAATGGGTGTTCACTTGGCCTATATAAATTATTGGTGGTGGCACCTAATAATCTTTCTTGTGTTATTGTGGAGCTTCGCGGTGACCGTACCTAGGTATATATGTATTCCATGAGCTGGAAACGGTTGTGTATATGCTATATGCTCACTGTCAGCTCCCCAATAATCGGCCTAAAGTGGAAATATCAGCGGTCGCGTTCATTAATCGTCTGTCAATTGCGAAATTGTTCTGACAATTGGGGGCAGCAGAGTGCTGTTTGTGACAAATTGGGGGCAGCAGTGCCATATCTGAGTGCACCCCTCCCTGGTTGTTTATGACACTATCATTGTGAAGTTTTTAGTTTTTTTCGTATGTTTTTTCTTTCCGCCTCATTCTTCTTTTAAAGTTTGCCTTTTTAAGAAGTCAATGTTTTCCTTGGTAATCCCGTATCAAAAATATTGGTTAAACATGAAGGGGTCAAGGTGGCGGAATTTTCATGTACTGTTGTCAGACGCTTATACAAACGACGTATAATGGATGTGAAATGCAATGTACTTTCCTTGGTTTGGAATTATTCTATGTTTATGGTTAAATAAAAAAATTTTTAAAAAAAGAAGTCAATGTTAATTGTGTTTTCCTGTTTTTTTTGTTTGTTTTTTTTTATGTTCATCATTGCGGGCGAGATTTGGAGTGTTCCGAAGATTTTGGATGATTCATCAGTTGCAACTTTTTAAAAAGGGGCAAATATTAAGTGCAAATCTATTCTACCCCTCCTTGGAGTGATTTTTAAGTATGTCTAATTTTTTTACCCCCTCAAATTGTGTGAAACTTTAGCGGAATATGCAATTTTTTTGCACTATAAAAGATTGTTAAAAACAAATATAAATAATATATTTGATCTTGAAAATATATGAGCCTCGTGCCTTCTCTTGAAGAATTTGGAGCAAAAAAAGTCAACTAATACCACAAGGCAAAAAAAGAAAAGTGAAATAAAAAGTATGAAAATGATCAATCTCTAAAGAGAGAGAGTAGCCTACATAATAGAATAATCAGTAGATAAAGAAAGATGTATTTACCGTAACTAATACGTCCCGGCTCTGGGCGTTGCTTGGCCCATTCATTTCAATAGCACCGTCCTTCTGTTTTCTCTTATTTCGGCGTTTTTCCAGCTCTTTCCTCGCGTTAGCTACTTCTCCCTTCATAATTTTCTCGAATATTTCACAGGTGTATTTGGTCTGATCTTCGTTGCTCAGTTCCCAGAGATCATCCACGACTAAAGGTTTCCTGTATCCGTTAAACACCATTCTGCAAGAAACAACATGATATCAGCATTTGCATAATTTTGCAACCAGTTTTATTCCAAGCAATAAAAGCTCCAATGCAAAAAAGCAGCAACTTTTTAAATATTTTTGAATAATTATAAAAAAAAACAAAAAAACAAAAAATAAAACAAAACAACTTTGTTTTACGTTTACTGTTCCTTTGCAGATTTATGTGTTTCCAATGTAGCAGGCTACAAACAAATCCTCTTCTTGTTAACCTCTAAACAGTAGAAAAAGGCATAGATGGCAGTAAGTAATACATAATAGAATGATAGGCTCAGACTACAAAGGGTTTGTTTGTAGTCTGTTACCATGGAGACATATAGTTCTGCATGAGAGTTGATTACACAAAAAAGACTATTTAAAAAGCTGTTTAATTTTAAAACAATAAATAAAACCGCTTTTGAAAGCATATAATCCTTTTAAGGGCTGTGCTTTATTCCCAGAGTAAAGGCCACTTTACACGCGGCGATCTCGCTAGCGTGCGTACCCGCCCCCATCGGTTGTGTGTTATGGGCAAATCGCTGCCCATGGCGCACAACGTAGCTCGGGTCCGTCACACTACTTACCTGCCTAGTGATGTCGCTGTGGCCGGCGAACCGCCTCCTTTCTAAGGGGGTGGTTCGTGCGACGTCACTAAGCAGCCGCCAAATAGAAGCGGAGGGGCGGAGATGAGCGGGACGAACATCCCGCCCACCTCCTTCCTTCTTCATTGTCGACGGCCGCAGGTAAGGTGAGGTTCCTCGTTCCTGCGGTGTCACACGTAGCGATGTGTGCTGCGGCAGGAACGACGAACGACCTGCGTCCTGCAACAGCAACGATATTTAGGAAATGGACAGCGTGTCAACGATCAACGATAAGGTGAGTATTTTTGATCATTAGCGGTCGCTCGTAGGTGTCACACGCAACGACGTCGCTAATGAGAACGGATGTGCGTCACGAATCTCCTTAGCGATGTTGTTGCGTGTAAAGCGGCTATACTGCCAATATGATCAGTTGGCTTGTCTGGGGCGGGGGAACTGGACAAATTACAGACAAAATCAACATATACAAAACTTACCTGTCATACCAGCTGAATGTGATTCTGCTTAGAAAAGACGCCGTTGATTCAGGATTCTAAAAATAATATACATTTTTAATGTTATTTATAACATGATAAAGTTAGTAAAAATAAAAAAAATAATCACTGTTCATTCCAAGTCAAACATTCTACACAAATATTAATTGGATTTTCCAGAAATCATTGTCATACTTTTATAAACTCCTTTAAAGTGACATCACATCCTGTAACCAATGGCTTGACCTGTACTGGATAACACTGTCATGTGACTGCTGGATGTGATGTCACTTGGGTGGAAAACATGTCGCCTGTAACCTCATTGAAGAGTTTATAGGGAGAAAAGACAGCAAAGTATTTGTAAAAAAATATATATTAATTTCATTAAAAGTATATTTACATATTTTTAAAAAAGTACATAAAATTCCTTTAACACTAGAAGTCCCAGAAATTTCGAGCTCCCCCCTGAAGTCCCGAAAGAGGGTCAAATGACATATAATAAACTGAATAGAACTAACTAGAAACTAAATGGCTAAAACTCAATGGAAAACAACAACCTCCTGTGGTGCGACAGTAATGGCCTTAATTACAGAACAAAAGACGGTGATTATAGGACGTTAGCTAAAATCCTTCAGGTCATTCGACCCGTCTCTGGGTTCCAAAGGTAGAAATGTTAAATGACCCCTCTCTGGGACTTCTAGTGTTAATTAAAGGGGTGGTTCACTACTCAGCATTAGTGACCACATCCCTGTAAAACTGATAGGGAAGGCTTTTTCTAAATATCTTGTTCAGCCAATTCTGCCTATGAGTGACGCTACTGTGGTCCACTCATCACCATGAAGTGACCCCCGGGGCTCTGTGGCCTCTGGGATCTGGTGATGTGAGGTCAACTTTCAGTTGACCCAACATCACCGGGATCGATCCCAGTCTTCCTGAGTGACTGGGCTGTGGGTGGCATTTCACTTCTCATCACAGCCCAGCATGTCGCGTGCTCTCTTCTTCACTGCAGAGTGCCACAAGCAGGAGTGATGCTGGGCTGCGACGCTGGGCTTGGATGAGTGGTGAAACTGCACCCACATTCCAGTCACTCAGGGAGACTGGGGCCACCTTGGTGATGTCAGGTCAACTGAAAGTTGACCTGACATCACTGGATCTCAGAGGTCACGGAGCCCGGGGTGGGGGTCACTTCATGGGAATGAGCGGACCACAATAGCGCTGCTCAGAGGCAGAATTGGCTGATCAAGGGATTTAGAAAAAAACTAAAAACTGGATAATACACACTGATGAGAAAAGGGTAACAATGTTTTGGTCTTTTGCCTTTCAGGCTCCATATCTCACCATCCGCTACAGCTTTGAGCGTGAGACGACCTTCATTTCATAGACAATCATCTTGGCTATCTCATACATAAATTTGACTTGTGACTATTTAGTATATGTTTAGTTATGCAGATTATTGTCATGTCACTGCATTGTTAATGTTTTGCTATTAAAAATGTTAATTTTAATGTTTTGTAAATCCCTCTTTGGCTTTCAGCACTGCCTGATCCTTGTGGACTCTTGATCAGATTTAAGCATGTCTTGACCAAAATAAGATCTCAAGTCTCTTCTACACATTCCCAGTGTTGGTGTATACTGGTCGCTCACTTGGGTATGTATACAGCTTTTCTATAACTCTACCCACAAGTGTTGGATTGGGTTGAGGTCTGGGGACTGTAGGGACAATCCAGCTCCTCTACTTCACTGTCATTGAACCATTTCTTCGCCAATCTCACCGTATGCTTCGGGTCGTTGTCCTGCTGGAAAACAATGTCGTCCATTTCATACCCATAGTACTTGAGTGTATGAAGTATCTCATCTTGTAGGATCCTCACATATAGCTCAGCATTGAGACCACCATCCATCCTGGTCAAGTATCCAACACCTTTGGTTGTGAAACAGCGCAATATCATCAGGCTTCCTCCACCGAACTTGACAGTTCCTTAAATTGCTCAATCTGTCTGTCTTTTTCTCTTGTGTTTTCCAGACCCATTTGTACCCATCAGAGACGTCTATTGACTTTCATCTCATTGCTCCAAATTACCCATTTGCAATCTTCTAATTCTACTTTTTTTGCAAATTTGAACAGACGCTTCTTAAGATGATTTTGATGTTGAGGCTTCTTCACCTTTTTTCAGGTCACCATTCTAGACTTGTGTAACGTGCATCGCACATTGCTTGCATGGACGTCTATGATCTCACTATTATGGAGCATACCAGTCGCCTCCACTGCCGGGTTTGTCGCTCCAGAACTGATAGACCTTGTGATGAGGCGACTTGTTGACTCCGATATTTTGCCTGGACGTCACCTCTTGACCTGTGAATGGATGAACAGACTTTATTTCTTATTCTTCCCACTGTCATGGCCTCACATGATGCAGTTTGGCAATTTTCTTTGCAGATAGATCGCTATTGATGAGCTGGATGATGATGTTTCTCTTTTCTTAGGAAATCTTCATGGCTGCTCCTAGATTAGAACCAGTGATCTTTCACTTGGGAATCAACCTAATACCTCACTGAGCTATTAGAGAATGTGAGAACAGGTTGTAATTTGTAGTATACAGGAAGAAAAAGTTTTTTTAAACCATAGGAGCAAAACAGTAACAATGCAGTGACATAAGAAGAATCTGCATAACTAATCATGTGCTAAATAGTTGCAAGTGAAATTTATGTATGAGATAGCCAAGATAATAGTCTATAAAATGATGGTAGACGTAGGGGTACGTTGCACACTACGACATCGCAAGCCAATGCTTGCGACGTCGACCGCGATAGTCCCCGCCCCCATCGCAGCAGCAATATCTTGTGAACGCTGCCGTAGAGAACATTATCGCTACGGCAGCTTCACATGCACTCACCTGCCCTGCGACGTCGCTCTGGCTGGCGACCCGCCTCCTTCCTAAGGGGGCGGGTCGTGCGGTGTCACAGTGATGTCACACGGCAGGCGGCCAATAGAAGCGGAGGGGCGGAGATGAGCGGGACGTAAACATCCCGTCCACCTCCGTCCTTCCGCATAGCCGGCGTGAGCCGCGGTGACGCAGGTAAGCTGATGTTCCTCGCTCCTGCGGCTTCTCACACAGCGATGTGTGCTGCTGCAAGGGAACGAGGAACAAATCGTACCGTCGCTGCCGTGCAATTCTGAAAATGTCGGACACTACACCGATGATACGATTACGACGCTTTTGCGCTCGTTAATCGTAACAAAAACGCTTTACACACTACGATATCGACAGTGACGCCAGGTGTGCGTCACTTTCGATATGACCCCACCGACATCGCAGCTGCGATGTCGTAGTGTGCAAAGTGCCCCTTACACTCAAAGCTGTAGTGGATGGTGAGATATGGAGCCTGAAGATCAAACGTGCAAAACATTGTTATCCTTATGCTGATCACTGTATCTAACCCTATCCCTATAACGCTAACCCCTGAAATATAATCATTATTATTGTTTCTGTATTTTGTTTAATTTTTTTACTTTATTGGGTAAAATCAAAATTTCTAAAAAAATCTAATGCAAATGTGTCGCCCTGGGCAAGCCAGGGGACACAGGTCACACACCACCACACCCCAGATCCCAGGTAGGAACACCTAAGCTGAACCAAAAATCCTTGTTGCCTTCCTCCAGAGGCTGATGATTCACACCAGGGGGTGGGCCAGGCGGTTGGCTCCGCCCACCAAGGAGATCACAGCTCTGGAGGCAGGAAGTACCAGGCAGTTAGAGCCCGGGAGGAGTTAGAGCCCAGGGAGGGCAAGAGTGAAGTCTAGCTGAGGGCTAGAAAGGAGTAAACAGCTAAGTGGAAGTGAGGAAAGAAAAGTAGTAAAGGAGGACAGCAAAAGTGGTGACAGAACAGAAGGAGTGTGCAAAGCCTGAAGGTCCAGCTGTGTGCAGGACAGGCCAGCAAGGTCAGCAACGGCGGTGACTGTCTGGAGGGGGACCGTTCGGACGTTCCTGGAAGGACCCCGTCGGCTGTGTGCCCGGTGGTCTGGAGCAGTGTTCCGAAGGACAGTCAGCACCAGGGCAGGGGCCTCTCGGACCCCGGCAAGGCTAGGAGTCGCCAAATTTGCCGAATCCGTCAGTGAAGGGGACGTAGATCCCCCAACAACCAAGTCCCGATTGAAGGCAACAGCTCAACCTGTACAACAGAGACACCGCCACCGCCAGGGCACCAGTCTCTGAGGGCCAGCGCCTGCGGGCAAAGTGTAGTGCTCCTCCGGCCCAGCTTGAAGCCGGGGAGCGGGTTACCGGTGGGGACCCATCGCAACCAACCGTACACACAGGTGCAAGGAAGAGGGACATCACCGTCACCTACCGGGAAAGCAGGTGCAGCCGTCCGTGGGACCGTCTTACCAGCCGTTTGGTTTACCGTAAAAACTGTGTCCACGTCTCAGGCTGAGTGAGTACCACAGTGCCGCAAGGCACAGCGCTGCCCCCGCGTCCCTGCACCCACCAGGCCCTGCACCTCCCAAGCCATCACCGGGCCCCGGGATCACCAACCCCTACCCACGGAGGGGCAACACAACACCTGGCTGCTCCACATCACCATCCCCGGGATCCCCGTATTGAGCAGTGGTGGTGCTACAAATCACCACAACCGTGGGTGGCGTCACGGACATTATCCCAACACCCCAAACCCCCTTTCACTCACGGGCGAGGAGTGCCGCTCGAGAAACCCCCGGGATCCGGCCCACAGCTCGAGCCACCACTGAGCAGCGACGGCCGCCGGACCCGAGCAGAAGGGGTGAGCGCGGTGTGCTGACACCCTCCTCCCCGCCCGCGACAACTTGGCGTCACGAACAGGATATTACCGCTCTGCCGTCAGGTAGAGGTGCGCCTTGTTACCGCCGGAGGTATCCGGCAGGAAAATTTCAGAAGCCGCCATCTTTGGCGCGAAAAGTTCCCGCTTGAGCGTCTTCTCGAGCAGTAGAGGCGCGAAGGCCAAAACCCCGCCCCGAGAGAGGAGGGGCCGGAAAGAGCTAAGGGGGACGGAAACAAGATGTCTGCGCCCGACGGAGCCGCTGGAGGAGCGGTGGTCGCAGCCGCAGCGGCACCCGCGGATGGGAATGGACCTGTCCAGGTCCCGGCCGTACCGGCGGGAGGTGCCGCGGCGCCCGCGCTCGCTCAGGTCATGCCGTTCTCCTTGCCCTATGCGCCCGGAGCTGCCTGGCTACCGCAGTATGACGGGAAACCGGATGCCCTACAGGCCTTCCGGAAAAAGCTTAACCCGTTGCTAGAGCTGTACCCCCTGACTGATAAGCAACGTGCAGCGATAGTGCTAGGCCAGTTAACCGGCGCGGCGGAGCAGGAAGCGGAGACCTGGGCCGAGGGGGACCGGCTCTCTGTAGCCACTATCTTTGAGAAGTTACAGACTGCCTTCGAGACCCGGACTGAAGCTGAGTTGAGGATGCAGTTTTAAAAGTGCCGGCAACGAGCTGGGGATAGCATTCGGGACTATGCTCTACGTCTACAGACCGCCCTCCGCACGCTGAAGCGGGCGAACCCTATTAATGAGGCGGATAGCAATAAGATGTTAGTGGAGCAATTTGCGCAGGGGATGAGGTCCCCTGAGGATCGTAAACAACTCCGGCTGTGGGCCCTGGAACACCCTGATGTGGACTTTGCTGTGTTAAAGGAGCGGGCCATTAAAGCACTACAGCCCCCAGCAACCGAAGTTCTGGAACCCGCCCCGTGGCCCATCGAGACGGCTCCCGTTGTGGCGGCCTCAGCCAAACCAACCTCTCCAACACCTGCAGCCCCGAGCAGCACAGTGGAAGAACTGGCAGCCCAGGTCCGTCGCATGGACGGAGACCTCGCCAAAATCCTGGCTGCACTACAACCTCTGACCAGACCTCAGCCTCCAGCACAGATACAGCTTGCTGACAGTCCCGAGGATGTTCCCTGGATGCAGCGGAAAAGTGCTAACAACCCGCGGAGCAGACCCCCAATCTGCTACAAGTGCCGTAAGCCGGGTCATTACTTCCGACAGTGCCCGTTAAACGAGCAACCCCTGGGGCCCCGGGCCAATCCTCAGGAGTAGAACATCGTGGCCCCCCGGACTGGCGGGACCGATATATCGGGGCCCGCCCTATCATCCCCGTGGCTGTGGACGGCATACCAGTGATGGCTCTCTTGGACACTGGATCACAGGTAACTACCATACCGTATACGTTGTACCAGCGGTATTGGGCTGTAGACGAGCTGGCGCCCCCAGACAATAGTATAACGTTGATTGCCGCTAATGGACTTCCATTGACCCAGGTGGGGTATAAACAAGTGGCTATGACAGTGGGGCAAGCCGAATTGCAACACCAGGGTATGATTGTGATCATGAATGAACCCAGTGATCATAACCCGAAAATAGTGCTGGGAACTAATGTGATGGAGCACTGCATGGATGATGTGTTAACCCTATTACAACAGCTGGCCACCACAGCGGCAGGGAGCCGGCAGAGGGCTGTGCAGCGTGAGATCCGAGCCCTGATGTACCGCCAGCATGTAAGCTCAACAGGAGGGGAGATTGGTGGAGTGAGAGTGATGGATGTTGCTCCATTGACTGTGCCCCCTAGGAGTGAGATGATGATCTGGTGTAGGGCAGCAGTAGGGTCTCAGGGGCGTGACTACCCTGCGATGATGGAGCCCATGCCTTCTGAGCACTGGCCCACTGTAATGGCCGCTCGAGGGGTGGTGGATGTGAAGAAAGGGAGAGTGCCTGTGAGAGTGCTGAACTGTGGAGAGGAAGAAGTCAGGCTTCCCCGGTATGCCACCATTGCCAAGCTGCTCACCCTGGACCCTCACACTATCCATGAAGCCAGTCCATCCACACTCCCACCTACCACCAGCACTTCCCCACCCCAGGGGGAGACAAAGGAGTGGCATCAACAGCTACATGTAGGCACTGATGATACCCCTACACATCACCGGGCAGGGGTATACAGGGTGGTGCAGGAGTATGAACAGGTTTTTAGTAAGCACCCCCTAGACTTTGGGCGGATTAAGGGGGTCCAACACCACATCCCCACCGGTGAACATCCCCCTATCAAAGAGAGGTATAGACCTATTCCCCCTGCACATTACCAGTGTGCCAAGGATATGTTGAGGAATATGAAGGAGGCAGGGGTTATTCGGGACAGCTGTAGTCCCTGGGCCGCTCCGTTGGTACTGGTCAAGAAGAAGGATGGTACCATGCGGATGTGTGTGGACTACCGGAAGATCAACCAGATAACCCACAAAGATGCCTATCCATTACCTCGGATTGAAGAGTCTTTGGCTGCGCTGAGAACTGCAAACTACTTCTCGACCCTTGACCTCACCAGCGGATACTGGCAAGTGGCCGTGGCCCCAGAAGATCGGGAGAAAACCGCCTTCACCACCCCGATGGGGCTCTGTGAATTCAATAGTATGCCGTTCGGGCTGTGCAACGCCCCAGGAACCTTCCAACGGCTGATGGAGTGCTGTCTGGGACATCTAAACTTCGAGACCGTCCTGTTGTACTTGGATGATGTGATTGTTTATTCCCAGACGTACGAAGCCCATCTGGAGCACCTGGCCGAGGTGTTCGCGTCCCTTGCCAAGTATGGGATGAAATTGAAGCCCTCTAAGTGTCACCTGCTGAAACCCAGAGTGCAGTACCTGGGGCACGTGGTGAGTGCAGATGGTGTTGCCCCTGACCCTGAGAAGATTACTGCCATCCAGAGCTGGCCGAGGCCAACCACGGTGAGGGAAGTAAGGCAGTTCCTGGGCCTGGTGGGGTACTACCGGCGCTTTATCAAGGGATACACGAAGATGGCTGCCCCCATGCAAGACCTCCTCGTGGGACAGACCAAAGATGACAGACCCGTTGGAGCCCCACTGTCGTGGGAGGGCAAGCATGAGGAGTCCTTTTGCCAGCTGAAGGCGGCCTTGACCGGAGAAGAGGTCCTGGCGTACCCTGATTATGGACGCCCGTTCATCCTCCACACGGATGCCAGTAACGTGGGGCTAGGAGCGGTCCTATCCCTGGTCCAGGATGGAAAGGAGAAAGTGATTGCCTATGCTAGCCGAAAACTCCGGCCGACCGAAAGGAACCCTGAGAACTACAGCTCCTTCAAGCTCGAGCTATTGGCGTTGGTGTGGACTATCACGGAGCGGTTCCGCCACTACTTGGCGGCGGCAACATTCACCGCGTTTACGGACAACAATCCGCTGACTCACCTGAACACGGCCAAGTTGGGCGCGCTGGAGCAGCGGTGGGTAGCCCGGCTAGCCAATTATGGCTTCACCATAAAGTAACGGGCCGGTCGCGTCAACATCAATGCGGATGCACTCTCCCGAATGCCCCATTTGTCAGAAGAGGGGTGCGAGGATGACGATCTCGAGGAGATCGAGTTGCCTGCGTTTCACCAGCCACCTACTGCGAGGGTGCAGGTACATCAGCAACGAGTGGATCTGGATCCACGGCCCAGTCAAGAGTGGCAGGAAGCCCAGGACCAAGCGCCGGCTGTTCGCCTTGTCAAGACTCTGGTGGAACAAGGTGCTACGGGAATAGACCCTGCCGCTCCAGCCGAAGCCCAACGCTTGGAAGGAACGGAAACGGCTTTACCTACACCAAGGGAGGCTGTACCGTGAGCTGGTCAACCCAAAGACCCATGAGAAAATATGCCAGTTGGTCATTCCTCAAGCTTATGTCGCTACTGTCCTGCGCGCATACCATGATGGTGCTGGCCACTTCGGGTGGAAGAAGCTGGAGATGATGCTGAGAGAGCGGTTCTACTGGAGTGGGATGCGGGAGTCGGTAGAGGCCTGGTGCCGGGAGTGTGGTCCTTGCACGCTGAGGAGGAAGGACGAGATCAGCCAGAGGGCGCCTCTACACCCAATCATCACACATCAGCCGCTGGAACTGGTCGCCCTAGACCATGTCAAGCTCACCCCCAGCCGAAGTGGATACACCTACGCGTTGACCATCGTCGACCACTATTCAAGATTCATGGTGGTTGTTCCTGTCAAGGACCTAACTGGTCGAACTGCTGCTCGAGCATTCCAGGCTTATTTCTGCCGACCACATGGATATCCAGAAAAGGTGCTTACTGACCAAGGCCCAGCTTTTGAAGCGGAGCTGTTCCACGAGTTCTGCCAGCTGTACGGCTGTAAGAAGATCAGGACCACCCCTTACCATGCCCAGACTAACGGCATGTGTGAAAAGATGAATCACCTGGTCCTGGGACTCCTCAAGACGTTACCGCTGGAAGAGCGGAACCTGTGGCCGGAAAAGTTACCCGACCTGGTCGACATGTACAATAACATCCCCTCTAGCTCAACGAAGTGCACCCCAGCGTATCTGATGAGGGCTCGGCCTGGTCGCCTGCCGGTGGATCTGGAGATGGGGTTGGAGGCCCCAGAAGCACTCCCTTCGACGGTGGAGTGGGAAAGTCGGAGGAGAGCACAATACCGGCAAATCCAAGAGTATGTGGAGAAAAACCTCAGTCGAAGTCGAGAACAGCAGGAGCACCGGTTCAATCAGAAGGCGTCCGCGGGACCTTTCCAGCCAGGAGATGTAGTGCTGAAACGGAAGAGGAAAGCCCACAAGCTGGATGATCAGTGGGAGCCAGTCCCTTACGTCATACAACCCACAGAATGGGAAGATGGGAAGGCCTACCAGATCAGTCGTGACCAAGGGGGCACCCTGGCCACAGTTTCCCGGGACCATCTAAAAAGGTGCCCCCCAGCGTTGAAGGCAGAGGCTGAAGTACCGGTTCCTCCACCAGCGGAGAAGGCAGCAGAGGTAATCCACACGGTAATGGGTGACTTCCCAGCAAACTGGCCTACACAGAACGGCGCGGTGATTCTTCCAGTGATACTGTTCCCACAACCCGTGGATGAAGAAGTAGTGGAAGCGGTTAACCGTGAGCCAGAACCAGTACCAGTGCCCAGGGATGAACCTGTACCCAGCTCCCCTACGCCCCCGCCTGCTCCACACTATAGCCGGGAGGAGGAACCGATTGTTCCCTCTACCCCACTGTCTAGCACCACTGACACCGGGCCCCGAAGGTCCACCCGTTCCAACCTAGGTAGACCTCCACTTAGGTACAGGGAGACCGTCCTGTGAGAAAAAAGGGGTCAGGGAATGTAAAGAGTGCTTGTTTGTTTGAAAAGTTTTGAAAAGAGAATGATAAGTGAGATTACCGAAGAAGTTACCTGATTTGCTTTGTGATTGAACCGGCCGGAGCCGGCACCGTTGTCCCCGTGGGAACCGTTAAAAAGTTGTTTTGCATGGGAACTATCCATGGACAAGCCCGTGAACTTGCAGGGCAACCACAGACGTTAGTGGCTTGTAAATATGTTGTTTACCGTTACAGTTTTCCGCAGGCCGCCACCGGAGAGGCAGGTTGGAGGGAGGGCCCTGAGCAGAGTAGGCTAGGGCCCAGCCACCAAAGGAACCGGTGGCTACCCTCTGGAGGGAAAGGACAGATCCCGCTCGGGTACCGTGTGCTGGACTGTGGGTCAAGGGGTGCTGCCTGGGCTTTAGGGGCAGCATCAGGGCCAGGTTACTTGAGTGGGAGAGAGCGGAAACCGTAACCGTAAACCGTTGCAACGTTGAAGTAAATGTGCCTCCCGTAAGGGAAGATTATTAAAAATGTAAATATGTTATGTTTAACCCTGTTATCCCTTTTACAGAAAATAAAACCGGTGTAGGACGGCAGCCCGCGGACGGTCTGCATTTTGCTAAGGGGGAATGTGCCGCCCTGGGCAAGCCAGGGGACACAGGTCACACACCACCACACCCCACATCCCAGGTAGGAACACCTAAGCTGAACCAAAAATCCTTGTTGCCTTCCTCCAGAGGCTGATGATTCACACCAGGGGGTGGGCCAGGCGGTTGGCTCCGCCCACGGAGGAGATCACAGCTCTGGAGGCAGGAAGTACCAGGCAGTTAGAGCCCGGGAGGAGTTAGAGCCCAGGGAGGGCAAGAGTGAAGTCTAGCTGAGGGCTAGAAAGGAGTAAACAGCTAAGTGGAAGTGAGGAAAGAAAAGTAGTAAAGGAGGACAGCAAGAGTGGTGACAGAACAGAAGGAGTGTGCAAAGCCTGAAGGTCCAGCTGTGTGCAGGACAGGCCAGCAAGGTCAGCAACGGCGGTGACTGTCTGGAGGGGGACCGTTCGGACGTTCCTGGAAGGACCCCGTCGGCTGTGTGCCCGGTGGTCTGGAGCAGTGTTCCGAAGGACAGTCAGCACCAGGGCAGGGGCCTCTCGGACCCCGGCAAGGCTAGTAGTCGCCAAATTTGCCGAATCCGTCAGTGAAGGGGACGTAGATCCCCCAACAACCAAGTCCCGATTGAAGGCAACAGCTCAACCTGTACAACAGAGACACCGCCACCGCCAGGGCACCAGTCTCTGAGGGCCAGCGCCTGCGGGCAAAGTGTAGTGCTCCTCCGGCCCAGCTTGAAGCCGGGGAGCGGGTTACCGGTGGGGACCCATCGCAACCAACCGTACACACAGGTGCAAGGAAGAGGGACATTACCGTCACCTACCGGGAAAGCAGGTGCAGCCGTCCGTGGGACCGTCTTACCAGCCGTTTGGTTTACCGTAAAAACTGTGTCCACGTCTCAGGCTGAGTGAGTACCACAGTGCCGCAAGGCACAGCGCTGCCCCCGCGTCCCTGCGCCCACCAGGCCCTGCACCTCCCAAGCCATCACCGGGCCCCGGGATCATCAACCCCTACCCACGGAGGGGCAACACAACACCTGGCTGCTCCACATCACCATCCCCGGGATCCCCGTATTGAGCAGCGGTGGTGCTACAAATCACCACAACCATGGGTGGCGTCACGGACATTATCCCAACACCCCAAACCCACTTTCACTCACGGGCGAGGAGTGCCGCTCGAGAAACCCCCGGGATCCGGCCCACAGCTCGAGCCACCACTGAGCAGCGACGGCTGCCTGACCCGAGCAGAAGGGGTGAGCGCGGTGTGCTGACACCTTCCTCCCCGCCCGCGACACAATCTTAGCACCAATCGTTATCATCATTGCTAGCGAATCTCTGTTCCTACCTTTTTGGTGAGATCATTGGTTTCTGAGATGGAAGAGATGATAAGAATAACAACTTGAAGACCGTATGAGATGAAAAACAAACTGAAGCGCGGGATGTCCGGGATATCCTCCTGCAAATAAAAAGAAATTGATGGGTGACTGTTATCAGAGACGCATATGTGAAAGTCATGGCCAAATACTACGGTGAAGCATTTTTGAATTGACCATCCAGGTTTGGCATGAAAAATCTTTTTCTAGAGACGTAGAACTTTAAAAAAAAAAAGCCAATATACAAACATGCAAAAGAATCAAATATCGGCACAGATAGGGACAATACTGGTCTGGATTTGGAGGAAAAAATTCTGCTTTATGTTAATACCATGAGCATTACATCAGTATGCAATGGAAATTGTGGGCAGCATGATGGCTGAATAAGTACTGTAGCCTAGCAGCACTGGTGTCCCAGTTCAAATTCCACCAAGGACATCTATGAATTCAAATTTTATGAATGGTGTTGATATAAAACATATAAAAATTGTACTTTTGAAATCATAACTAAGTGGAGACCACAAAACACTGTTTTGCTTGGCTAGAATCCCACATAATGGATATCAGCCAGATAGATGATACTAGCCATGTCATGTTTCCTATCTATGACCAGGTAAAGTCATGATAGGAAAGATGACGGTAGTATTTCCAGCCTAGGACATTAAGGAGTGGAAATATCTTGGAAGCTGGAATTTCATAACTTTCTGAAGCCCTGAGCACAACCCAAAATTAGCCTCCACATGACGTCATCAAGGGAGAGGTAATAAAAGACAATACCACAATTTAGCCTTTGTCAGATCTTGGAGGTAGAGCCAGCTGTGCTGTGGCAGTGTCCATTTTTCTTCTAAGGAGCACCTCCCTCCTCTAAGCTTGGAAGCCGTTACAGTGACACAAGTTTAGTAAGTTTCTTTTGCTATTCCTTATTATTTTACGTAATTGTCTATTTTGTATTGCTTTGTAAAATCTTTTGTGTATTTTTGTATACACTGACTATTTTTTTGGAATAAATATATACAGTTTAATAAAGTTATTCCTCTTGCTCTATAAAATGCAAACCCGAAGAACCCATATGCTATCTGTAATGGGTGCCCAGTCGACCCCCCCACCAGCTGTTTTTGACAAATAAATAATACTGAAGGCCAAGACAAGAATTTTGATTACTTACCTTCAGTGCCAGCCGAACTAGAGACTGAAAAGTAAAAATTCCACAAAAGACGGAAAGAACCCAGAAGATGAAGAGTGCGCCAGTGTCTTTCCGGACACAGTACCTTCGGCTATGGTGGATTATTAACACCGAGATCTAATTGGACAGAAAGATGTTTAATCAAAGACTTGTTCTAATTGAAAAAGATGGTGGTAATATGTACAAGCAGTGCTGCAGTGTAAAGCATGGAGTAGGAGATATTTCCGGGAAGGGTCTTTTAAACATATTTTTAAAAATGTAGGTTTGACAATTGTACTACTATTTTTACTCGAAGACAAGAAGAGAACATCCATACAGTCCTTACCCATGTAACAGCATGGAGCGAAGGATTAACATACAGGACCATAGGGAGCATTTTGTTGTTGCTTGATTGTTCGTCCATATGGTCTGCTACTGTGATTCCGATTCCAGCAATCGATGTGCAAAAAAGTAATAAAGTCAGAATCTGAAATAGAGGAGGAAACATTCACCTAAATACAACATGTTCACTGATATAGGACCAAGCTGTAATGCCAGATACAGTCCACAGTTGGAAAGGGGGCACTGTTTCTGGATTAATCTCAGACGCCTTTGACTGCATTTCCATTAGGAAAGCACAAAAAAATTAGAAACTTTTGCATAATAGATAAGGACGGTGATGTGGTCAGAATGGTGGGGCCGGGGACATTTGACCACTCATTGGTAAGGACAAGTAGGTTCTCTTTTTAAGTTGGGAAACTCCATTAATTTAAATGTTTGAGTGTATTCATTACTTGTAAAAGTAGAACAACCAGGTACCATGACTGGAAGGGGGAGGGCAATTATGATACTTGTTTGTCACACAAATGGATAATTTATTTTTGCAATAAATAAAATAAATGGAATGCTACAACTTATAGTCATTCTCCAGCAAACAACATTACATTTGTCCATTAGCAACGGATGACTATTACAGTCCCCCCCATCCCATTTATTTGGAGATGTGCTGCAACACCAATGAACAAATATTGTGCTGATTTTGAGGGGAAATAAAAAACTTTATCAGGCCTCATCCAAACATCCATTTTTACTTACATGTCCTGTTATGTATATACTGTAGCCCCCAGTCTCCCTTGTGATGTATACACTGTAGCCCTCAGTCCCTCTTGTGATATATATACTGTAGCCCCCAGCTACCCCTGTGATGTATATACTGTAGCCCCCAGCCTCCCCTGTGATGTATATACTGTAGCCCCCAGCCTCCCCTGTGATGTATATACTGTAGCCCCCAGCCTCCCTTGTGATGTATATACTGTAGCCCCCAGCCTCCCCTGTGATGTATATACTGTAGCCCCCAGCCTCCCCTGTGATGTATATACTGTAGCCCCCAGCCTCCCCTATGATATATATACTGTAGCCCCCAGCCTCCTCTGTGATGTATGTACTGTAGCCCTCAGCCCCTCCTATGATGTATATAATGTATCTCCCAGCCCCTCCTGTTATGTCTATATTGTAGCCCCCAGCCCCTCCTGTGATGTATATACTGTAGCTTCACCCCTTCTATGATGTATATAATGTAGCCTCCAGCCCCTACTGTGATGTATATGTGATGCTCTGGACTAGCCAGGTAGTCACAGTTAGGCCCTTGCACAACACCCATCCCCAAATAAGGTGACACCAGCCAACCTACTAAACAATAGTCACCTCCCTCTGGGTTTGATGTCCACACCAGGGGGGCGGAGCCAGGCGGTTGGCCACGCCCACCTAGGAGTTCACAGGCCCAGAGGCAGGAAAACAAGCAGATGAGTTCTGACAGTGAAGTGGAGAGGAGTGAGTCTAGTTGTGACAGTGGAAGCGAGGAGTAAATCTGTCAGTGTCCTGGGTAGGAGCCCGGGCACTTTGGCTAGGAGGCAGATGGTGGTGGCCGTCTGCAGGAGCCAGAAAGACAGCCTGGTGGAACCGTAGGTAGCCGGGACAGGGTAGTGGCCCGCCGGTACCGAACCGGGGAACTGACTGGAAACTGGAGCACACGAGGGGGCATTCAGACCCCAAAACGCGGTCCCGAATCTACCGGACCCCGTTAATTAACTAATTGAGGTCTGGACTCTAGGTCCTTTCCCACCCAAGTCCCGAAAGAAGGCAACAGCCCACCGATTCCAGATAACGGCCACCGCCAAGGGCCAACCGCGGGCAAACGGGCTCCCCCGACATACACGCCGGGGAGCGTGACTCCCGTTGCTGAAGTGCGGCTGTCCAAAAGCTACAAAAAGGTGCAGGAGAAAGGCGGACACCATCAACCCGTTTGAGGACCAAAGCAGCCAGCTGCGGGCACCGACCATCATCCATTTGGTTTACCAGAGACTCCTGTGTGTTTGTCAAAGTGAGTACCAAAGTGCCTTTGGGCCACGCACTGCCCTGTCCTGCCGAGCACCGACATCGCATCACATCATCGGGTCCCGGGGCCAACACCCCTGCCCACGGACGGGTTAACACCAAAAGCTCCACCAACATCTCCCCCGGAGTGCCTAGTAAACAGCAGCGGTGGTGCCTACGTTCACCACAACCCGTGGGTGGCGTCACAAGCTCTAATCTAAACCCCCCCCCTTCAAAGCACCAGCCCCTTGCAGAGCGACGTGACCCCCGGTCTGGAGACGCTCGAGCCACCGACACACGAGCCCGGATCCGAGCGGCTCGGCTGCAGCCGAGCGTGGGGCGGTACATATATACTGTAGCCCCCAGCCCCTCCTGTGATGTATATACTGTAGCCCTCAGGTCCTCCTATGATGTATATACTGTAGCCCCCAGCCTCTCCTATGATGTATATAATGTAGCCCCCACCCCCTTCTATGATGTATATAATTTAGCCCCCCAGCCCCTCCTGTGATGTATATACTGTAGACCCCAGCACCTCCTATGATGTATATAATGTAGCTCCCAGCCCCTCCTGTTATGTATATACTGTAGCCCCCAACCCCTCCTGTGATGTATTTACTGTAGCCCTCAGCCCCTTCTGTGATGTATATACTGTAGCCATCAGCCACTCTGTGATGTATATATTGTAGCCCTCAGCCTCCCTGTGATGTATATACTGTAGCCCTCAGCCCCTTGTGTGATGAATATACTGTAGTCCTCAACCTTCCCTGTAATGTATATACTGTAGCCCCTACTGTCATCTAAATACTGTAGCCCCAGCCCCTACTGTGATGTATATACTATAGCCTCCAACCCCTCTTGTGATGTATATACTGTAGCCTCCAACCCCTCTTGTGATGTATATACCGTAGCCCCCAACCCCTCCTGTGATGTATATACTGTAGCCCACAGTCCCTCCTGTGATGTATATACAGCAGTGTCAGTGTACACTGTGCATGGCCATGTCTGTTAGTGACAGGCATCATGCAGCGCCCTGCACAGCCACATGCCTGGGAGAAGCTGGATGGAGACAGCAGGGGAGATGCATGGGCCCATTGAGACCATTTCGCAAGGGGCCCACAAAAACCTGGAGCCAGCCCTGCGTATCCTATCTCGGTTTTTCAGAAATAAAATAGGTTCCCACTATAATCTATGGGACTGGTCATGGTTTTTACTGTTTAATGCAATGCACTGAAAGACACAGACACAAAAGGGCCCTTTTCAGTCTAATAACTCATCAAAATGAAGAATTCCACCTACTTTGGGGGTACAAATGGCCCCCCTTAGCTCTTGGGCCACTCTGCAGCCACACAGGTTGCAACAATCACATGTCCGCCCCTGATGTGATGGCAAAGCTTGGATTTTTTTTCATATGAGAAAAACAGATACTACTTTGATGGTAAAAGTGTATGCACAGACCAACAATGGATGAATTTCGAGTCCAGCACAGTGACACAAATCTATCCATTTTTGTTTCACATATGAGAAGAAAAATGGACAAATAAATTACAAATTTGATGCAATTCTGTTAGAAAGAAATTCTAATTCTGAACAACCTTCTGATCCAATTCCAGGACAACCCCTTCAATCCTCTTATTGCTTATTCAGGATTTCATTGTATTGGTTACTCACCTGCTTGGCTAGATAAAGCTTGGTCATAGGGGATTTCACTGTTTCTGGTACACACAAGTTGAGGAACTGCCAAGGAGCACACAGCCAAAAGAAGAGAAGAGGAATCCAAACCAGAACGGTTTCTTCGAAACATATCGGCAAATCTGGATCAGGTCTTTCCAACAGAGAAGAATTCTGTAATGATAAGTCAAGCAGGGTTCCAGGTCAAGAATGATAATACCGGTACTTGTCAACCCTCCTAAAATGTCTGCGAACTTCCAGGAAAAAATTAAAGATCACAGGGATTCCCAGAAGAGTCATCAGATCTCCTGGATTCTGGCAAAACCTTTAGATAATCATAGACTCATAGAATGGTAGAGTTGGAAGGGGCCTCAAGGGTCATCGAGTCCAACCACCTACGAGTGCAGGTTTTCCTAAATCATCCAAGCTATATGTTTATCCAGCGTCTGCTTGAATATTTTCATTGATGGAGAGCTCAATGCATATGGAAGCGTGATTGTCTGTGTTCTTAAAATATTATGGCCCGGCATCCCTATACACAATCAGTTGTAGAAAATGAGGCAGTGTCTGCAGAAGCAGGGTGGCAAATCACATTCAGCAATATCCCAAAAACTTTGCCCGAATGTGATACGTACTGTATATTCTACTTGTGTGCAGTGACGTTGAGGAGATGCCTAAAAGTGATGCTTCTCACACAGAACTCTTAAACAAATGCCTCATTCATTTACATAGGGCCTTGCTCCGGACCCCCTTACTGTACCCCAAAATAAATATAAACACCAAACCAGACAGACAAGACTTTTACATTATTGCATTCCCTGTGCTATAACTCTTATTTTTTTTCCATCTACATGACTGTCTGAGTTTCAGAACTTTTAATTATAGAGTTTCCAACTACGGTGTTATTCATGAGCTATATAAAATTTCACCTTATATTGATAATTTCGTAACCTGACGTTTGTAGGCCTATATCTACCATCTGTGGTGGGGTCCAGCACCTAGTATGTGCCATTTATAACACTGCTGTCTACATATGTGGCTATTTCCCCCAGTAGCACCAAGGCTTGGGTGCGACGGCTACCACCGCACCCTTTATAGCTATGCTACTGACTAGTTCACGGTTTCAAAATATTTCCATTTCATAACGAGCTGGAAAAATCTCTAGGATATGCCTTCACTTTCTGATTAATAAGTGACCAAATTTTGTTGTCACCACACAGGTAAAACAATACATTCCCGTCAAAAGTTGTACCCTACATATCTGGCTCTCCTCCATAGGACTGAATTATGGCTCCAATCATGATTTCCTCACCGTTTCTATGTTTTGTCTGGGATTCTTCACAGTCTTTAGAAGCACACTAATAAATTAATAGATTTCCCATAAATTTACTTCTCGGCTGAGGGTTAGAGTCAGGAAAATTGATTTGGAGATTGGTCAAGTTTGCCAACTGGGGACTGGAACGAATATGAAAAATCCATGGCAAAACGCGTTGGCACAATGTAAGTAATAGGAAATTAATACACGTTCCCAAAAGTAAATTTAAAAGTTCCTACAAACTGGAATAATTATATATAGAGTTTGGCTATATATATATATATATATATATATATATATATATATATACACACATTGTCAGTGTTTGGGTAAAATGGCGTAATTCTTCCTTTAAGCAAAAACGTATCTATCATAAGCATAGGAAACATTTCTGTGCCGAATGTAAGTAGAAACATGAAGTAGTCTTACCCAGAACACAGAGCCGCAGTAGTCATCCAACACATTGGACATGTTTTCGGGAGGGGAGAGCAGCCCCTGCTGCCCGTAGAGTCGACGGAGCACAGTACTGAGCCTAGGTATTAGTCTATGTCTATATATTCCTCATAGTATATACCAGTTGACTGTTATCACCCCGTGATTCAGCAGGGTAAAAGTCCCCCGCACCCACGGCAAGCTCTGAACTACTGAAGGGACATCTCAGTTCTTGCAGAGACCTATTGGACTATAGTTGGGTTAAATGTTAACCATTTTCATAACTGCAGAGTTTGTCCCAAAGAGTCTTACAAGGCGGCTCCTGGCTAGATATGCTCTTTGTATGACGGGCACTTGCGAGGCGTCATTTTCAGGAATTGACCTAATTTTATATTTACCTATATACGTATTGTTTAATGTTTTTTTATTTTTGGATGGGAGGATGCAAAAAAAAAAAATACCAAAACACACAAAACATTTCTGTTAATTTTTTTCTACCGAATATTGTATGGTAAAAATTAACACATAATTTTAGTTTATGATCCACTACAACGCATTTCACGGTTATTCAAAACAGGACCTAGAAAGCATAGGTCCCTTAAGCTCAAATTTCGAAAGGAGGCGAATGGGAGGGTCATCCGCTGACAAAAAAAGGCCCCTCTCATAGTCAAACATAGTTAAACCTTAGAGAATGGAGACCAAGGGTTTTCCAAAAATAGTACCACATCTGTCTCGCCAGAGCGAGGGATCGCTGGGCGTGTGGCACAACAGGAGGTGTACATCAGGGAAGATGTAAAGAAAGGTGCTGGAGATAGGGAGAGGTCGAGTCACCACCTCACACGCACCTGTGTCTGATCCCTGCATTCCCTAACATTCCTAGATGAGTCTTTGCTCCTGTGCGTCATCGGATGACTAAACCCTGGCTGACCCTGGACTAGCCCTGGCTAGTGAGCAGGCCAGCAAGACACTAGTCCTACTACTAATATAAATACAACACAAGGTAAGGGAGACAATCCAGGAGACAGATACAAAAGAACTCCAAATCTAATCCAGAGTGAGAACTCCACTGGAAAGCTGACCACAGCTTTCTTCAGAGACGTCTTCACAGGTCAGCATAGAATGAACTAATCACTGACACATGGGGGGGATCCAGGAGTGAGTTTAAATAATGACGAGCAGTGGCAGCAAGGTGCAGCAGCTGAGATTAGAGTTAAGTGCTATCTGAGCAGAAACAACAAGGATCCCTTAACCCCTTCAGCACCAAATAAGGTTAAATCCACTAATGTTAAAGAGAACTTGCGATCTCCAAATCGCCGTGACCTTTAAATGACAGATACTGCAACGGTCTCAGCCAAATGCGACACACTTGTGCCAACATCGGTGTATGGTTGTGTTTGTGATAATATTTTTATTCATTTATATAGCGATATTAATTCCACATTGCTTTACATACATTGGCAACACTGTCCCCATTGGGGCTCACAATCTAGAGTCCCTATCAGTATGTCTTTGGGGTGTGGGAGGAAACCGGAGAACCTGGAGGAAACCCACACAAACACGGGGAGAACATACAAACTCCTTGCAGATGGTGTCCTTGGTGGAATTTGAACCCATGACCCCAGCGCTGCAAGGCTGCAGTGCTAACCACTGAACCACCGTGCCACCTGTGATTGCAACTTATCTCCATTGAAGTGAATAGACAACATTCTTGTCATTTGAACAAGTATCACAATGTTTTTACAAGAGAGTTGCCTTGTATCTCCAACATAATACTTTCCAATCTATCCGAAGATTAACAAATAATTTAACTGGTTGCTGGTATTGTATATGGCATAGATAATATTTTTGACCCAACTATTTTTTCACATGTTAGTCAACTGCGTAAAAAAAAATATTTCCTATTAAAGTGTATTTTATCATTTTTTATTCAATTTATAATGAGTTTTACTTTTTATTATATTGTAACAAAAAACATCATTTAAACAAATTGCTTCTTTTTATCCAAAAATTCCTTGTACAAAACGTTAATGTTTGTATTATTTAATGAAAGGATTTTTTTGCAACTTTTAGGTTAGAGAAAAAAAACGTTAGGTCAGTTAATAATTTATTGATTTTGTTTTTTCATTTTTTTTTTTTTTTTAAAGACTGGCAGCCGCAGTAGCAGAAAAAAAATAGGCAGTAATTCATCGTATCTCTCCACTTATATCTATAAATACAGTATATCCACATTTATTCGTCTCCGATTGTTCCATTTAGTCTTTCCACCAATCTCAAGTACTATTTTATTTATATACATATATATATATATATATATATATATACACACACACTGTGTATATATATATATATATATACACTGTGTATATATACATATATATATATATATACACATACATATATATATATATATATATATATATATACACACTAACAGATTAAAAAGATCAAACGATGTAGACAGAATATTGTTACTCTGTAAAAAAAAAAAAAAAAAAAAAGGGAAAAACAAACACACAAAAAAGGCAGCTTTATTTTATTTGCACCCTACAAGGCCGCCTTCACCTCTTGTTTCATCTCTCCCTTTTTTTTGAATGGCCGATATTATCATCAGGAGTTCATCAAGAGCAGAAGTTATCTTATATATTTAAGACCTCCAATAACAATAACCCCCCCCCCAGTTATGAGGTCACAGTCCTTAGCGATTGCCTTGGCTAAAGTTGACCATTTCTGTTCATTTTCAGATTAGATGTGAAATGCCTAATTTTTCAAATTTTTGAAAAAAGATATTTAACGGGTTTGTTTCACCATAAAGAGAAAAGCAATGCGGAGGGGTTGGGTGGGGGTCAGAGGAGCTGTTGCCTCCATGAGCAAAATTTCCACTCCCACCAAACGAGCCAGGATTTCACTGCACTGAGCCACTTCTTGAATTGACGTCCAGACACATTGAGTTCCTGTGTTGCGGTGAGATGACAAAAGCATTCAGTATATTGAAGGGAGATTTGTGATCTCAGTCACTGCCTATGCAGAGATCAACAGACAATGACAAACTCATCTCACCTGTTGCACTGTACATAGGCAGCGACATTGTTGAATCATGTGCACTTACACATGTGCTACACTGTTCTCCGTGAAGTGAGCCAGGAACCCAAATTTAGATCAGCACTCCCACTAGTGATGAGCGGGCACTACCATGCTCGGGTGCTCAGTACTCGTAACTAGTGATGAGTGGGCACTACCATGCTCGGGTGCTCAGTACTCGTAACTAGTGATGAGTGAGCACTACCATGCTCGGGTGCTCAGTACTCGTAACTAGTGATGAGCGGGCACTACCATGCTCGGGTGCTCAGTACTCGTAACTAGTGATGAGTGAGCACTACCATGCTCAGGTGCTCAGTACTCGTAACTAGTGATGAGTGAGCACTACCATGCTCGGGTGCTCAGTACTCGTAACTAGTGATGACCGGGCACTACCATGCTCAGGTGCTCAGTACTGGTAACTAGTGATGAGCGGGCACTACCATGCTCAGGTGCTCACTACTCGTAACTAGTGATGAGCGGGCACTACCATGCTCGGGTGCTCTGTACTCATAACTAGTGATGAGAGAGCACTACCATGCTCGGGTGCTCTCTACTTGTAACTAGTGATGAGCGAGCACTGCTATGCTCAGGTGCTCAGTACTCATAACTAGTGATGAGCGGGCACTACCATGCTCAGGTGCTCAGTACTGGTAACTAGTGATGAGAGAGCACTACCATGCTCAGGTGCTCAGTACTCGTAACTAGTGATGAGCGGGCACTACCATGCTCGGGTGATCAGTACTGGTAACTAGTGATGAGCGGGCACTACCATGCTCGGGTGATCAGTACTGGTAACTAGTGATGAGAGAGCACTACCATGCTCAGGTGATCAGTGTGACGGGAGTGATCCAACAGGTTTATTCACAAGAACACTGGAACAGCACACGATAAGTCCACGTAAAACAGATTTGGGGGCCCTTCCCGACAATCCTCGGACCGGATAACAAAGCAATCGTCCTTACAGTAGTCCAAAGAGTTCCACACAATCCCACGGGCCGCCACACAGGCCTAGCTCCGTCCGTGTCCACAGCCACCCAGGCTGGAGCTCCTTCCTCTCTTTAGTTTCAGCTCACTCTGAAGTTACAAAAAGGGAAATGCATTGTCTGTGCTCCTTGACCAGCCCACCATGTTTGTTCAGGGGGTAGGGGTCACACATCCTATCATCAATGGTTTGGTCCATCACAGGGCTCTGATATGTCTGCCAGCCACAGTAGATGAAGGGATCCCCTGCTGTGCAGAACAATGACTATTCCTTCACTGGCCAATGCAATTACAGACTAGATACACAACTCTGGATAGAAGACGACAGGCTATTTACATAATCACATTAGATGCCAAGACTGCAATTGTATGAGAGAGACACATTGAGACCAGTAGCTCCCCCAAGGAAATACATGAATTACAACTAATACAACCAGGGAAATATACATATCATGACATAGTATCACAGCATATACAGTGAGAGGGTAAATTACATCATGACAATTCCTTCCCCTCCCAACTTGTGTACGTACTAGGGACCTCTACAGGTCACTGGTTAAGTACACACAGGCAGAGCGTTACTTACATGTGGCTTCATGCAGCCACGAATTGGCATCGTAGCTCTCCCACATCATTGCCCAGGAGAACAGCTGCAGGCAGACCACCCATCACCCCAACCACACATCGCCTGACCCCAAAACCAAAGTTCAGATCCACAGTGGCTGTGGGAATAGTCCTCCATTGTCCACCAGCCAGTTCAATAACAATCCCCGGTCCTCTATGGATTGCCTCAGGCCGAACCACTCGGGGATCAGCCAGTGTGAGGAAAGCACCCGAGTCACAAAATCCAACAAGTCTCTGTCCATCCAGCACAACCTCCTGCAAGTGCTTACCTTGATGAGCAGAAGTCGTCATAACTGCGAGTCGCACCCCGTAAACTCCTGGTGGTGCAACATGGGGGGCTGAGTCACTAGGCCAGTCCTCACATAGCGGTGCCACATCTTCCTCCATGGCACTGGGCTGTAAATAATTAACAATCCGATTGGGTGCAGGATCAGTCCTCATTTGAACAGCTGGGCAGGAGACTTGCCGATGCCCTGGCTGTCCACATTGATAGCATCTGAGCTGGGTCTCCCTCCATCCAAGGCGTCCTCTTGGGTAAGGGGTAGGGGAACTTGGAGGCCGGCTCCCACCTGAAGGTGCTGTAGGGGTTTGAGGATGATTCCTCCATGGCCTGGCTGGGCATGAGGCCTGCAAATGCCCGGGATGCCTACAAACATAACACCTGCGCTCTGTTACTTCCTCTCCCCGGCGTATTCCAGAAAGTGCAGTAGAAGCAACTGGAGGCACATTAACACGGGTATCAACATGTGGTGGCTTAGAGGAACGGGGAACAATGGGGACAGAATAACTGGGGGCATCCGGTGTTGTGGAGCTGTTAGGCGTCTCTCCATCCTCCAACAGAACCCTCCACTGAGGCTTGATGGTGAGAGCCTCATCAGCGAGAGCAGCAGCTTCCTCCACAGTGGCTGGTCTCCTTTCACGCACCCATTCCCGGATCTCAGCGGGGCACTTGAAGTAAAACTGCTCTTTTAGGAGGACCTGGAGGACGGTCTCCAAGGTTAAGGCCTCCTCTGCCTCCAACCAACGATGCCACAGATGTTTGAGTTTGTGGGCATACATCTTGAAGGACACTTCCTCATCACATGCTAGAGTACGGAACTGGGTCCTGTAAGTGTCTGGCGTTACAGCATAATGTTCTAGAATAGTCTGTTTAATATCCGCATACTCACAATTCCACCGATGGTCCATAGCTCTATAGGCTACAGCAGCTCCACCCTCTAAGAGCCCAACCAGATGCCGGACGCGCTCCCTTTCTGGGACTTCCATTAATCGACACTGATGCTCAAAGTCCTGGAAGAAGCCCTCAATGTCGCCTGCAGCCTCATTAAACGGCTTAAAGTCTTTGCGGGACACCCTGGGAAGTTCCCTCATGATGGGTGATGGGGTTACAGTCTGTCTGGAACCTCTCGCGGCTTCCACAGCGAGCTCCTTATCCAGCAGTGCCATCTCCTCCATCCTGCGCTCCTTCTCTTTAGCTCCACACATGGCCTCCCTCTTATCTTCTATGGTGGCCTCATCTCCAAGCAGTGCCATTTCCTCCTCATACCACACAATCCATTGACTTTTTTGGGTATTTACCTCCAGCTCCCGTCTTTCCTCCCCTTGCTGTGGAAATCCTTCCTCGGTGCCATCTTGCAGGCAAGCGTTTTCCAATGCCTCAATTAGTTGCTCCTTAGAGAGTCCTTTGTAACCGACTCCTAATTCACGGGCCATTGTTTGTAGGCTCACCACAGTCCAGTTCTTGTACTCTGAGGTTCTGATTCCAGATGTTAATGGGCCGTTGTCCTCTATTCTTTCTGCTCTGATCCCAGCGCTGCCAACCAGTTTGTGACGGGAGTGTACAACAGAGCAAAGGATGGACGAGGCCGAGGGACGATCCAACAGGTTTATTCACAAGAACACTGGAACAGCACACGATAAGTCCACGTAAAACAGATTCGGGGGCCCTTCCCGACAATCCTCGGACCGGATAACAAAGCAATCGTCCTTACAGTAGTCCAAAGAGTTCCACACAATCCCACGGGCCGCCACACAGGCCTAGCTCCGTCCGTGTCCACAGCCACCCAGGCTGGAGCTCCTTCCTCTCTTTAGTTTCAGCTCACTCTGAAGTTACAAAAAGGGAAATGCATTGTCTGTGCTCCTTGACCAGCCCACCATGTTTGTTCAGGGGGTAGGGGTCACACATCCTATCATCAATGGTTTGGTCCATCACAGGGCTCTGATATGTCTGCCAGCCACAGTAGATGAAGGGATCCCCTGCTGTGCAGAACAATGACTATTCCTTCACTGGCCAATGCAATTACAGACTAGATACACAACTTTGGATAGAAGAGGACAGGCTATTTACATAATCACATTAGATGCCAAGACTGCAATTGTATGAGAGAGACACATTGAGACCAGTAGCTCCCCCAAGGAAATACATGAATTACAACTAATACAACCAGGGAAATATACATATCATGACATAGTATCACAGCATATACAGTGAGAGGGTAAATTACATCATGACAATCAGTACTGGTAACTAGTGATGAGCGGGCACTACCATGCTCAGGTGATCAGTACTCGTAACTAGTGATGAGCGGGCACTATCATGCTTGGATGCTCGGTACTTGTAACTAGTGATGAGCGTGCACTACCATGCTCGGGTGCTCAGTACTGGTAACTAGTGATGAGTGAGCACTACCATGCTCGGGTGCTCTGTACTTGTAACTAGTGATGAGCGGGCACTACCATGCTCGGGTGCTCTGTACTTGTAACTAGTGATGAGCGGGCACTACCATGCTCGGGTGCTCTGTACTTGTAACTAGTGATGAGTGGGCACTAGCATGCTCAGGTGCTCAGTACTGGTAACTAGTGATGAGTGGGCACTATCATGCTTGGATGCTCGGTACTTGTAACTAGTGATGAGTGGGGGGCGTGGCCTGGACGGCAATGTGAAGAGACGTGTTTGTGGAGCTCTCCTGCAAACTCCCTTGATAAATCCCTGAATACCGCTGTTATCACTGCCTCAGCCGGCTGTCAGGAAGATAAGGTGGTGAGGACTTATCTGGAGTGAGTCTGGTGGATGCAGAGAGGTGCCATGGTCCCTCACAGGCAAAAAGATAATGGAGGCGGGAAAGTCCCCAGCTCTCAGGATGGTGCCATGATAAGGCAGGAAGCTGAGAAACTTAATGCAGCCTGTCAGGAAAGGATGCAGGTCGCGGCAAGGCTGGAGAAATTTTCCCGGACTTCAGAGAAATCACATCAGCATACAGATAACAGAGGTGAGGAGGGAGAAGACAATGCCAGCTCTGATGAGATGGGGGATGGTGAACAGCAGCAAGATAAGACAGGAGAAGTAGAGGAAGCACATAGTGCAGACCAGGCTCCAGAAAACCCCACTTTAAAGGACATTTTTGCAGTGGTGTCTTTTTGTAAAGAGGCTCTGACTTCCCTGACGAAGCAAGTTAAGGGATTACAGGCAGAGGTTGCTGACATTAAGAAAGACCTCAAGAAAGCAGACCTGAGAACAACGGCTGTAGAGGAGAGAGTGGGGATAACAGAGGATCATATTACAAAACTACAAAAGTCTGAAAAAACATTTGCACAGCAGATAGCTGAAATCATGGCAAAAAATGATGATTTAGAGAACCGCTCTAGAAGAAATAACATCCGAATTGTCGGCATCCCTGAGAAAGCGGAAGGAAGAAACCCCACTGAATATGTAGAAGACTGGCTCAGGGGGAAAATGGGTGCTAATGTCTTATCCAAGCTCTATGCTGTGGAACGTGCACACAGAGTCCCGATGCAGCCACAACCAGCAGGCAGGGGCCCTCGCACTATGCTAGCCAAGCTCCTCAACTACAGAGACAGGGACACTATACTGCGAAAGGCAAGAGACATGGAGGATCTTATGATTGACGTCCAGAGAATTTCCATATACCCGGACTACTCCATTTCTGTTCAAAAGCTACGTATGACTTTTACAGGAGTAAAGAGGCGCCTGCGAGAGATGGGGGTGCAATACTCAATGATGTTCCCGGCAAAGCTAAGAGTGACGGCGTTGGAGCGGGTGCACTTTTTTACAACTCCAGAGGAAGCCATGCAGTGGTTGGACGCAAACGAAAAGCGGATCCGTTTGAAGGAATGAGCTGACTGTCTGAATCTGCAGTGTGTTGGAGAAGGCCGGCTGAGGCTCTACAACATCCTTAGGAGCTTACAGGGGACCCTTCTTGTTTTTTCTTTTTTTTTCTCCTTCCCTTTGGGATTGAGGTAGTATGCAGGGGGAATGCGAAGGGTTTGATGTGAGCTTCGCAGGACATGGGGACTGCCTAATTTGGCGCGGTGGTGGTATTTACAATTTGAGATTCCAGTTTAATTACTGTTCGCCATTTTACTGTTATATTGGTTGAGTGGAATATGATTATACATAGAAAGGGGGGGAGTGGAGAATTGTTGGAAAAGGGACGAGTTTTAAAATGTGTCTAAGAGGGGAAGGCGAGGGAGGTAGGGGGGAATTTAGTAGGGATTATGGACCAGGTTTGGAAAACCCGATGCTTCACGGGAGTACTCAAAAACATGAAGTGGTGGGGAGTAGGAGGGGAGGGGAGCAGGGGGGGAGGGGGGAAAGGGGTAGGGTAGAGGCAGCATTGGGAGATACTACAAGGTTTGATGGTTTTACTGGGTGGGATAATGGGGGATAGAAATAAGGTGTTGAGTTGGAATATTAGAGGGTTATCAGATAGGTCTAGGAGAGCGGCAATAATTAAATATGTTCAAGACCAGAACCCGTCAGTAATATGTCTACTAGAAACGCATCTAACAAAGGAGACAACACATGTTTTAAATAGGAGATGGGTGCAGAAGGCCTATCACTCCACCTTTTCCAACTATGCAAGGGGTGTATCACTGCTGATCCATAACTCTGTGCAATATGAAGAGATAGAAGTGTATGTGGATAAAGAGGGACAGTGTGTGGCCGTCAAGTGTAAAATATTTGGCAGACTCATGTGTATAGCTGCAATATATATACCACCTCCATATAAGTGCACCAAACTAAGGGAGATAAGGGAGTTCTCTGAGAAGGGGGGAGTAATCCCTTTTTTACTGGTGGGGGACTTCAATAATGTGATAGACCTGTACTGGGATAGGAGTAGTAGACCTCCAGGTATTCAGGATAGTTGTATGACTTCGTTTGGCACTCTTATTGGGGAACTTGGAATGGTGGATGCCTGGCGAGTGAGGAATGGAAGGGTATCCTGCTTCTCTTGTTATTCGGCTTCGCATAACACTCTGTCCCGCATTGACATGGCTCTAGCTAGTGATCTGATGGATGCAATGATAAGTGACGTGCAGTATCTGACAAGAGTGATTTCAGATCATAGCCCAATTCTAGTGTCCATACGACGGGGGACCCTGACAGGGGGAAGGAGGGGAGAGTGGAAGCTTCATCCAACATGGATCCGTCATATTAATATGGGGAATATAGAACGGGATCTTGGGGATTTCTTTATCCACAACGAGGGTAGCACTGGTCCGCTGGTGGTATGGGATGCGATGAAGGCATACCTCAGGGGGCTCCTGTTCAGGGATATCTGTAAACGTAAAACACAGACGAGGCAGGATGAGAAAGACAGCCTGGAGGCCTTAGATAAGGCAGAGCTGGAAGCAATCCGGAGTACTACTACGGACGCGAAGCAAAATCTTAGGCAGGCGCATGAACAGGTTAATAAGATGCTTTTGGAGAAGGCGGCAAGGAAGCAGGCATTCCAAAAATTGCATTTTTATGAGGAGGGGGAAAAAGTTGGTCATCTATTATCGGTCATAGCTGCAGCTCAAAGGAGTAGTTCATTTGTGCATGGTATGGACACAGTGGAGGGGACACAGGTCACTGAGGTTGAGGCGATCCTTGAGATCTTTAAAGATTTCTATCGCACGCTATATTCTTCTAGCGGAGAGATGAGGGTGGAAGAGGTGGACTCATTTCTTGAGCGAGGTGAGCTTCCGGTGTTGTCTGTGGCGGATAGAGATAAACTGGAGTCACCTATTACTATTGATGAACTGGAGGGCGCTCTGCATGGCATAAGCAATGACAAGGCACCGGGAGCAGACGGGCTACCAGTTGAAATTTATAAACAGTTAGAAGAAATCCTATTACCCAAACTATTGAAAGTCTTTGAGGTGGCGTAGGGGGAAGGTGTATTGCCTGAATCTATGAGAGAAGCAATAATAGTAGTAATTCCTAAGGAGGATAAAAATCCGAGGCTTCCAGACTCATATAGACCCATCTCGTTATTAACAGCGGACGTGAAGCTTCTGGCTAAGGTGTTGTCAAACCGGCTGACTGGAGTTATATCTAACCTAATCCATATGGACCAATCAGGGTTCATGGCCAATAGGTCGACAGCTGCTAATATCAGGAGATTGTACCTTAATCTACAGTTGCCGCCTGACAACCCTGGCCGGAGGGTGATTGCTTCGTTAGATGCCCAGAAAGCGTTCGATAGTGTTGAGTGGGGGTATCTGTGGAAAGTGTTGCAGCATATGGGTTTTGGCCCACGGTTTGTAAAGTGGGTGCAGCTGTTGTATAATAGGCCTACTGCTAAAGTTAGAGTTAACGGTATGACCTCCTCAGCGTTTGAGTTGCACCGGGGAACGAGGCAGGGCTGCCCACTATCGCCGCTCCTATTTGCTATTGCAATAGAGCCTCTGGCGGCGGCCATTAGAAAAACAAAGGAGATCCATGGATTTAAGTATGGGCATTTAGAGGAGAAAATAGCTCTTTATGCTGACGATTTATTACTTTTCTTGGGGGATCCATCAGCCTCATTGGATCATGCCATGCAGATAATAGAGAAATTTGGAGAAGTTTCGGGACTGACCATTAATTGTTCTAAATCGAGCCTCTTTAAGGTGGATGGGGAAGTAGCCTGGACAAATGAGGATACTGGGGCTAACAAATTGAAGAATGTGGACGAATTTAAATATCTAGGTATCCAGATATCTCTGCCAGTAGAAAAATACATACAGGTGAACTTATGGCCGCTCCTTAAAAAATTGAGAACCAAGGTGGATGCCTGGAACAAGCTACATTTGTCAGTTGTTGGAAGGGTTAATTTACTAAAGATGGTAGTAATGCCTAAACTCCTATACATACTGCACAATGCCCCTGTTTGTATTTCAAGGAAAAGATTTAAAGGGATAAACTCGCTGTTTAGGGACCTGGTGTGGGGTAAAAAGCAGCCTAGGGTGCGATTAGAGACTTTACAAAGGCCGAAGGATGAGGGGGGTCTAGCAATCCCAAATCCGGAATTGTATTATATAGCGGCGCAATGTCAACACCTCAGGGGTTGGTCTGATCGAGAGAAAGATGGGGGCATTAAAGAAGTACTGGAATACATAGTGGGTAGAAGTCCATTGGTAATGGGACTAGAGGATGGTGCGGTGGGGCTCCTGGGTAGAACATCTCCTACAATGGCACTTATAAATAAGACCTGGGATAGGCTGAAAAGGGTGAGAGGGGTGACCCGGTTAACTAAGTTTACACCTATCTGGGATAACAGTAATCTCCCGGAGATTCGGAAAATGGGGAATATTGAGGAGTGGAGACGCAAGGGTGTGATATACATGCATCAGATATTGGACGGAGGAATTGTGAAATCGTTCCCGCAGTTACAGAGCGAGTTTCAGTTACCGGCGTCCGGCTGGCTCCACTACAGACAATTAAAACATGCGATTGCAGCCCAAGCGGCTAAACAAAGTGTGGCCATACAGACTGACCTGGTACTGGAGTATGTGTGTAAGGGCGGAGGAAGCACTAAAGGGATCATTTCTGGCACGTATAAAGATATACTACATACCTTTCTGTTAGAATACCCAATTAAAACTAAATCTAAATGGGAGGAGGAAGTTGGGCCGATAACGGAGGAGGTGTGGGAGAGTATCCTGAAGTATGTCCGTAAACTTTCCATGAGCGAACCGGCCAGACTGTCTCACCTATACGTGATTCACCGGGTATATAGGTCTCCCTTACTGATGTTTAAAATGGGGTTGAAAAGGAATTCGGAGTGTCCAAGGTGTCAGGGATCTGACGCAGGTATTTTTCACATGATGTGGTCTTGTCCGAGACTGGTTTCCTTTTGGACTAAGGTTATCCACAAGATAGGAAGAACATATGGGTGTGTCCTCCCCAGGGAACCAGTGATCTGCCTATTGGGATATGTTGAGGAGCTTGGGGTGGAAAATACTATGAAAATTGTCATTGCTAGGCTGCTGTATGCGGCAAGAAAGCTGATCGCCAGGTCCTGGATTAAAAAAGACCCCCCGACCAGGGGAGAGTACATTAAAAGGGTGAAATGTATTCTTCAGCTGGAACGGGGAGTGTATGAAAGAAGGGGGAATGTTAAAATGTTTGAGAAGCTCTGGTCTCCTTGGCTGCAATGCGGATAGGACGAGTGATGGACCAGTAAACTGATATGGGACGGGGATAGCCGTCTGAGACCTCTGATGTGTATGTTTTGTTTTATTTGTGTTACTAGTTGTTCCTCCTGCACAACGGGATGGTTGCTATACTACAGTTGAAGGGTTTTATAAGTGTGTACTATATGGGATGTAGTATCGGGGAGAAGTGTTGCTGCCGGGGTGGGGGAGGGGCGGGAGGGGGAGTTAAAGGGGTAATAGATGTGATAAATTTAATTTGGATGCCGATTTGTTATTCTGTTGTATGTACTCTGTTTTAATAAAAAAGTATCTGATTTAAAAAAAAAAAACTAGTGATGAGTGAGCACTACCATGCTCGGGTGTTCAGTACTAGTAACTAGTGATGAGCGGGCACTACCATGCTCGGGTGCTCAGTACTCGTAGCTAGTGATGAGCGGGCACTACCATGCTCAGGTGATCAGTACTCTTAACCAGTGATGAGCGGGCACTACCATGAATCCCCATTGAATTCCATTATACTCAGGTACTCGAGTCGCGCCTATCCAAGCATTCATCTGCCCGTTGCGAGTACGGAGCACCCATGCATGGTCGCAGTCACTCATCACTGTGACTAAGATGTAATCGTGAGATCTGCAGTGTCATGCTTTGTCAGACCAGAAGTCACTGGTTGGATACAAACTGGCTGTGGCCATAAACAAGAGGCAGGACCTCGAGGTCCAATGTACAAATAGTCGAACACAGGTATATCATTCATCTGTTAATAATTAGAGCGAGAAAGTAATCACTCTTATCACATCTTCATAAAGAGCAAGTTAACTCCGAGAAAACTTTCACCTCCATCCAATAAACAATTACCTAATTTCCTTACTTTGGAGGGAAATTTACTTTTTGGATGCTAAATGACCTCTCATGACCGGGCAATTTTTCATTTTGCGTGTTCATTAATTCCTTTTCCTCTTTCAAGAGTCATCAGAATTATTTTTTTTTACATAACATCTAAGGGATTTTTTTTGTGTGTGCAGGATGAGTTGTACTTTTGAATGACACCATTCATTTTATCATGTAATATACTGGAAAAAAATAAAAATTTCACATGGAGTGAAATAGTGAAATAAACACAGTTCCGCCATTGGTTGTGGATTTTATTTTTACAGCGCAAAAATGATGTAGAAATATGATTCTCCAGGGGTGAGTGTGATTATGGCAATACCCAATGAATAGGGTTTTTTTTCTTAGAGTTTATCGGTTAAAAGAAATTCAGAACTTTATTAAAAAAGGAAAATGTTTGGGTGATGTCTCCATTTTCTGAGATCCCTAATTTTGTTTTATTTTTTTTCTGTCAATTGAGCTGTTTGAGGGAATGTTTTGTTGTTGTTTTTTTTTTTTGCAGTTTGACGTTTGCCCGTGACCACAGACTAAAGATGGCTGTCACAGACACTCAGCAGGATCTCGAGGACCCCGAAACCCTTCAACCCCTGTATAGGGATCTGGAATTACACAGGGTGCAGGAGATCTCTGCCTATGGAAGACTGCAATCTGGAGAAGAATAGTCATCAGGCAGGGTCAAAACCAGGAGGTATAAAGGGACAAAATTAGCAGGCAAGAGAGTAGTCAGGAAATCAGGCAGAGGTTAAAACTAGGAAATACAAAGGGATAAAATCGACAGGCAAGAGCGTGGTCAGGAAATCAGGCAGAGGTCAAAACCAGGAGATACAAAGGGACAAAATCGACAGGCAAGAGCGTGGTCAGGAAATCAGGCAGAGGTCAAAACCAGGAGATACAAAGGGACAAAATCGACAGGCAAGAGCGTGGTCAGGAAATCAGGCAGACGTCAAAACCAGGAGATACAAAGGGACAAAATCAGCAGGCAAGAGAGTAGTCAGGAAATCAGGCAGAGGTCAAAACCAAGAGATACAAAGGGACAAAAATCGACAGGCAAGAGAGTAGTCAGGAAATCAGGCAGAGGTCAAAACCAAGAGATACAAAGGGACAAAAATCGACAGGCAAGAGAGTAGTCAGGAAATCAGGCAGAGGTCAAAACCAAGAGATACAAAGGGACAAAAATCGACAGGCAAGAGAGTAGTCAGGAAATCAGGCAGAGGTCAAAACTAGAGATGGCAGCAAAGTACAAAAATGGCAGGCAGGAGAATGGTCAGACAGCAGGCAAAGGTCAAAACACAGGGATCAATAATACACAGAGGGGTGTGAACCAGGCAGCAGCAATAAACAACAAGACTATATCTGGCAGCTACCAGCAGACGGGAGGAGGAATAAGAAGGGTGTGGTGTGTTCCTATTGGCCCTAGCTGATAAGTGGTGACTTCAGCTGAAAGGCACACACCACCACAGTCAGCCAGTGGTACTGCAGGTCCCAGGGAAACCCAGAGCCTGCGCCCACCAGGGTCACTGACTCCTGCCCATCACCAGCACTGCCTACGGCAGGAACATGGCGGCGCCTGGTGATCGAAGCAGAAGTTGCAGGAGCAGACTTTGGTGGCGACGTGACACAGAGTCAGCGTTTTTATTGATATCTTTTTTGGTTACATGGAACATTTTGGATGCTTTTTATTTCCTTTTTTGCAGGCAGTGAAGAGGCCAGAACGATTATTATGGTGTTTTGATTTTTAAGTGTTTAACTTACAGTTTAAATAATTTTAGAAGTTCTAATTTTATGGACACAACAATACCAAACATGTTTCCATTATTTTTCATCTGAAATAGTAAAGAAATTCAAACTTTTATATACTTTTTAAAATTAATTGTCAAGATATTTTTTAGTCCCTATAGGTGACTTGAACTTGTGATTGTTAGATTGATAGTTTTATATACTACAATGATACTGGCTGAGCTACCTAAGAGCACCAACATGGCAGTGTGGGTGTCTTTAGAAGGCCCCCACTGCCATAGTGCCCCATCGGCTCCAACTATTCCATGGGACCCATGTGTACAGGATATTTTGTCATTTAAATTCTGCCATCAGTGATTGACAGTTGCATTTAAATGGTTAAACAACAGCCATTGGAGGTAGCTCTGGTCGCTGCTGATAGTGGCAGGTGCTGGATGTAAAACACAACCACACTTGCACCTACTGGGAAAGGAGCGGATGCTGGTACTAAGCCATTTTCATACGTCTGCACCTGACTTAGGACGTGATCAAATAATATTCATCACTAGATAGAAAAACGATTTATACTATTGACTTCATAGGATTGTACATTTAGATTTGCCATTAGGCTGGACACCTTTTTCTAAAAGTCCAGTTCTTGTGGAAGAACTTAAAGGGAACCAGTCACCAGGATTTTCGTATATACCCTAAAGCCAGTGCTATACTGGAACTATCAGGCTGATTCTATACATACCTGTAGTGGTCAGCTCAGATGTTTAGGTTTTGAAATCCAAGAAAGTAAAGTATATAAAATCGGCAGCTTCTTGAGTGACAGCAGCTGAGGATCAGATAATATCTGGAGGGGTATGCATAGTTATCCCCTCCCCCTGTTAGAATTAGCATAAGTACTAGACAATCCATTTAACTTTTTCCCTTCCAGGACCTGTGTGAGGTCATACCCATGTGACCAGAAGGGGGGGGGGGCCTCAGCCAAAAGAAAAATGTTGCTTTATGGTATCAGCTTTGTTGTCTGATGCTCCGCTCCATCTGGTCACATGGGTATGACCTCACACAGGTCCTGGATGAAACAAAGTGAATCGTCTGTATAATACTTATGCTAATTCTAACAGGGGGAGGGGATAACTATGGATACCCCCCAGATATTATCTGATCCTCAGCTGCTGTCACTCAAGAAGCTGCCGATTTTATATACTTTACTTTCTTGGATTTCAAAACCTATACATCTGAGCTGACCACTAAAGGTATGTATAGAATCAGCCTGATAGTGCCAGTATAGCACTGACTTTAGGTTATATACGTAAATCCTGTTGATTGGCTCCCTTTAATTTTTGGCTTGCCAGTTAAAAGACTATTTTTCCATTTGTAAGGTCCTGTGTACACGCTGCAGTTTTTGATGCAGTTTGCAATTCTGAGATAAAAAATAAACTCACTTTTCATGTTGAGAGACTTGACTACAAAGATGCAATCACCACCAGACGGAGCACAGCCCTTAAAGCACCACTGCAGCGTTTTGTTTTTTTATTCCACTTCTGGGGTGGTGCTTTAACTCTATGTCCCCTGTCTTATATTCACCTTCCTTTGGCTTCATCTTCTTTCTCTGCCGCCCCGGTCAGTTTCCGGGGATTTGTGCCTTTCCGGCAGCTGCACTGTTTTATGGAGCGGCTGGAGGTCACAACTCAATACAAGTCTATGAGAGCCTCATCCTGACCTCGTTTTGGCTCTCATAGTTTTGTATTGTGAGATTGTGATGTAAGTTCTCACTTCCGGGCAGTCAGAAGTTAGAGGCATAAGATGGCACCGCGGGATCGGAGTGGCACCGAAAAAAGGTGAAAACGCCGGAAGGAAATAATAGTATAATACAGGGGGCAGGGAGCTTACATTTAAAGCACCACTCCAGCACTGAAAAGAAGAAATGATGGAGTGGTGCTGTGATGCCCCTGACCTATTCAGGGTGTCACAGAGAGATGCACCCTTGTCCTTATGGTGCAGAACTCACCCTTCATGGTTCTGGGATCCTAACCTTTGGTATTGCTTCCATCAGCATCCAAATCCTAGCCACACCTCACACCACACCCTGTCAGGCACACCAGTGGGTGGTCTAGCTGGAAAAAGGCCACCCGCCTAGGGGTCAGGCAGACTGGTGGGAGGGACACAGTTCAGTCGAGTGGTAGCCCCCAGAGAGTGAGGAGCTGAGGGAGTTGTAGCTCCCTGGAAGACGTTGGTTAGGTCGCAGACTGTGGTCTGGGACCGGAGGAGTCGGAGACCCGGTCGCAGGGTATTGGAGAAGGGTGCCCAGACTTAGTTTTGGAGAACGGTCGGCACCGGAGTATCTAGTAACTGAATCGGTACCGAGCACGGTGGGGTACTGGACCCTAGATCAGGGAGTAGCTTCATGCAACCTGATAATTCACCTGTGGAGGATAGTCTCTTTATGAACTTTCCCCAAGAGCTCAGAGATCGAAGGCACCAACACAACGACGGGGATAGGGCTTTCCAGCTTATGCGGCCCACTGAAATCCCAAGTGTCAGCCATCAAGAGCACAGCTCCTTTATTTAACCATAGGGAGCGGGACCCCGACAGCTTCAAGCCGACGGGTCTCTCAGAACATCTAAATACAGTGCATGGAGGCAGGGTACAGACCATCAGCAATACCAACGGGAGCGGACACCCAGACGAGCTCCCCTGAAGTGGCAGCGGCACCCAGAGACTTGGTTTACTTCGTTGTCAGAGTCTGCTTTATAGTCGCATCACTACCAACACTGCCTGAGTGAGTATGCTGCCCTCCCCTGCGTCCAACCTGCACTACGCTCCCCTACACCTCATTATCCAGAGTCCCGGGGCCTCCCCTACCTGTGGAGGGAACGTCATCTGGCTGCCCCCACTCCATGTCCACTGGGTACTCCCATCGGCAGCGGCGGTACTCCCCTTACCGCAATCCACGGGTGGCGTAACGAACTCTTATCCCCTGTAAATACCCCCTTTACATTTGAGTGGCCGCAAGCCCCCGGGTCCGGAGACCCTCGAGCCACGGCAACCCCGGATCCGCCTGCTGCAGGGGCGGCACACCTCTTTAAGCAAAGATCAAGTGTTAAATACTTATGGGTGCGATACTTCCAAGTGTATGCATGGTGTGTCATCCAGTATGTGACTCTAGCCCTCCAAATCAAATCCATGACCCTAGCTGCTTGAAAGTCCAAGAAGCAGACGTGTCAGACGTGGTGACCCTGGGTGCCTTCACTCACTATGGGTGGAATCTAATATCCTTCCAGGAGGGTGAGTATTTGTCACATGGATTTTTTCAGTGTTAGGTGCTCTCATGGAATGTCACTCCTGGAAGGATAGGGGATGTGTGTGTCCATCAGATTCTTTGACCCACTGCCCGATTTTTTTTCTCCAATAATCATTAACTATTATTGATCTGCTTTGGTGTAAGCTCAGATAGAATCCAGGAGCAAGATGGGCTCTTAAAAGGGAAGCAACCAGCAGGATTTTCAGGTATAAAGTAAAGCCAGTGCTATATTGGTGCTAGGATGCTGAACGTAAGCATAGCTTTTGGTCAGAGATTGGATGTTTTATTTCAGAAATATGTGCAAGTAAAGTTCCAGCAATGCACTGCTATGTGATTGACAGGTGCAACAAAGGCAGGAATAGGTAAGTCGGGTCTTGCTTTCTATTCTCACCCCTCTCTATGAGGGTGACTGTGGGGGGAAGGCCAGACAGACAGGGGCGGGAATAGGTATGTCGGGTCTTGCTTTCTATTCTCACCCCTCTCTATGAGGGTGACTGTGGGGGGGAAGGCCAGACAGACAGGGGCGGGAATAGGTATGTCGGGTCTTGCTTTCTATTCTCACCCCTCTCTATGAGGGTGACTGTGGGAGGAAGGCCAGACAGACAGGGGCGGGAATAGATAGCAAAGCCCAACCCACATATTCCCTTCCTGCTGCACCTGTCAATCAAATAGAACTGCATTACTAGAACTTTACCTGCACATACTTCTCAAATAAAACATTCAATATCTGAACAAAATTTATACTTAGATTCAGCATCCTAGCCCCAGTATAGCACTGGCTTTACTATGTATATGAAAAATCTGCTGGTTGCTTCCTTTTAAGCTTTGGTGCAGGAAGGCCATTAATTTCTGAGGCTTGTAGGGCCTTGGCTCGGAGCGTTGGGAAAAGTTTACAGTGGTCACTTACAGAGGTTTAATTATTCTAATTGAGGAGTGTTAAATTCTGATCCTGACTCTGTTGTATTTGGAGGGATTTTCACATTATGTTGGTATATATATATATATATATATATATATATATATATATATATATAAAATCTGTATATATATATATACCATTCTTATTCTAGTCATCTTTGCTATGATTAAGATTGTGTAACATTCAAAACGTGTGGGAAGTGTTTCTGAATTTTTTCCATGGAATTTTTAAAGATATTTTTATAGAACTCTCAATTTTTTATTTTTATTTTGCAGAATCTGGATACGCCTTCTTCTTTTCTTTCATTGCTTACTGCCTGGGAGCCGGCCCATGAACCATCCGCGTTCCGCACCTTCATATAATCTTCACTTGGACTAGGTAAGCTGAGGTCTGTTTTTTTTTTTGTGTTGATCATTAGAAGAGGGCCGGTGATGAACTGCATCTAATGATTAGCGACTTTCGAAATACTCGGATTCGCGATACTCGTAACGAGTACTGTCTAATATACGTGTATGCATTCCAAATAGTGTGTGCAATGCAAGTCAATGGGGAATAGTCGCAATGTAACGAGTAACCCGAATTCCACAGTATTCGCTACTTGCACGAATAGTACAGAATTCAGGTTGCTCGTTACATTGCGACTATTCCCCATTTACTTGCATTGCACACACTATTCGGAATGAATATGCGAGTATTAGACAATACTCGTTACGAGTCTCGCGAATCCAAGTATTTCAAAACTCGCTCATCATTAACTTCATCCTTTTTCATGTTTTTTTGTGTGCCACGTTGTACTTTTTTTTTAAGCCCTTATATGGAGAAAAAAAACTTGCCTGTCTCTCCATGGGGAGTCCGGCTGTGTCTGACAGCTGCCTCCACGGGCCTTGTAGCTGCTCAATCTTGTACAGTAGCTTACTGTACAATGAAGTTTTAGAAGGTAATTGCAGAGTAATACGTGAAATTCTCAGGCATTTTAAGTCTATGGGCAGTTAGAAGTTTAAAGGGAACCTATCAGCTGATTCAGGCTGCCCAAACCATGCTCCACGATTGAAGCCACTTAGCTTTATGATCCAATACTATTCCGGTGCTGCACTGCCTGTCTTCTCCCCACATTGCTCCAGGTGACGGACTGATCTCTACCTACGCTCAAACATGTGACAGGCTTGTCAATCCGTAGAGCGGTGCGCTGAAAAGCAGTCTGTGGCCGGTGCGGCACTAGTATCATTAGTGAAGAGTAAGGCCTTCCCTGCTTGGGTGCTTGCTACTGGTAATGAGCAGTTGGATGCTCGGATGGACTCGACTCAAATACCGATGTTTGAGTTCCCTATTGATTTTCACTATACTTGGGTAATCAAGTCGAGCCTGAGCATCCAACTGCTCATTACGAGTACCAAGAACCCGAGCATGGTAGTGCCCGCTCATCACTAGATCTATAGATATATAGATATACACACTTGCACTGCACACACATACACACTTGTCATTGCACTGGGCACCTTATAACCTGATAATCCGCAGCTAATATTTGGGAACTTGATCCAGTCCAGTATTTATTCCTTATATTTATTATGTACAGGATGTTTTTAATGGTAAGATGAAAATAATGGTAAAACATTGTATTTTATTTATCAGAGGGCCATGACTTTTTAATTTTTCTAGGTGAAATGAACTGTGGTTTTTAGAAGCAGCATCTCTGGGTGTATACATTTCGATAAGGATTAACAAAAATGGCAATTCTGGAGTATTTTTCCCGAATTTGATTTGATTTGCGGTTTTCAGCATGGCTGGGAATGAAGAACGATAATGGTTTATTGTGTTGGTAGTTACATACTCCAGAAGTAGCAGATTTGTAGGTGGGCAGGTTTCCAGTGTGCCCCAATGGGATGGTCCAAGTACGTGTACCCTTCATAAACCAATAATGAGAATCAAAATGCGTACAAAAAAATGTCAATACGAACACATCAGGTGATCGCACTGTGTGTGGAACATTAGCTTCAATCTCAACTGATCCACGTTTCTTATTTTTATGATCAAGTGAAATTAGTACTACATTGTCGGACTCTGTTCACATTGCAGAGTCCGTTAGGCAACCTGGTCTCTCTTAAATACTCAGCTTTGCTGGGTGTCGGCTGAGTTGTTTCATTGCTCCCAGCCGTGCAGTAATTAATCCTGAGAGCCAGGTTGCTGATTAGCATCCACACCTAATCTTCTCCTATTTAAGGCAGAGGAGTGTAGTAAGGAGAACGCCGAAGATAGCTTCAGCGATCCTGCTCTCAGTGATTATTCCGTTCATGGTGAACTACAGTTGCTGTTCTGTGTGGTGTGAAAGTTCCCCTGTTGGGAGTTTATTTCCTACCCGTTGCTTTATGCCCTTTGTGTTTGAGTGCAGTGTGTACGAGGTTTCATTCTCCCTTGTTGGTGTTTATCCTGTGGGGTTTTGTTACTGGGTTTCCGGCCCGCTCCCAGGGTCAGGGGAGTAAGATCAGAGCACGGACAGAAGTCAGAGTCACGCTGGTTGCTTGGACCTGGCTACCATCAAGCCTACCTCCGAGATAAGGTACAGCACAGGGTCTCGAGTCTGAGGGCCAGCTTTGGGTCTCCTGTTCCATCAGTACATACCCCATGACATTAATTTAATTTCTATTTCCCAGACTCCCAACAAACTAATCTTGTGATGAAAATATATTGTATAACAATATAAACCCAGCACACCTTGTTTTTCTCCCATTTTTCATGAGCTGAACTAAAAGATGTAAGACTTTTTCTATGTACAAAAGACCTTTTTCGCTCAAATATTGTTCACAAATCTGCCTAAGGGTATGTGCGCACGTTGCTTTTTACCTGCTTTTTTGCTGCTTTTTCTTCTGCGCTGTTTAATGCCAAAATGGATGTGTTCTTCTATTCAAGCAAAGTCTATGGGAATTTGGGTTTCTTGTTCACACTATGTTGTTCAAAATGCTGCCTTTTTGTGGCAGAACTTTGGTCAAAAACTCAGCTTTTCAAAGAAGCAACATGTCAATTGTTTTTGCCATTTGGGTTTTGCACTGCAAAGCTGAGTTTTTGACCAAAGTTCTGCCACAAAAAGGCAGCATTTTGAACAACATAGTGTGAACAAGAAACCCAAATTCCCATAGACTTTGCTTGAATAGAAGAACACATCCATTTTGGCATTAAACAGCGCAGAAGAAAAAGCAGCAAAAAAGCAGGTAAAAAGCAGGTAAAAAGCAACGTGCGCACATACCCTAAATCTGTGTTAGTGAGCACTTCTCCTTTACCGAAATAATCCGTCCACCTCACAGGTGTGGCATATCAAAATGCTGATTGGAGAGCATGACTATTACACAGGTGTGCCTTAGGCTGGCCACAATAAAAGGGCATTCTAAAATGTTCAGTTTTACAGTAGTGGGAGGGGTTTCAGAAAACCAGTCAGTATCAGGCATGACTACAGATTTAGAAAAAACAAAAAGCCAGCACTAAATGTGCACTTCAGCACTAAACATTCCAAACTGTACTTATAAAAATTTTGAGATTTTTGGCAAAAAATTGCAATTTCTTGAGCTGCCTCGCCACGTCACAACAAATCTCATTTGGGGCAGTCCTACACTAAAACATTTTTATAAAATGTGCCATACGGCCTCACATATGAATAGTAGAACTGCTCTCAGCAGCACTCACCTGGTCTATTTCAATCCCGTACCCATGACTGAGTCATGGCTGTAAGCGGGACAGGTCCAAGCAAATGCTGCATGAAGTAAATAGCCTGTGGACAAGGCCTGATGACTGAATGTGAACAGTCACCAGCCGCCAAAATCTAGACAGATGGAATACATCCCAAATTGGGGTGCATAGCAAGGCGGAGGTCAACCACCGACCAATTCAATAAAGAAAAAACAAAAAGCCAGCACTAAACTGTTTTTTCTTCATTGAATTGGTTTTTCTTCAATGACTACAAATTTGCCTATCTGCCCTGTACAGTGAAAGCCGGGATTCATCAGTGAAGAGAACACCTCTCCAACGTGCCAGTCACCATTGAATATGAGGATTTGCTCAATCAAGTCCGTTATGATGACGCTCTGCAGTCAGGTGGAGACCCCCGATGAGGACGACGAGCAGCAGAGGAGCTTCCCCGAGACGGTTTCTGACAGTTTGTGCAGAAATTCCTTGGTTTTGCACCGATTGTTGCAGCTGCTGTCCGGGTGGCCGGTCTCAGACGATCTTGGAGGTGAAGATGCTAGAAGTGGAGGTCCACGGCTGGATTGGTTACACGTGGTCTGCCGTTGTGAGGCCAGTTGGATGTGGTACGAAATTCTCTGAAACGCCTTTGAAGACGGCTTATGGTAGAACAATGGTCCCCAACTCCAGTCCTCAAAGGCCACCAACAGTGTGTATTTTCAGGATTGCCTTAATATTGCACAGGTGAAAATTTAAATTACCCGCACAGACGATGATTCCAACACTGGTGCACTGCTAAGGAAATCCTGAAATTTGCACTGTTGGTGGGATGGCTCTTGAGTTGGGGAACATTGTGGTAAAGAAATGAACATTCAATTCAAAGGCAGCAGCTCTGGTGGACATTAGTGCAGTCAGCATGCCAAGTGCACGCTCCCTCAAAACTTGTGACATCTGTAGCATTGTGCTGTGTGATAAAACTGCACATTTTAGAGTGACCTTTTATTGTGGCCAGCTTAAGTCACACCTGTGCAATAATCATGCTATCCAGCCTAAAGCACACCTGTGCAATAACCATGCTGGCCAGCCTAAGGCACACCTACCTGTACAATAATCATGCTATCCAGCCTAAGGTACACCTGTGCAATAACCATGTTGGCCAGCCTAAGGCACACCTGTGCAATGATCATGCTGTCTAGTCAGCATCTTGATATGTCACACCTGTGAGGTGGATGGATTATCTTGGAAGATAAGAAGCGCTCACTAACACAGATTTAGACAAATTTGTAAATATTTGACACAAAAAGACCTTTTGCGTACATAGAAAAAAAAAGTCTTTAGATATACGGTACTGACTCATGAAAAATGAGAGCAAAACCAAAAGTGTTATATTTAAATTTTTGTTCGGTATATACAGTAGCATGCAAAAGTTTGGGCACCTCTGGTCAAAATTACTCTTATTGTGAAACATTAAGTATGTTGAAGATGAAATGATCTCTAAAAGACAAAGTGCAAGATGACACATTTCCTTTGTATTTTAAACAAAACAAAATTTTCAGTTTTTTCCATTTTAAAATTAACAAAAAAGGAAAATGAGCTGAAGCAAAAGTTTGGGCACCCTGCATGGTTAGTACCTAGTATCACCGACTTTGACAAGTATCACAGCTTGTAAACGCTTTTTGTAGCGGCCAAGTCTTTCAATTCTTGGTTGAAGGATTTTCAGCCATTCTTCCTTGAAAAAGTCTTCCAGTTCTGTGAGATTCCTGGCTCGTCTTCCAGTTCTGTGAGATTCCTGGCTCGTCTTCCAGTTCTGTGAGATTCCTGGCTCATCTTGCATGCATGGCTTTTTGGTGTCTAGCCACAGATTTTCAATGATGTTCAGATCAGGGGACTGTGAGGGCCATTGTACAACCTTCAGCTTGCACCTTTTGAGGTCGCCTATTGTGGATTTTGACGTGTGTTTGGGATCATTATCCATTTGTAGAAGTCATCCTCTTTTCTTCTATTTTCAACTTCAGCTTTTTTTTTTTTTTTTCTTACAGATGGTGTTATCTTTGCATGAAGAATTTGTTGAAATTTCATTGAATTCATTCTTTCCTCTACCCATGAAGTGTTCCCAGTACCATTGACTGCAACACAACCCCAAGGCATGATTGATCCACCCCCATGCTTAACGGTTGGCAAGATGATCTGTTCCTGAAATTCTGTTCCTGAAATTCTGTGCCCCTTTTTCTCCACACATAACTTTGATCATTGTGGTCAGAGTTCTATTTTAACCTCATCAGTCCACAGAACTTGTTTCCAAAATGCATCATTATATATATATATATATATATATATATATATTTTCAGGAAACAATTGAAAGTGAGTTGGTGTCTCTTTACAACCAGGTAGAACATCAAGAGGTTAAATTTAATCTGAGTACTTCTGAACATAGGGCAATTGATGAGCTGAGAGCAAACAGCGATCTCCTTATTGTCCAGGCAGACAAGGGGGGCGCTGTTGTAGCTCTCAATGCTGGTTTATACAGGAAAGTGAACTTGTTGGATCTGGAAAATAGTAGCACCTATGTTGAATTGGCATCAAATCCAACTAATTCATTTAATTCTGAATTATTACATCTGTTACAGGAGGGGATCAGTATGGGTGCCATTTCAGATAGAATTAAGAAGTTTATTTTTTGTGAAACACAGATTGTCCCAATATACCACTCACTCCCCAAAGTTCATAAAGAGGTATTTCCTCCCCCTCTCAGACCTATTGTGTCTGGGATAGGGTCATTCAGTGAGAAACTAGGGGAGTGGGTGGATTTTTATCTTCAACCCCTAGTGCCATTAACACCAAGTCACCTTAAAGATTCCAAGAGTATGATACAGATTATGGAAAAATTTCACTGGCAATCTGACTATATGTGGCTATCTTGCGATGTGGTGGGGTTATATCCCTCTATCCCCCATCACATCGCGATACGATGTATCACATATTATTTGTCCAGATACAGTAATTACGAGTATTCCATCCAGAAGTTTATTGTCTCTTCAATTCAGTTTCTTTTAAGTCACAATTATTTTTCGTTTGATGAGAGATACTTCCTCCAGACACAAGGCGTGAGTATGGGCGCTAAGTTTTCACCTTCCCTAGTAACCTGGTTATGTCCGTGTGGGAGGAAAATTATATTTTTAACATTGATAACCCATACAAGGATAATATTGTTTGGCTGGGGAGATTTATTGATGATCTGATATTTGTCTGGAGGGGTGGTCTCTCGTCTGCGAGAAGTTTTTTTTCTTATTTGGATTTGAATGATTTCAATCTAAAATTTACGAGTAGTAGTCATGAGGTATCAACAAACTTCTTGGACTTAAAATTGACCGCAGATTTGGATAGCAATAAGGTCTTGCTATCTCCCTATAAAAAATCTACTGCATGCAATAGTATTTTAATGGCTTCCTCTAATCATCCCAAACATGTCATTCAGAATATTCCTGTGGGGGAGCTTATTAGACTAAAAAGGAATACCACATCTAGTGATAGATTGGAGGAAGAAATTGAAATAACTTGTAACAATTTAAAAAAAAGGGGGTATCCCAATTGGTCTTTGGAGAGAGCCAAGAAAAAAATAGCAGGCATTGATAGTAGAATCCAACAGCTTAACCCTAAGAAAAAAAAGACAGTTTGACTCCAAAAAATCTGGGGTAGTTTTCAGCACTAACTATAGTCCTCAGTTTAATTGTATTGTCAAAATTATCAGAAAATATCTTCCTTTATTATCTCAGAATGATATTTTGAAAAACATTGTGGAAAATAATGATATTGCCTTTGTGGCAAAAAGAGCCCCAACCTTAGCTACATTATTATCACCAAGCATGTTCAAAGATCCAGACAAAATCTCCCCTATCAACTGGTTAAAAACAATAGGATTTTTTAAATGCGGTGCTAATATTTGTAAGTGCTGCGGTTTTGCTAATAAGTCTAAAATATTTACATCTATTTCCAATGAAAAACAGTTTAATGTTCGTTCTTTTATAAACTGTAATACGGAGAATGTAGTTTATCTAATTAATTGCAACATATGCCGCATGCAATATGTAGGTTGCACGATGAACCCCCTCAAAACCAGAATCCGCAAACATCTTTCAGATGCTAGCAATTTGCCAATGGTTGGTGCATCAGTAGTATCCCGACATTTTTCAAAAAAACACAATGGGGATTTACGCGGTTTTTCTTTTATGGGCATAGAGCATGTAAAAAAACCATTGACGGGGAGATTTTCATAAAAAAGTGCTTGCAAGAGAGAGTAGGTGGATATTTGAGCTGGGGACTCGCATGCCACAGGGCTTTAAAGGGAACCAATCATCAGCATTTTCGTGTATAAGCTGCAGCCAGTGCAGTGCTGGCACTATCATGCACAGTGTGTACATACCATCAGGGGGCAGCTCGGGTGTTTAGGCAGCGAAATACAACTTTATAAAGTTTGAAATTTCGTGCACTTTTTGATTGACGTGTGCACCTCTGCTGCTAATGTCCGGGCGGGTTATGCAGGAGTTCCCCGCCCCCCTCCAGCCTGTTCCTCCCTCTCTCCTGATGTCCGGGCGTGTTATGCAGGAGTTCCCCGCCCCCCCTCCAGCCTGTTCCTCCCTCCCTCCCTCCGGCTGTATGTACATATCTAATCTTCAGAAACATGGCGCCGGAGTGGGCCTCTGCGCATAGCGCTTATCTCCGGCGACATGTTTCTGAAGCCCCCGCATTACACAACTTGCTGTCTGAGAGGGCGGCGCATGCGCCCTCGTTTCTTCACAGCACGTTGTGACCGCGGGAGCGCGCGCGATTAGAACAGGACCGAACAGCTGACCGGAGGACGCGATCAGCTGGAGCTACGATGGCGTGCCGCGTCAGGACACCGGGCCAGGACAGCAGCCGCGAAGGACAACGGGACGCCAAAGGAAAATGCCACCAGCAGGATTCATCTCACTGTCCTGCAGGTATGTTTGAAGGAGGAGGAGGAAGAGGATGATAATGATGATGGAGGATGATGATGATGATGATGATGATGGAGGAGGAGGAGGATAATGAAGGAGGAGGATAATGAGAAGGATAATGATGATGGAGGATAATGATGATGGAGGAGGCTAATGATGATGGAGGAGGATGATAATGATGATGGAGGATGAGGATAATGATGATGGAGGAGGATAATGATAATGATGATGGAGGAGGAGGAGGATAATGATGATGGAGGAGGATAATGATGGAGGAGGAGGGTAATGAGAAGGATAATGATGATGGAGGCTAATGATGATGGAGGAGGCTAATGATGATGGAGGAGGATGATAATGATGATGGAGGATGAGGATAATGATGATGGAGGAGGATAATGATAATGATGATGGAGGAGGAGGAGGATAATGATGATGGAGGAGGATAATGATGGAGGAGGAGGGTAATGAGAAGGATAATGATGATGGAGGATAATGATGATGAGGAGGATAATGATGGAGGAGGATAATGATGATGGAGGATAGTGATGGAGGAGGAGGATAATGATGGAGGAGGAGGATGATGATGGAGGATAGTGATGGAGGAGGATGATAATGAGGAGGATAATGATGATGGAGGATAGTGATGGAGGAGGATGATAATGAGGAGGATAATGATGATGGAGGATAATGATGATGGAGGAGGAGGATAATGAGGAGGATAATGTGTGTGTGTGTGTGTGTGTATATGTGTGTGTGTGTGTGTGTGTATATGTGTGTGTATAGTGTGTGTATAGTGTGTGTGCGTGTGTGTGTGTATGTGTGTGTGTGTATGTGTGTGTGCGTATAATGTATGTATGTGTGTGTATGTGTGTGTATAATGTGTGTGTGTGTATAATGTATGTATGTGTGTGTATAATATGTGTGTGTGTATAATGTGTGTGTATAATGTATGTATGTGTGTGTATGTATGTGTGTGTATAATATGTGTGTATAATGTGTGTGTGTGTGTGTATAATGTGTGTGTGTATAATGTGTGTGTAGTGTGTGTATAATGTGTGTGTGTATAATGTGTGTGTGTGTGTATAATGTGTGTGTATAGTGTATATGTGTGTGTGTGTATGTGCGTATAATGTATGTATGTGTGTATAGTGTGTGTGTATAATGTGTGTGTGTATAATGTGTGTGTGTGTGTGTATAATGTGTGTGTGTATGTGTGTGTATAGTGTGTGTGTATGTGTGTGTATGCGTGTATGTGTGTGTATGTGTGTGTGCGTATAATGTATGTATGTGTGTGTATGTATGTGTGTGTATAATGTGTGTGTGTGTGTATGTGCGTATAATGTATGTATGTGTGTGTATAGTGTGTGTGTGTGTATGTGCGTATAATGTATGTATGTGTGTGTATAATGTGTGTGTGTGTATGTGCGTATAATGTATGTATGTGTGTGTATAGTGTGTGTGTGTGTGTGTAATGTGTGTGTGTAATGTGTGTGTGTATAAAGTGTGTGTATAATGTGTGTGTGTATAATGTGTGTGTGTGTATAATGTGTGTGTGTATAGTGTGTGTGTATGTGTATGTGTGTGTATGTATAGTGTGTGTGTTTAATGTGTGTGTGTATAGTGTGTGTGTGTGTGTTTAGTGTGTGTATAGTGTGTTTAGTGTGTGTATAGTGTGTGTGTGTGTGTGTGTGTGTGTGTATAGTGTGTGTGTGTGTATAGTGTGTGTGTGTGTATAATGTGTGTGTGTGTATAGTGTATATGTGTGTGTGTGTATGTGTGTGTGTATAGTGTGTGTGTATAATGCGTGTGTGTGTATGTGTGTGTGCGTATAATGTATGTGTGTGTATGTGTGTGTGTGTATATGTGTGTGTGTGTATATGTGTGTGTGTGTGTGTATATGTGTGTGTGTGTGTGTATATGTGTGTGTGTGTGTGTATATGTGTGTGTGTGTGTGTGTGTGTGTGTGTGCGTGCGTATAATGTATGTATGTGTGTGTATAATGTATAATGTATGTGTGTATATGTGTGTGTGTGTATATGTGTGTGTGTGCGCGTGTATAATGTGTGTGTGTGCGTGCGCTGTGTGCGCCTCTCTGCTGGGGCAATGACGTCACTGGTGGAAGTGAGAGGCTCCTCTCACAAGCAATGGTGGACTTTTAGTTCTGCATTGAACGTACCAGGGATTATGGGATCAACCCCAGATTTGGATCTCGGTGGACCTGGATTATGGATGTCACGGAATTAAATTTGAAAATATGGCGTCTATTGTGTTCTAATTTCTATTTTTATGTCTTTTCAGGTTCAACTTTGGAGAACGTCGGGGGACATCTAAATGGATTACGGCGAACCATTAGCATTTGAATATTTTTGTTAATAAATTGGTCAACGAGGGATGGTATCGGGGGTTTTTTTGTCCTAATAAAAAGTATTACTTTCAAATAAAGGAATTCGTAATGGGGGTGTCTACTAGATGCCCACACATTACTAATACCAGGACTTGATGCTGCTGGCAATTCACAGCTGTTATCAACCCCATTTATTACCCCGATTGCCACCGCACCAGGGCAACGGGAAGAGCTGGGTCCAGCGCCAGAATTAGAGCATCTATAAGATGCACCACTTCTGGGGCGGCTGCGGGCTGCTATTGTTAGGCTGGAAAGGGCCAAATAACCATGGCCTTTCCCACCCTAATAATATTAGTCCACAGTTGTCTGCTGTTCCTTAGCTGGTTATAGAAAAATGGGGTGGACCCAATGCCATTTTTTTTTTATTTTTTATTATAAAAGCGTGGGATCCCTTCGATTATTCATAACCCGCCGAAGCAGTTATCTGAGTGTTGCAGCCTCCAGCTGCTGCTGTTCCTGTGCTGTATATGAAAAATTGAGTGGGACCCTCATGTCCTTTTTTTTTTTTTTTTTTTTTTTTAAAAAAAAAAACAAAACATTTTTTCTTGCTCAATGAGTTGTATTTTTAATAACAAATGAGTTTTACCATATAGTGAATGGTCAATATTCATATTCAATATTCATATATGGTGAATACCAAAAAGCTGTTTAAGGACACAAGAAACAAAATTGTAGCTCTGCACAATGCTGGGAAGACTCTGGCTATGTGCGCACGTTGCGTACTAGCCCTGCAGAAATTTCTGCAGCGATCTGAAGAGCACACGTGCGCTTCAAATCGCTGCAGAAAATGTCCGTAGAAAAAAAAAAAAAAAGATTCCATGCGCTCTGACTGCAGCTCCTGCCCTAGACACAGCAGGAGCTGCCGGCAAAGCGCACGGAAGAAGTGACATGTCACTTCTTAAAACGTGCGCTTCGGGCAGCAGCCGAAGCCCTGCGCTCTAAGACGCCACGTGCGCACGGCACCAGCACAATCTCCAGAGATTATGCAGGGGACGCAGGACGCATGGAGTTACGCTGCGCTACAAAGCGCAGCGTAACTGCATGAATTACGCACACGTGCGCACATAGCCTAAATCTGCAATAGGCAAGCAGCTTTGAAAAATGAAAACTACTGTGGGAGCAATAATAATAAAATAGAAGACTTGTATGTATGTATGTATGTATGTATGTATGACCACTGATAATCTCCCTTCTTCTGGTGCTCCACTCAAGATCTGATGGGTCGAAATGATTACAACAACGGTGTCCAAAAGTTAAAGAACCACAATGGGGAACCTAGTGAAAGACCCGCATACATTTTGGACCACCGTAACAAAGGCTACCATCAGTAACACACTACGCCGCCAGGGACTCAGATCCTGCATTGCCAGACGTGTTCCCCTGCTTAATCAAGTCCATGTCCATGACCATCTGCAATTTTCTATAGAGCATTACGATTGTCCAGAAAAGGGTTTGGAGAATGTGCTTTGGACTGATGGAAAATCAAGTATGAACTCTTTTGTAGAAACACAACTGGTCGTGTTTTGATTAGTAGACAGAATGCCTACTTGCAAACAAATAACAACATACCAACTGTGAAGCATGGTGGTGTCATCATCATGTTTTGAAGCCGATTCTCTGCAAAGGTACCATGACGAGTGATCCGTGTATATGAAAGTATGAATTGTGCCATGTATTGTGAGGTTTTCATTGCAAGCCTCCTCCCATCAGCAAGGGCATTGAAGATGAAAGTGACTGGCATGATAATGAACCCAAGCACACCGCCAGTGAAATGAAGGTGCTGCTTCGTAAGAAGCATATTGTCTGGTAGTGGCCTACCCAGTCTACAGATCTCCACCTCATAGAAGCCCTTTGGTGGGAGTTGAAGGTCCGTGTTGCCCAGTGACAGGCCAAAAACATCACAGCTCTAGATGAGATGTGCAAAAAGGAATGTGCCAACATACCACCAACAGTGTGTGCCAACCTTGTGAAGACTTACAGAAAACGTTTGAACTCTGTCATTGTTAATAAAGGATATAGAACAAAATATTGAGAAACTTTTTTTTTTATTGATCAAATACTTATATATGTAGAGTAAACAAACTAAAAAAAATCCGTATCAAATCTGAAAAAATTAAGCCCACCAAACTCATTTACATTGAGTAAAAAACATTTTTTTTCTTGAAAGAATTAAACGTTAAGGTTTCCACTTGATGTAAAGCGGCTGATTTTTTGTCTCTTGATGTCCTCTTTAATGGGACGTTCCCTATTTGACAGGTTTGGAGGTAGGGATGGTGCTCTTGAGGTCCACTCCGAAATCTTCTGACCCTTACAAATTTTCAAAACAGTAACGCAGATTTCATGGAGAAAGTAAACATCCACCTTTTCATACACGTTTTTTTATCACCCATCGCCCCTGTGACTTTGGAGCTACAAGTTTTGTTCTTTTGGTTCCTTTGCTTTCAGTGTTTTTTCTTTCAAATCTCACCACCGCCTGCTCTCGTCCTACATTTTTGTTATGTGACAAGGCTGCTAATTTCGTGCGAGCTTCCATGGCATCAATTCCAAAATGGATCCTTTTTGTTCTATATTTAAGGGCCATGCTGTGGAAATTTTCTAATTGCCCAGTATGACAGTTTAGAACCAAATGCGGGATGTCTTTCAACATTTTGTCATTACTGACAATCCGCTCAATGTTATTAAATGGTGGTGTACCATTGATAAGCCAAAATATCTCTTCATCTCCCATTTCTATGGGAACATGTCCACATTTACGGTATACTTCACCATCCCACTCATGCTGATTAGTAATGTGATGGAGAAGTGAAAGCCATTTTTCTCGAAAAATTTGTTCTTTTTGTTCACACGTAGTTACACACCACCAGAAGTGTAACACAATCTTCTCAATCCAGGGTATAATGCCTTTGCATAGACTTCCATGGCTTGCAGTAGTGAGTTTTTTCTTTAATGATTTGGCATAATGCCATATGTCAAATTGGTGATTGATCTGTGGGAAGTCTTCACGCATCTTTTTCCTTATGCCAACATGTCTGTCAGAGGCAAAAAATTTTATTTTGTATCCTGATGAAATTAGTCGATCTAATACTTTTTTAAATCCAAATTTCTCCATAGCGACAGAGGAAGAACATTGACTGCGTTGCACTACCTCAAAGTCCATTATTTTATCGGTGATAATATCCATAATTGTATAAATGCAATATTTGGCATTGTGACCGGGGCTATCACATTGCCCATCACCAGATACACACAGTGGATGTTGTATTTTTTTTTGTTTAAATTCTTCCTTTTCTTTTGTCCAAGCATGATCAATTGCAGGAAACAGAAACATACTCTGGTACCGATAGTATGTGGCTTCAGAAATGGAAACAAATCCAAGCAGATTGAAAAACTCTTTTACTTTTTGAAAATTTAGGCCACTAAACAAGATTGAAGCAGCAATTAACACATTTCCAGTAGCTAACTTTCCTATTTTTGGCTGGCTTTCAAAAATGGTAAATTTATGACCCTGGAAGCATCTGCCAATAATTTTACAAAATGACCCTTCGATATACTTTTTAAATGAAGAAACTGTTGATTTACACATAGGATCATGTTGACATTTAACCTTCCTAATTAGATTGTCTAGGCAGGATTCAAAAACCAACAATTTCCTATCTTCAACAACCTCTTCCTCGGTTACATTTCTCACTGTCACAGGTGGAACATGGTACGAATCTGGGAGAAGAGATTCACTGATACAAAGGTCTGATTCCTCCAAACTAGTGAGATGTGGTACATAGTCAGGATCTTGTAATGGTATAGGTTCCATTGATTCTTCAAAAGAAGTATTCTGACTTACAGGGACTGTGTTGGGTACTCCAGAGACTGGAGATAAAATATTTAGATTTTCCAAACATTCTGCTCCATCATTTTCAAAGAGTACGGTTCTCATTGGTTTTTTCTTCAAGGGAGATGACAATTCCAGTAATGATGCTGAAAGTAACAGGTCTTTTTTTGCAATGGGTGTCGAAGTACTTGGAGGGCACTGTAAAGCTGATAGATGGTTTGCTGAAAAATCGACAACAGGCTCAAACATAACTTTTGAATTTAGCAAGGTGCTGTCTGTTTGAGTGCTGCAGTTTCTAAATCTGGGATTGGATACTTCTTCTTCTTGTGCTACTGCAGTAATCGACCCTTGGCTAGACAACTGAGTAAAGAATCTCTTCCGGCCCCTGTTTTTATCTTTATGTGAACTTTCTTCAACAATTTTTTCTCCCTTAATGACCGTGGGAAATAAGGTTGGTATGGCATTTTTCTTCAAAAATTTTATTGAACCGCGGTAATCATAACTGTCAGGAGTAAAGTGTTCTGAACATATGGCATATTTACTGTTTTTCCCGCTAGACAGAATTGTACTTGCAAATGCCTGAATGTCAATGAACTGTTCTCCGGTTTGATTCAACCATGCAATGATTCTGTCAATATCATTGGGAAATTTGTGTAACTTTATATCTTTTTTTGGTCCCGTGCGTCCACTTGTGTTGAAACACTGATTAACAATGCAGCAAGGCATGGTGATTTTCTAAGAATATGGACAAAAACCTATAAAACAAAATAGATTTTTGCGATGTTATTGTACATGTGGTTGTAAAATGTACATGAAATCTTTATACATGACATGTCGTCCGTTTGTACTTACCAGATTATGGAAAAATGTTGCTAGTGATACCTAAAGATTGTTGATGATATCTGGAAACAGAAAAAAATGGAGCATAGATATAAATAGATAAAGACAAAATCAATTTAAAACTAATAAAGTACGGTACATATATATAAAATGTGTGACTATAGAAGACATATGTTTCTAATTGTTCATATTGGATCATGTGACCCGGCAATTAAATGTAAAAAAAATAAATATGTCTACATATCCGTATGTGACATGCAAATAAGGCCCTGTGCGCACTAGGCGTTTTTACCCGCGGTTTTGCTGAAGAAATTTCTTGAGAAATGTTTGAAATCTTTCTGCAGACATTTCCCAGCAATACCTATGGAGAAAAAAAATACCTGTGCGCAATCTGCGTTTTTTTCTCAAGAAAATTCTGTCTGAAGATTTTCTGGAGAAACTTTGAGAAAATGAGCATGTCACTTCTTTTCGGCAGGTACCTGCGGAATACCCCCGGTATTTCACTCCATTCACTGTAATGTAATCGCAAGATTCCGGGGGTATACCGCAGGTAGCAAATGCAGTGCGGTATACCCTCGGTATAGCCGCGGTTTACCTGCGGTAATGCTCATCGCTGCCTGCGGTTTTGCAGGAAGTAATATCATTATGTCAGGAAGAGGAAGCGGAGCAGAGTAAACACAATGTCACACTCCCTGGACGCCGCACAAACTCTTCCGTATGACCTCCAGGTGCCCATGCAGTCTGTGTCCTGCTCCGGCCCTGCGGCTGCACGCAGTGTAAGCAGCTTGTAACCCTTCAGCACAGGCAGACACTAACACACAGCAGTGCGCGCAGCCGTGGGGATGCCGAGCGCTGCTGTCAGGAGGTGAGATGAGGTCATTACATGCGGTAACTATCTCCTGCCTCCTGACGTCACCGCTGTCACTGCCGTCTATGCCCGCGGACCGAGACTGTCACTAGCGGTGACGTCAAGGGCTCTCGCGATACTGCTGAGAACGCGCCGGGCATATAAGGCAGTGACAGCGCTGACATCAGTAGTGCAGGAGATCATCACTGCAGGTAATGGTCTCATCTATCCTGACAGCAGCGCTCGGCATCCCCTGCAGTGACCTGGGCTATTGATGTTCGCTCAGGTCACTGCATTACTCTCCCAGCCAAGGTGGAACATTCTGTTTTTCATAGACTGGGACAGTGACTATGGTATGGATCGCCGTGGGACCCCCTTATTGGATTACACTGGACCTGGAATTGATTGTTCTGGTAAATAAATTGGTGAAAGAGGGAATGTTTCAAATAAAACTTTTTTTGTTGTCTATTTTTTATTTCTTACTGACTGGGTTGGTGATGTCTGGTATCTGATAGACGCGTGACATCACCAACCCCAGGGCCTGATGCCAGGTGACATTACACATCTGGCATCAACCCCATATATTACCGCGTTTGCCACCGCACCAGGGCGCGGGATGAGTTGGGGCGAAGCGCCAGTATTGGCATGTCTAATGGATGCGCTAATTCTGTGGCGGCTGCAGCCTGCTATTTTTAGATACACACACACACACACACATTATACACACACACATTATACACACACACACACACACACATTATACACACACATACATACATTATACGCACACACACATACACACACACATTATACACACACACACATTATACACACATTATACACACATACATACACACACATACATACATTATACGCACACACACATACACACATACATACACACACATACATACATACATACACACACATACATACATAATACGCACACACACATACACACACACGCATTATACACACACACATTATACACACACACATTATACACACACACACACACATTATACACACACACACTATACACATATACACACATATACACACACATACACACACATACACACACACATACACACACACACACATTATATACATACACACATTATACGCACACACACACATACACACACACACACATTATACACACACATATATACACACACACACACTATACACACACACACATTATACACACACACACACATTATACACACACATACATACACACACATACATACATTATACGCATACACACACATACATACATTATACGCACACACATACACACACATACACGCACACACACATACACACACATTACACACACACACACATACACACACACACACACACACTATACACACACTATACACACACACATATACACACACATATACACACACACACACTATACACACACACATTATACACACACACACACACTATACACACACACACTACATACACACATATACACACACTATACACACACACACACATACACACACACACACACTATACATTATACGCACACACACACACACACACACATACACACACACACATATACACACACATACACACATTCACACACACATACACACACATTATACACACACACATTATACACACACACACACATTATACACACACATACATACACACACATACATACATTATACGCACACACACACACATACATACATTATACGCACATACGCACACACATACACACACACATACATACACATTACACACACACATACACACACATTACACACACACACACACACACATTACACACACACACACACTATACACACACACATATACACACACATACACACACACACACACTATACACACACACACTATACACACACTACACACACATACACATTATACACACACACACACATTATACACACACATACATACACACACATACATACATTATACGCACACACACATACACACACACACACACTATACACATACACACACACACATATACACACACATATACACACACACATACACACACACATACATACATTATACGCACACACACATACACACACATTATACACACACACATTATACACACACACACACATTATACACACACATACATACACACACATACATACATTATACGCACACACACACACACATACATACATTATACGCACATACACACATACACGCACACACATACACACACACACACATACACGCACACACACACTATACACACACACATATACACACACACATACACACACACACACATTATCCTCCTCATTATCCTCCTCCTCCATCATCATTATCCTCCATCATCATTATCCTCCTCATTATCATCCTCCTCCATCATTATCCTCCTCCTCCATCATCATTATCCTCCTCCATCATCATTATCCTCCATCATCATCCTCCTCCTCCTCCATCATTATCCTCCTCCTCCATCACTATCCTCCATCATCATTATCCTCCTCCATCATCATTATCCTCCTCATCATCATTATCCTCCATCATCATTATCCTTCTCATTATCCTCCTCCTCCATCATTATCCTCCTCCATCATCATTATCCTCCTCCTCCTCCATCATCATTATCCTCCTCCACCATCATTATCCTCATCCTCCATCACTATCCTCCATCATCATTATCCTCCTCCATCATCATTATCCTCCTCATTATCATTATCCTCCTCCATCATCATTATCCTCCATCATCATTATCCTTCTCATTATCATCCTCCTCCATCATTATCCTCCATCATCATTATCCTCCTCCATCATCATTATCCTCCATTATCATTATCCTCCATCATCATCCTCCTCCTCCTCCATCACTATCCTCCATCATCATTATCCTCCATCATCATTATCCTCCTCCATCATCATTATCCTCCATCATCATTATCCTCCTCCATCATCATTATCCTCCATCATCATTATCCTTATCATTATCCTCCTCCTCCATCATTATCCTCCTCCATCATCATTATCCTCCTCCTCCTCCTCCATCATCATTATCCTCCTCCACCATCATTATCCTCATCCTCCATCACTATCCTCCATCATCATTATCCTCCTCCATCATCATTATCCTCCTCATTATCATTATCCTCCTCCATCATCATCCTCCATCATCATTATCCTCCTCCATCATCATTATCCTCCTCATTATCATTATCCTCCTCCATCATCATTATCCTCCATCATCATTATCCTCCTCATTATCATCCTCCTCCATCATTATCCTCCTCCTCCATCACTATCCTCCATCATCACTATCCTCCATCATCATTAGCCTCCTCCATCATCATTATCCTTCTCATTATCCTCCTCCTTCATTATCCTCCTCCTCCTCCTCCATCATCCATCATCATTATTATCCTACTCCATCATCATTATCCTCCGCCTCCTCCTCCATCATTATCCTCCTCCTCCATCACTATCCTCCATCATCATTATCCTCCTCATCATCATTATCCTCCATCATCATTATCCTCCATCATCATTATCCTTCTCATTACCCTCCTCCTCCATCATTATCCTCCTCCATCATCATTATCCTCCTCCTCCTCCATCATCATTATCATTATCCTCCTCCATCATCATTATCCTCATCCTCCATCATCATTATCATCCTCCTCCATCATCATTAGCCTCCTCCATCATCATTATCCTCCATCATCATTATCCTTCTCATTATCCTCCTCCTTCATTATCCTCCTCCTCCTCCATCATCATCATCATCATCATCCTCCATCATCATTATCATTATCCTCCTCCATCATCATTATCCTCATCCTCCATCATCATTATCATCCTCCTCCATCATCATTAGCCTCCTCCATCATCATTATCCTCCATCATCATTATCCTTCTCATTATCCTCCTCCTTCATTATCCTCCTCCTCCTCCATCATCATCATCATCATCCTCCATCATCATTATCATCCTCTTCCTCCTCCTCCTTCAAACATACCTGCAGGACAGTGAGATGAATCCTGCTGGTGGCATTTTCCTTTGGCGTCCCGTTGTCCTTCGCGGCTGCTGTCCTGGCCCGGTGTCCTGACGCGGCACGCCATCGTAGCTCCAGCTGATCGCGTCCTCCGGTCAGCTGTTCGGTCCTGTTCTAATCGCGCGCGCTCCCGCGGTCACAACGTGCTGTGAAGAAACGAGGGCGCATGCGCCGCCCTCTCAGACAGCAAGTTGTGTAATGCGGGGGCTTCAGAAACATGTCGCCGGAGATAAGCGCTATGCGCAGAGGCCCACTCCGGCGCCATGTTTCTGAAGATTAGATATGTACATACAGCCGGAGGGAGGGAGGGAGGAACAGGCTGGAGGGGGGGCGGGGAACTCCTGCATAACACGCCCGGACATCAGGAGAGAGGGAGGAACAGGCTGGAGGGGGGCGGGGAACTCCTGCATAACCCGCCCGGACATTAGCAGCAGAGGTGCACACGTCAATCAAAAAGTGCACGAAATTTCAAACTTTATAAAGTTGTATTTCGCTGCCTAAACACCCGAGCTGCCCCCTGATGGTATGTACACACTGTGCATGATGGTGCCAGCACTGCACTGGCTGCAGCTTATACACGAAAATGCTGATGATTGGTTCCCTTTAACAATCGTATGGATATCATTATGCACTATTGATACATTGTTGCATTATATGTTGCTGGATATTACTACTGTGTTATGCTTTTGTATCACTTAAAAAATAATTTTATGGTCAGGTTATTGGATTTTCTGATTGTATTCTTCTCCAAAATGCTGAATCCTTTCCTTATAACTCCTATGCATGCTGTATATTGATTAATAAGCGGATAGCTTACATGTTTGATTTGCTTTTCTAGCTCATGTTTTTAAATCTCTCACACATGTTTGTACTTACCCTGATGGGAGTGAGATGTATATAAGGTTCTATGTTTGGAAAGCAGATCAGATTCTGGACCGTGAAGAAGGCGGATTTTACCGCTGAAACGCGTAGTCCTATCTGCGCTATTTTCCTGCGATAATGCTGTTCTGAATTGCTTGGACCATTATATTTTAATGAATTTATGAATAAAAAGAAAGAAGGGAATTTTGTTTACTTACCGTAAATTCCTTTTCTTCTAGCTCCAATTGGGAGACCCAGACAATTGGGTGTATAGCTATGCCTCCGGAGGCCACACAAAGTATTACACTAAAAGTGTAAAGCCCCTCCCCTTCAGCCTATACACCCCCCGTACTGCTACGGGCTCATCAGTTTTGGTGCAAAAGCCAGAAGGAGGAAAAAATTATAAACTGGTTTAAAGTAAATTCAATCCGAAGGAATATCGGAGAACTGAAACCATTTAACATGAACAACATGTGTACACAAAAACAGGGGCGGGTGCTGGGTCTCCCAATTGGAGCTAGAAGAAAAGGAATTTACGGTAAGTAAACAAAATTCCCTTCTTCTTTGTCGCTCCTAATTGGGAGACCCAGACAATTGGGACGTCCAAAAGCAGTCCCTGGGTGGGTAAATAATACCTCATAATAGAGCCGTAACGGCTCCGTCCTACAGGTGGGCAACTGCCGCCTGAAGGACTTGCCTACCTAGGCTGGCATCTGCCGAAGCATAGGTATGCACCTGATAGTGTTTCGTGAAAGTGTGCAGGCTCGACCAGGTAGCTGCCTGACACACCTGCTGAGCCGTAGCCTGGTGTCGCAAGGCCCAGGACGCTCCCACGGCCCTGGTAGAATGGGCCTTCAGTCCTGAGGGAACCGGAAGCCCCGAGGAACGGTAAGCTTCGAGAATTGGTTCCTTGATCCACCGAGCCAGGGTTGATTTGGAAGCTTGTGTCCCTTTACGCTGGCCAGCGACAAGGACAAAGAGTGCATCGGAGCGGCGCAGGGGCGCCGTACGAGAAATGTAGAGTCTGAGTGCTCTCACCAGATCTAACAAGTGCAAATCCTTTTCCCATTGGTGAACTGGATGAGGACAAAACGAGGGTAAGGAGATGTCCTGATTGAGATGAAAAGGGGATACCACCTTAGGGAGGAAATCTTGGCGGACGTTGGTTTCCTAGCCTGTCTCATAGTGGCAATGACCTCTTGAGATAATCCTGAAGACGCTAGGATCCAGGACTCAATGGCCACACAGTCAGGTTGAGGGCCGCAGAATTCAGATGGAAAAACGGCCCTTGAGATAGCAAATCTGGTCGGTCTGGCAGTGCCCACGGTTGGCCGACCGTGAGATGCCACAGATCCGGGTACCACGACCTCCTCGGCCAGTCTGGAGCGACGAGGATGGCGCGGCGGCAGTCAGCCCTTATCTTGCGTAACACTCTGGGCAACAGAGCCAGAGGAGGAAACACATAAAGGAAGCTGAAACTGCGACCAATCCTGAACTAAGGCGTCTGCCGCCAGAGCTCTGTGATCTTGAGATCGAGCCATGAATGTTGGGACCTTGTTGTTGTGCCGTGACGCCATTAGGTCGACGTCCGGCATCCCCCAGCGGCAACAGATCTCCTGAAACACGTCCGGGTGAAGGGACCATTCCCCTGCGTCCATGCCCTGGCGACTGAGAAAGTCTGCTTCCCAGTTTTCTACGCCCGGGATGTGAACTGCGGATATGGTGGATGCTGTGGCTTCCACCCACAGCAGAATCCTCCGGACTTCCTGGAAGGCTTGCCGACTGCGTGTCCCACCTTGGTGGTTGATGTATGCCACCGCTGTGGAGTTGTCCGACTGAATTCGGATCTGCTTGCCTTCCAGCCACTGCTGGAACGCTTTTAGGGCAAGATACACTGCCCTGATCTCCAGAACATTGATCTGAAGTGAGGACTCTTGCTGAGTCCACGTACCCTGAGCCCTGTGGTGGAGAAAAACTGCTCTCCACCCTGACAGGCTCGCGTCCGTCGTGACCACCGCCCAGGATGGGGGTAGGAAGGATTTTCCTTTCGATAATGAGGTGGGAAGAAGCCACCACCGAAGGGAAGCTTTGGTTGCTTGAGAGAGGGAGACGTTCCTGTCTAGGGACGTCGGCCTCCTGTCCCACTTGCGTAGGATGTCCCATTGAAGAGGACGCAGGTGCAACTGCGCGAAAGGAACTGCTTCCATTGCTGCCACCATCTTCCCCAGGAAGTGCATGAGGCGCCTCAAGGGGTGTGACCGACCTTGAAGGAGAGATTGTACCCCTGTCTGTAGTGAACGCTGGTTGTCCAGCGGAAGCTTCACTACCGCTGAAAGAGTATGAAACTCCATGCCAAGATATGTCAGCGATTGGATCGGTGTCAGATTTGACTTTGGAAAATTGATGATCCACCCGAAACTCTGGAGAATCTCCAGAGTAACGTTGAGGCTGTGTTGGCATGCCTCTTGAGAGGGTGCCTTGACCAGCAGATCGTCTAAGTAAGGTATCACTGAGTGACCCTGAGAGTGGAGGACCGCAACTACTGTAGCCATGACCTTGGTGAAAACCCTTGGGGCTGTCGCCAGGCCGAACGGCAGTGCTGCGAACTGAAGGTGTTCGTCTCCTATGGCGAAGCGCAAGAAGCGCTGATGCTCTGGAGCAATTGGTACGTGGAGATAAGCATCCTTGATATCGATCGATGCTAGGAAATCTCCTTGGGACATTGAGGCGATGACGGAGCGGAGGGATTCCATCCGGAACCGCCTGGTCCTTACGTGTTTGTTGAGCAGTTTTAGGTCCAAAACAGGACGGAAGGACCCGTCCTTCTTTGGAACCACAAACAGGTTGGAGTAGAAACCGTGACCCTGTTGCTGAAGAGGAACCGGGACCACCACTCCTTCTGCCTTCAGAATGCCCACCGCCTGCAGAAGAGCCTCGGCTCGCTCGGGAGGCGGAGATGTTCTGAAGAATCGAGTCGGAGGACGAGAGCTGAACTCTATCCTGTAACCGTGAGACAAAATGTCTCTCACCCAACGGTCTTTTACTTGTGGCAGCCAGGTGTCGCAAAAGCGGGAGAGCCTGCCACCGACCGAGGATGCGGTGTGAGGAGGCCGTAAGTCATGAGGAAGCCGCCTTGGTAGCGGCACCTCCGGCGGTCTTTTTAGGGCGTGATTTAGACCGCCATGCGTCGGAGTTCCTCTGATCCTTCTGAGGCCTTTTGGACGAGGAGAATTGGGACCTGCCCGTACCCCGAAAAGGACCGAAACCTCGACTGTCCCCTCCTCTGTTGGGGTGTTTTTGGTTTGGCCTGGGGTAAGGATGTTTCCTTTCCCTTGGATTGTTTGATGATTTCATCCAATCTCTCACCAAACAAACGGTCGCCAGAAAATGGCAATCCAGTTAAGCACTTTTTGGAAGCCGAATCTGCCTTCCATTCCCGCAGCCACAAGGCCCTGCGTATTGCCACCGAATTGACGGCTGCAACCGCCGTACGGGTCGCAGAGTCCAGGACAGCATTAATAGCGTAGGACGCAAATGCCGACGTTTGAGAGGTTATGGACGCCACCTGCGGCGCAGACGTACGTGTGAGTGCGTCAATTTGTGCCTGACCAGCTGAGATAGCTTGGAGTGCCCATACGGCTGCGAATGCTGGAGCAAAAGACGCGCCGATAGCTTCATAGATGGATTTCAACCAGAGCTCCATCTGTCTGTCAGTGGCATCCTTGAGTGAAGCTCCATCTTCCACTGCAACTATGGATCTAGCCGCCAGTCTGGAGATTGGAGGATCCACCTTGGGACACTGAGTCCAGCCCTTGACCACGTCAGGGGGGAAAGGGTAACGTGTATCCTTAAGGCGCTTGGAAAAACGCTTATCTGGACAAGCTCGGTGTTTCTGGACTGCCTCTCTGAAGTCAGAGTGGTCCAGAAACATACTCCTTGTACGCTTGGGAAACCTGAAACGGAATTTCTCCTGCTGAGAAGCTGACTCCTCCACTGGAGGAGCCGAGGGAGAAAAATCCAACATTTGATGTATGGACGCGATAAGATCATTCACTATGGCGTCACCATCAGGAGTATCAAGGTTGAGAGCGGCCTCAGGATCAGAATCCTGATCAGCTACCTCCGCTTCATCTTCTGAGACCCTGAACAATGTGATGAGGTCGAGGGGATTTCCCAGCGAGCTCGCTTAGTCGGTCTGGGGCTGCGGTCCGTGTCAGAGACCTCACCCTGGGATCCATTGGACACCCCGGGAAGACATTGCTGTTCCCACTGAGGGGAACCAGGGGACAATGATTCCACAGTGCCCCTGGCTTGAGATGCCGGCCTGGACTGCAAGGCTTCTAATATCTTAGCCATAGTCTCAGAAAGTCTTTCAGTAAAAACTGCAAACTCCGTCCCTGTCACCTGGACAGTGTCAACAGGTGGTTCTCCCTGGGCCACCCTTAGCAGAGGCTCCGGCTGAGAAAGTGCCACAGGGGCCGAGCATTGCACACAATGGGGGTCAGTGGAACCTGCCGGCAGTATAGCCGTACATGCTGCACAGGCAGCATAGTAAGTCTGTGCTTTGGCACCCTTGCTATTTGTGGACGACATGCTGTTGTCTCCTCTGAGCAATACAGGAGGGTATATAGCCAAAAACAACCGTGCACCATACAGTGTAAAGTATAGCCTATAATCATATAATCTATAAGTACACTTCTGCACTAGTGGGGCCAGCAACACAGGTGCTGCTTACCGCCTGCGCAAAGCGGTTGTGTGGGCACCAGAATTCCTGCCTGGGTCTCTTTGAGCTTGTCTCTCCTCTCCAGCGTTAGCAGAGCTGAGAGGAATGGCTGCCGGCGTCCTGAGGAGAGGAGGGAGCCGTGGGCGTGACCCAGAAAAGTGCGGGAACTGGTGCCCCACTGTGCAGAGTGAGGGGGGTGGAGTATGCAAAGCATGCTCCAGCCCTCAGTGCTGCCGTCCTGTACAGCGTCCCGCCCTTCCCGACTGGCAGGGCTGGGGGCGGGAAGAAAGACACAAACACAGTCAGCGACGCTGAAGTGTATAGTGGCACAAATGCAGCCAGCGCTGCTGTCCCCGGTGCACTAGCACACCCAGCAATGCTGGAGTGTTGCTGTGCGCGGTCCCCACGGGGACACAGAGTACCTCCAAGTAGCAGGGCCATGTCCCTGAACGATACTCGGCTCCTATCCAGCAGGGTCCTCAGGAGCTGTGGATGGAGCACGGTCTCCTGTGCCTGGAGACCGATGGGATCCCACTTCACCCAGAGCCCTAATTGAGGGATGGGGAAGGAAAGCAGCATGTGGGCTCCAGCCTCCGTACCCGCAATGGATACCTCAACCTTAACAACACCGCCGACAAGAGTGGGGTGAGAAGGGAGCATGCTGGGGGCCCTGTTATGGGCCCTCTTTTCTTCCATCCGACATAGTCAGCAGCTGCTGCTGACTAAGCTGTGGAGCTATGCGTGGATGTCTGACCTCCTTCGCACAAAGCATAAAAACTGATGAGCCCGTAGCAGTACGGGGGGTGTATAGGCTGAAGGGGAGGGGCTTTACACTTTTAGTGTAATACTTTGTGTGGCCTCCGGAGGCATAGCTATACACCCAATTGTCTGGGTCTCCCAATTAGGAGCGACAAAGAAGAAAACATTTTTTAACAGCATCCTGGATTGCTCACGTTATTGCTGGATTCTGCCTTGTCGTTGTTCACATTTGTATGGATGGACTCCTACGTCCTGATCCGGGCACAACGGAGTTAACCAGGTCAGCTGAGGTTCCAGGTGATTCACAGGAGTGAGCTGGTCTACATTGTTGGACTTATAGATATATATATTATATTATATATTATATATATATAAAAAAAAAAAATTCATATTCCTTTGCACACTTCTGACACTGAATTTTATGGTGCGGACGCTTCTATGAAGGCCATATTTAAGTAAGACAATGTACCACAACTCCAGACTGCTAAATTTTCCTGAAGATCTTTTGCAGTCATGCAGGATTTTGATTTGCCTCCCTACAAATCATACAAGCAGCTCTTTCAAAAATTTTGCTTGGTCTTCCAGCCCTTATCTGAACCTCCACTGTTCCTGGTAGCTACCATTTCTTAATTACATTTCAAACCGAGGAAAGCGCAACTTGAAAACGTTTTGCTATCTTTCTATAGCCTTCTCCTGTTTTGTGGGCCTCCTCCATTTTCAGAGTGCTAGGCAGCTGAGCTGCATAAAAGAACACATGGCTGCAGTTTTTTGACACAAGGTTAGAGGAGGCTGGGTTTTTATAAAGCTGTTTAGCTGTTCACAATAACAGTAATTTTGACCAGGGGTGCCCAAACTTTTGCATGCCACTGTATTAAAATCAGAAGAAACATTCTAATTGGACTTTTCCTTTATTTTATTTTTTTCAGATGGCTCACAAGGAATTGACCAATTAATACCACGTTATCCAACTATGAATTGTATCTAAGAAGTAGTCTGTATTCAGCCGGCCACAGATATCCCCCTTAAGTCAACCAGCAGCACCATTGTCTTTCACAGTTGGGATGCCCATGGACAAAGGGACGTTCACAGAGTCAGGATTGGCTGAAGATGTGCCAGCGGACCCAAAAAATGGATTTGCCCCATGGTCATTGGAGACTAATCCAAACTGGAAACCATTATGTATTTTCACTAAAGAACATTTCCTAAAAGACAATTATTGTAATTATGGCCACTCCAAAATAAAAATGCCCACAAAAGGTGAATCCAACCCAGAACAATGTGCCGCTTTTCTCCACGGCGCGGAAGAGTACATCCGTGCATCACAGGACTGTATTACCGTTGATTTCCTCTCAATCATTTCTTCACCCAGAGTGGACAAGCAGAACACAGAACCCAAAATCCATCATGCAGTCGCATCCACACCGGGGCTCGGCCGCTATCCCCCCGAACACCAGTCAGTGCCCGGTAGCAATCTTCTCTGTGTTGATGCAACACCACATTCATTCCCTGCGGCTCCATGGGAGGTTGTTTCAGAGGAAATTCTTTGCCATTGCATTCAATGTCCTGACTTTGGTCACATCAGCAACCTTGATGGAATACTCCGAGGTAGTAAGTGCGGCTCCCATTGTCACAGAGTTGTTTCTGATAGAAAGAGCACATATTTCAGTATGAATCATGTGTAAACGAAAAGTGTAACGAAGCATGCACCCAAAAAAACCCCAAAAAACATGTTAGACGGTGCAGGCATGACCGAGATCTGCAGGATGCAAAAAGCAGTGTGTGGTGGCTCAGCCATGGCCGGCACCTGCGGGATATAAAAAGCAATGTGTGGTGGCTCAACCACGGCCAGGACCTGCAGGATGCAAAAAAGCAATGTGTGTGGTGGCTTAACCACGGCCAGGACCTGCAGGATACAATAAGCAATGTGTGTGGAGGCTGAGCCATGGCCGGCACCTGCAGGATGCAAAAAGCAATGTTTGAGGAAGAACAGGCATCTATAGAATGCAATGGCTGACCAGTTAGTACCATCATAAATATGTTTTTTGAGGGCCAAAAGTGCATTTTTTTTTTTTTTTTTTTAGCTACACCTTCCCCAAAAATGTTAAAAGAATGACTTGTGTACCCCAAAAATGGTACCAATAAAACTAAAGCTAAATGCAAAAAGACCTCACACAGGTCCATTAAAGTTACAGGTCTAAGAAAATGGCTATACAAACTAAATGTTTTTATGAAGTTTTGATTTTTTTTTTTTTAAATAAAACAAAGTAAAAAAAATATAAACTATATAAGAAAAAAAACGAAATATAACTCTGGTATTGACATAAGCGTAATAACCTGGAGAATTACAGGGCCAGGTTAGTTATCAATCCAGTGCAAACATAAGCCAAAAGAAGGGAATTTTGTTTACTTACCGTAAATTCCTTTTCTTCTAGCTCCAATTGGGAGACCCAGACAGTGGGTGTATAGCTACTGCCTCTGGAGGCCGCACAAAGAACTACACTTAAAAGTGTAAGGCCCCTCCCCTTCTGGCTATACACCCTCCCGTAGGAGTACAGATTCCTCAGTTTTAGTACCAAAGCAAGAAGGAGGAAAGCCAATAACAGTTTCAAAAACAAATTCAATCCGATAACTAGATCGGAGAACTTAAGAAACAACGTGAACAACATGTGCACCCGAAAGAACGAAACCCTAAAAACAGATAGGGCGGGTGCTGGGTCTCCCAATTGGAGCTAGAAGAAAAGGAATTTACGGTAAGTAAACAAAATTCCCTTCTTCTTTTTCGCTCCTAATTGGGAGACCCAGACAGTGGGACGTCCAAAAGCAGTCCCTGGGTGGGTAAAAAGATACCACATGAACGGGCTGTCATACAGCCTCTTCCTACAGGTGGGCCACCGCCGCCTGAAGGACCTGTCTACCTAGGCTGGCGTCTGCCGAAGCGTAGGTATGCACTTGATAGTGTTTGGTAAACGTGTGCAGACTCGACCAGGTAGCCGCCTGGCACACTTGCTGAGCCGTAGCCTGATGCCTCAACGCCCAGGACGCACCAACGGCTCTGGTAGAATGGGCCTTCAGTCCAGATGGAATCTGAAGCCCAGCAGAACGGTATGTGTGAAGAATTGGTTCCTTGATCCACCGCGCCAGGGTGGATTTGGAAGCTTGCGATCCCTTATGCTGACCAGCGACTAGGACAAAGAGCGCATCCGAACGGCGTAGGGGCGCCGTGCGAGAAATGTAAATCCTGAGTGCTCTCACCAGGTCCAACAGATGTAAACCCTTTTCAAATTGGTGAACTGGATGCGGACACAAAGATGGCAAAGTGATATCCTGATTGAGATGAAAGGAAGAAACCACCTTGGGAGAAAACTCTGGAATTGGACGCAGTACCACCTTGTCTTGGTGAAATACCAGGAAGGGAGATTTGCAAGATAACGCCGCCAGCTCGGACACTCTTCGAAGAGACGTGACCGCTACAAGAAAAACTACCTTTTGTGAAAGCCGAGAAAGGGGAACCTCTTTCAAAGGCTCGAAAGGCGGCTTTTGAAGAGCAAGGAGAACCTTGTTCAGATCCCAGGGTTCCAATGGCCGTCTGTAAGGAGGAACGATATGACAAACTCCTTGGAGAAACGTGCGTACTTTAGAAAGCTGTGCCAAGCGCTTCTGAAAGAATACGGATAACGCGGAGACTTGACCCTTAAGCGAGCTAAGGGACAAACCTTTTTCCAACCCAGACTGCAGGAAGGAAAGAAAAATTGGCAATGCAAATGGCCAGGGAGAAAACCCTTGAGCCAAGCACCACGCTAAGAATATCTTCCACGTCCTGTGATAGATCTTAGCTGAGGATGGTTTTCTAGCCTGTCTCATTGTGGCAACAACTCCCTGAGATAAACCTGAGGCCGCTAGGATCCAGGACTCAATGGCCACACAGTCAGGTTCAGGGCCGCAGAATTCAGATGGAAAAACGGCCCTTGAGACAGCAGATCTGGACGGTCTGGTAGTGCCCACGGTTGGCCTACCGTGAGATGCCACAGATCCGGGTACCACGACCTTCTTGGCCAATTTGGAGCGACGAGTATGGCTCGCTGGCAGTCGGACTTGATTTTCCGGAGAACTCTGGGTAACAATGCTAGAGGTGGGAACACATAGGGGAGTCGGAATTGCGACCAATCCTGAACCAAGGCGTCTGCCGCCAGCGCTCGGTGATCGTGAGACCGTGCCATGAAAACTGGGACCTTGTTGTTGTGCCGTGACGCCATCAGATCGACGTCCGGCGACCCCCAGCGGCAACAGATCTGTTGAAACACGTCCGGGTGAAGGGACCATTCTCCTGCGTCCATGCCCTGGCGACTGAGAAAGTCTGCTTCCCAGTTTTCCACGCCTGGGATGTGAACTGCAGATATGGTGGACGCTCTGCTTTCCACCCACGTCAAAATCCGCTGGACTTCTTGAAAAGCTTGGCGACTGCGTGTTCCCCCTTGGTGGTTGATGTACGCCACCGCCGTGGAATTGTCCGACTGAATCCGAATCTGCTTGCCTTCCAGCCATTGTTGGAAGGCTCGCAGGGCAAGGTAGATTGCTCTGATTTCCAGAACATTGATCTGCAAGGTGGACTCTTCCTGAGTCCACGTCCCCTGAGCCCTGTGGTGGAGAAACACCGCTCCCCACCCTGATAGGCTCGCATCTGTCGTGACCACTGCCCAGGACGGGGGAAGGAACGACTTTCCCTGTGACAATGAGTTGGGGAGAAGCCACCAACGTAGAGAATCCTTGGCAGTCTGAGAGAGGGAGACAGTCCTGTCGAGGGACGTCGATTTCCCATCCCATTGGCGTAGAATGTCCCATTGTAGAGGGCGCAGATGAAACTGCGCGAACGGGACTGCCTCCATTGCTGCTACCATCTTTCCTAGGAAATGCATGAGGCGCCTCAGTGAGTGCGACTGGCTCTGAAGGAGAGATTGCACTCCGGTCCGTAGCGAGCACTGCTTGTCCAGTGGAAGCCTCACTATCGCTGATAGAGTATGAAACTCCATGCCAAGATAAGTCAGAGATTGGGTCGGGGTTAGATGAGACTTTGGAAAGTTGATAATCCACCCGAAAGTCTGGAGAGTGTCTAGCGCCACCTTCAGACTGTGTTGGCATGCTTCTTGAGAGGATGCCTTTATAAGCAGGTCGTCTAGGTACGGGATGACCGAGTGACCCTGCGAGTGCAGAACAGCTACTACTGCTGCCATGACTTTGGTGAAGACCCGGGGGGCTGTTGCCAGACCGAAGGGTAACGCTACGAACTGTAGGTGCTCGTCGTGTATGACGAAACGTAGGAAACGCTGATGCTCTGGTGCAATCGGCACGTGGAGATACGCATCTTTGATGTCTATTGATGCTAGAAAATCTCCCTGAGACATTGAGGCTATGACGGAGCGTAGGGATTCCATCCGGAACCTCCTGACTTTTACGTGTCTGTTGAGCAACTTCAGATCCAGGACGGGACGATACGATCCGTCCTTTTTTGGGACCACAAACAGATTGGAGTAAAAACCGTGACCCTGTTCCTGAAGAGGGACGGAGGTCACCACTCCTTCCGCCTTTAGAGCGGCCACCGCCTGCAACAGAGCATCGGCTCGGTCTGGTGGTGGAGAAGTTCTGAAGAAACGAGTTGGCGGACGAGAACCGAACTCTATCCTGTACCCGTGAGATAGAATATCTCTCACCCAACGGTCTTTGACATTTGCTAGCCAAATGTCGCCAAAGTGGGACAGCCTCCCACCGACCGCGGGTGTGGGCATCGGAGACCGCAAGTCAGGAGGACGTCGTTTTGGCAACGGTTCCTCCGGCTGGTCTTTTTGGGCGTGACTGAGACCTCCAAGAATTTGAACGTCTCTGGTCCTTTTGAGTCTTTTTTGACGAGGCGAATTGGGACCTGCCCTGTCCTCGAAAGGACCGATAACCAGACTGACCCCTCCTCTGTTGGGGCTTGTTTTGTCTGTGTTGCGGTAAGGAAGAGTCCTTACCCTTGGAGTGTTTGATGATTTCATCCAAACGCTCTCCAAACAATCGGTCACGAGAAAAAGGCAAATTGGTTAAGCACTTCTTGGAATGAGAATCTGCTTTCCAATGTCTCAACCACAGAGCCCTACGCAAAACAACTGAGTTGGCTGACGCCACTGCCGTGCGGCTTGTAGCGTCAAGAACAGCATTAATCGCGTACGACGCGAATGCCGCCATTTGCGAGGTCAATGGTGCTACCTGCGGGGCAAATGCACGTGTGACAGAGTCGACTCGCGCAAGCCCGGCCGTGATAGCTTGGAGTGCCCATACGGCCGCAAAAGAAGGCGCTAATGACGCTCCAATCGCTTCATAGATGGATTTCAGCCAGAGCTCCATCTGCCTGTCAGTGGCATCTTTAAGTGCCGCTCCATCTTCAACAGCAACCAAGGATCTGGCTGCAAGCCTGGAAATTGGAGGATCCACTTTTGGACACTGGGTCCAACCCTTGACCACTTCAGAGGGAAAAGGGTAGCGTGTATCTTTAAGTCGTTTAGGAAAACGCCTTTCAGGATAAGCGTGGGGTTTCTGGATTGCGTCTCTGAAGTCAGCGTGGTCCAGAAAAGTGCTTAATGTACGCTTAGGGTATCTGAAATGGATTCTCTCGTGCTGCGAAGCTGACTCCTCTACAGGAGGAGCTGGTGGGGAAATATTCAACATCTTATTGATGTTAAATATAAGATCATTAACTATTGCGTCACCATCTGGTGTATCTAGATTGAGAGCGGTCCCAGGATCAGAATCCTGATCAGTTAAGTCCGCCTCATCACCCATAGATTCATCCCGCTGGGATCCAGACCATTGAGATGAATGTGAAGGCCCGTCATAACGAGCCCGCTTAGGCTGCCCGGGGCCATCGTCCGAGTCAGAGTCTTCACCCTGAGGTGTAGATGCCCGTCCCGGAGCTAGGAGCTGAGGGGGACCAGGGGGCAATACATGCACAGTGTCCGTGGTCTGAAGTACAGGCCTAGCTCGCAATGTGTCAAGAATTTGTGACATAGTGAGAGACATTCTGTCAGCAAAAGCTGCAAACTCAGTTCCTGTCACCTGGACAGCATTCACAGGTGGTACACCCTGGGACACGTCCAGCAGAGGTCCCGACTGTGCAAGCGCCGCAGGGGCCGAGCACTGCACACAATGGGGGTCCGTGGAGCCTGCCGGTAGAAAAGTCCCACATGCGGTGCAGGAAGCATACAATGTCTGTGCCTTGGCACCCTTGCGTTTTACGGGCGACATGCTGCTGGCTCTCTGCATGTGAGAGAGTCTATAGCCAAAGGGCGACCAGCGCTATGTAATACCAAGTATTTGTAGCAACAAAATACTAAGAATACTACGAGCACAAGAGGGGGTGAGCCCTGAGGGCTGCTTACCGCCCGCTGAACAGCGGGTAAGAGGCTGCTGAATGCCTTGTCTGGGTCTCCCCGGCTCCCCTCTGCAGCTCAGCGTGTCTGTAAGAATGGCTGCCGGCTACTGTGGAGAGGGGCGGTCCGTGGGAGTTCCCAAACAAAAGTGCGGGAACAGTGTCCCCTCTGTGCTGACTGTGAGGGCTGGAGTATGTAAAAACGACTCCAGCCCTCAGCGCTGATGCCCTGGCCAGCGTCCCGCCCCTCTCCTGACTGGCAGGTCTGTGGGCGGGAACGAACGCAAGCAGGCCGCAAAAGCCGGGGACTCGAGTTATCAGCGCGGCCGCCGTAAAAGCGCGGGCCGCGCTGAAGTCCCCGGCGCACCGCAAGTGCCAGCCGCGCCGCTGTTCGAGCGGCCGGCGCGACCGAGTTCTGGACGTGGGCAGCGTCCCGCCCCTCTCCTGACTGGCAGGTGTGGGGGCGGGAACGAAAGGAAGCAGGCCGCAAAAGCCGGGGACTGTAGTTATCAGCGCGGCCGCCGTAAAAGCGCAGGCCGCGCTGAAGTCCCCGGCGCACTACAAGTGCCAGCCGCGCCGCAGTCCCAGCGGCCGGCGCGTCCTATTCCCATAAATGTGCCTGCTTCAGCAAAGCTGAATGAGGCCATGGCACAGGCGCCGCAGCGCTGATGTCCCCCGGCGCACTACAACACCCAGCATGCTGCGGTGTGAGCGCCAGATACACGGGGACACAGAGTACCTTGAGGATGCAGGGCCATGTCCCTGATGTACTCCGCTCCATCCAGCATCTTCTCCAGGGGCTGTAGATGGAGCACGGTCTCTGTGCCTGGAGACCGGTAAATCCCACTTCACCCAGAGCCCTGTAAAAAGGGATGGGGAAGGAATCAGCATGTGGGCTCCTGCCGCCGTACCCGCAATGGGTACCTCAACCTTACAAACACCTCCGACATAAGTGGGGTGAGAAGGGAGCATGCTGGGGACACTATATGTGTCCTCTTTTCTTCCATCCGACATAGTCAGCAGCTGCTGCTGACTAAAAACAATGGAGCTATGCGTGCGTGTCTGACCTCCTTGCGCACAAAGCTAAAACTGAGGAATCTGTACTCCTACGGGAGGGTGTATAGCCAGAAGGGGAGGGGCCTTACACTTTTAAGTGTAGTTCTTTGTGCGGCCTCCAGAGGCAGTAGCTATACACCCACTGTCTGGGTCTCCCAATTAGGAGCGAAAAAGAAAACAAGGGCAGAATTGCATTTTTTCTTTTCCACCGTTTCATCCCAGTGGGAATTATTATTTTTTTTACAATATGAAATAAAATGGATGGTTTCATTCAAAATTACAAATGTAGTCGCAAAAAAAAAAAAAAAAAAAAAAAATATAAAACATCATAACAAGCGCTTATATACGATACAAAAATCATACTGAAAAAACAAAAAAGCAAAAATAAAAAAATCCCCCAGGAATGAAGGAGCACTGGCCCAGATACACCACCAAGTATCCATCCACATGCGGGCATGAGAAATAAAAAATAATAAAAAAAAAACAACAAAACAAATCACTGATATTGGACGTTGGTAATTTTCTGCTCTAAGTATAATATGCTTCACCTATATTTCATTAGCGATTCCTTGGTGGAGCGCGCAGAACAGTGAAATTCTTGGACTCCGGCACCTTCTAGAATTCTATGGAGGTTCCTCTCGGTGATGCCGCCACCTACAGCACCGGAAAAAACATTATATTATATGTGACAAAGACAACACTTGGGTTTGCACACATTTGCTCACTTGCCGTGTAATGGATCCTCACTTGTTGTAACCCAACCTCCATGTGGTGCATCAAATTTCATATGAGCATTTAGAGGATAGACGACCCCGTGGTCACTTCACACTTCTACACATTGTCTAGGACTAAGCAAAGTGTTCTACCCATTGGTCAGCTGCAATCTTTAAAGGGAACCCGTCAGGTGCAATATGCTCCCAGGACCACGAGCAGTTCTGGATGTATATTGCTAATCCCTGCCTAACCGTCCCTGTATACACTAGCATAGATAGTTACTTAGGTTGAAAAAAGCCCTCGGTCCATCTAGTTCAACCTTCCTCCACCAGTTCTACCTTTTTCCCCTAAGTCACTTATAACAGACAATGTTGTGTGTACTGAGGAAATCCTCCAGCCCTGATATAAAAGCGGTTATATTATCGGCCATCACTACCTCTTGTGGTCGGCATTCCACAGTCTGACCGCTCTAACTGTAAAGAACCCTTTCCTATTTAGCTGTCGGAATCGCTTTTCTTCCACTCGCAGTGAGTGCCCCCTGGTCCTTAGTATTGTCATTGGAAATATATTGACCACACATATATTTATACATATAAATGAGATCTCCTCTGAGACGTCTTTTTTCTAAGCTAAACATATCTAACCTCTCCTCATACGGGCCGCCTCCATTCCTCATCATACGGGCCGCCTCCATTCCTCATCATACGGGCCGCCTCCATTCCTCATCATACGGGCCGCCTCCATTCCGCATCATACGGGCCGCCTCCATTCCGCATCATACGGGCCGCCTCCATTCCGCATCATACGGGCCGCCTCCATTCCGCATCATACGGGCCGCCTCCATTCCGCATCATACGGGCCGCCTCCATTCCGCATCATACGGGCCGCCTCCATTCCGCATCATACGGGCCGCCTCCATTCCGCATCATACGGGCCGCCTCCATTCCGCATCATACGGGCCGCCTCCATTCCGCATCATACGGGCCGCCTCCATTCCGCATCATACGGGCCGCCTCCATTCCGCATCATACGGGCCGCCTCCATTCCTTGTAGTATTCTAGTTATCCACCTTTGACCTGACTAACTTCTGAATGTCCTTTTTAAAATGTGGAGCCCAAAACTGGATCCCATATTCCAGATGTGGCCTTACAAGTGATTTAGCATAGATAAAGGGATCTTTAGAAAAAGTATTTCTAAAGATCTTTCATCTTATGCTAATGAGTGCAGGGGACTAGTCCCAAGGGCGTTACTTCCCCCGACTAGGCATTTCTCTTAGCAGATTAGGATGCCCACAGGGGTGTACTAACATTGTATTCAGTGCAGCGTCACCAGTGGTGAAGCATGTACCTGTGTTCGCACTTCTGAATGCTCGGCACACGTCCAGTCATGCGCAGGTATGTGTGTCTCGGCTTCAGACAGGTCTAGTGCACATGACCAGAAGTGCCGGGACATTCAGCTTCAGCGCGCCTGTGGGTGTACTAACATGCTAAGAGGGCGCACTAGTTGAGGAATGTAACACCCTTGTGACTAGTCCCTGTGCCCATTTGCATATCATAAAGGATCTCTAGAAATACTTTTCTATAGATCCCTTTATCTATGCTACTAGATACAGGGACAGTTAGTCAGGGATTAGTAATATGGGCCAAGAACTGCTCCGGATGCTGAGTGCATATTGCACCTGACAGGTTCCATTTCCCTGCAGCGCCTCCACAGGAACAATTAGGTACTGCACATTCAAATCAAAGGGTTAGGTGTAGAACGAATAATGCAGGACAGGACTAGTCCTCCAGAGCAAGACACTGTATCCGCTCTCCAGTCTGGCCAGAAGTGAGGATTCGAAATATGGGACCCTCCTCTAATAGGAGACTACTAAAGTAGAGCTTCCATCTGTACAACACTGACTGCCTAGACATAGTAGGGGCGCACTTTCTATTGCTGGGGTGAATATAGGCTCTTCAAATACACAGGCGGCTTGTGGTTTACTTACCGGGCATCACTATGATTCTACCTTTAGCCTAGAGGAGAAAAATATCACGTTACTGATGCAATGATGATTAAAAAGTGGAATCAAAAAGGTAAATGACAGAATATAACATTTACAGAATAGGTTCTAGGTATTTCCAATTAATTAAAGCTCATGTATGTATGCCATCAGTTAGATAAATCAGTCGTCCATGACATCCAGCTCCCCTTCCCGCAGCCCGGGGACCCACTCATACCTAAAAATGGTCAGAAATCATGTAAAAAGGGATAGCCCCAATGTGATGGGCAGTAAAAGGGTTTTGCGGTTTGGGAAAACCCATCCCCGGCTGTAGTTTTTCCTCTTTAAAAGCAAGAAGGGAATTTTGTTTACTTACCGTAAATTTCTTTTCTTCTAGCTCCTATTGGGAGACCCAGACAATTGGGTGTATAGCTTCTGCCTCCGGAAGCCACACAAAGTATTACACTTTAAAAAGTGTAACCCCTCCTCTCTGCCTATACACCCTCCCGTGGATCACGGGCTCCTCAGTTTTGGTGCAAAAGCAGGAAGGAGAAAACTTATAAATTGGTCTAGGGTAAATTCAATCCGAAGGATGTTCGGAGAACTGAAAACCATGAACCAAAAGAACAATTCAACATGAACAACATGTGTACACAAAAGAACAACCAGCCCGAAGGGCACAGGGGCGGGTGCTGGGTCTCCCAATAGGAGCTAGAAGAAAAGGAATTTACGGTAAGTAAACAAAATTCCCTTCTTTGTCGCTCCATTGGGAGACCCAGACAATTGGGACGTCCAAGAGCAGTCCCTGGGTGGGTAAAAAGAATACCTCGATAAAAAGAGCCGAAAAACGGCCCCCTCTTACAGGTGGGCAACCGCCGCCTGAAGGACTCGCCTACCTAGACTGGCGTCTGCCGAAGCATAGGTATGCACTTGATAGTGTTTCGTGAAAGTGTGCAGACTAGACCACGTAGCTGCCTGACACACCTGCTGAGCCGTAGCCCGGTGCCGCAATGCCCAGGATGCACCCAGGGCTCTGGTAGAATGGGCTTTCAGCCCTGAAGGAAGCGGAAGCCCAGAAGAACGGTAGGCTTCGAGAATCGGTTCCTTGATCCACCGAGCCAAGGTTGACTTGGAAGCCTGAGAGCCCTTACGTTGGCCAGCGACAAGGACGAAGAGCGCATCTGAACGACGCAGGGGCGCCGTGCGAGACACGTAGAGCCGGAGTGCTCTCACAAGATCCAAAGAGTGCAAATCCTTTTCACACTGGTGAATTGGATTAGGGCAAAATGAAGGCAAGGAGATATCCTGATTGAGATGAAAAGGGGATACCACCTTAGGGAGAAATTCCGGGACCGGACGCAGAACCACCTTATCCTGGTGAAACACCAGGAAGGGGGCTTTGCATGATAGCGCTGCGAGCTCAGACACTCTCCGAAGTGATGTGACTGCCACTAGGAAGGCCACCTTCTGCGAAAGACGTGATAGAGAGACATCCCGCAGCGGCTCGAAAGGTGGTTTTTGAAGAGCCGTTAGAACCCTGTTAAGATCCCAGGGTTCCAGCGGACGTTTGTAAGGTGGGACTATGTGGCAAACTCCCTGCAGGAACGTGTGGACCTGCGGAAGCCTGGCTAGACGCTTTTGAAAAAACACGGAGAGCGCCGATACTTGGCCCTTGAGAGAGCCGAGTGACAAACCCTTGTCCATTCCAGATTGAAGGAATGAAAGAAAAGTGAGTAAGGCAAATGGCCATGGAGGAAAACCGTTATTAGCGCACCAGGATAGGAAGATTTGCCAAGAACTGTAATAGATCTTGGCGGACGTTGGCTTCCTGGCCTGTCTCATGGTGGCAATGACATCCTGAGATAACCCTGAAGACGCTAGGAGCCAGGACTCAATGGCCACACAGTCAGGTTGAGGGCCACAGAATTCAGATGGAAAAATGGGCCTTGTGACAGCAAGTCTGGGCGGTCTGGAAGCGCCCACGGTTGACCCACCGTGAGATGCCACAGATCCGGATACCACGACCGCCTCGGCCAGTCTGGAGCGACAAGAATGGCGCGACGGCAGTCGGACCTGATCTTGCGTAGCACTCTGGGCAGCATCGCCAGAGGAGGAAATACATAAGGCAGTCGAAACTGCGACCAATCCTGAGCCCTGTGGTGGAGAAAAACCGCTCCCCAACCTGACAGGCTCGCGTCCGTGGTGACCACAGCCCAGGTTGGGGGTAGGAAGGATTTTCCCCGCGACAGAGAATTGGGAAGGAGCCACCACTGAAGTGACGTCTTGGTTGCAAGGGAAAGAGACGTTCTTGTCGAGGGAAGCCGCACTCGTCCCATTTGCGGAGAATGTCCCATTGGAGTGGCCGAAGATGGAATTGCGCGAACGGGACTGCCTCTATAGCTGCCACCATCTTCCCTAGGAAGTGCATGAGGCGCCTTAAGGGGTGTGACTGACTCCGAAGAAGAGATTGCACCCCTGCCTGCAGAGAAAGCTGTTTGTCGCTCGGAAGCTTGACTAATGCTTGCTGGGTATGAAACTCCATCCCAAGGTACGTCAGTGATTGGGTCGGTGTCAACTTGGATTTCGGGAAGTTGATGATCCACCCGAACCGCTGGAGAGTCGCCAGAGCGACGGATAGACTTTGTTGACACGCCACCCGAGACGGGGCCCTGACTAGGAGATCGTCCAAGTAGGGGATCACCGAGTGGCCCTGAGAATGCAGGACCGCTACAACGGATGCCATGACTTTGGTGAAAACCCGTGGGGCTGTCGCCAAGCCAAAAGGCAATGCCACGAACTGAAGGTGTTCGTCCCCGATGGCGAAACGCAGGAAACGTTGATGTTCGGGTGCGATCGGTACATGGAGATAAGCATCCTTTATGTCGATCGATGCTAGGAAGTCTCCTTGTGACATCGAGGCGATGACCGAGCGGAGAGATTCCATCCGAAACCGTCTGGTTCTCACATGTCTGTTGAGTAGCTTGAGGTCCAGAACGGGACGGAATGACCCGTCCTTTTTTGGCACCACGAACAAGTTGGAGTAAAATCCGCGACCACGTTCCTGAAGGGGAACGGGGATCACAACTGCTTCCATCTTTAGAGCGTCCACTGCCTGAAAAAGTGCGTCGGCCTGAGCGGGGGGCGGAGAGGTTCTGAAGAAACGAGGCGCAGGACGAGAGCTGAACTCTATCCTGTAACCATGAGACAGAATGTCTCTCACCCATCGGTCTTGAACATGTGGCCACCAGGCGTCGCCAAAGCGGGAGAGCCTGCCACCGACCGAGGATGCGGCTAGGGGAGGCCGAGAGTCATGAGGAGGCCGTCTTGGAGGCAGTGCCTCCTGCGGCCTTTTTGTGGGCGTGACTTGGATCGCCACGCATAGGAGTTCCTCTGGCCTTTCTCCGGCCTGTTGGACGAAGAGGATTGGGACTTGGCGGAGGGACGAAAGGACCGAAATCTCGATTGGATTTTTCTCTGTTGAGGTCTCTTAGGTTTGGCCTGGGGTAAGGAGGAATCCTTTCCTTTGGATTCCTTAATAATCTCATCCAATCGTTCGCCAAACAAACGGTCTCCAGAAAAATGCAAACCGGTTAAGAACCTCTTGGAAGCCGAGTCTGCCTTCCATTCGCGCAGCCACATGGCCCTGCGGACTGCCACAGAGTTAGCAGATGCTACCGCCGTACGGCTAGTGGAGTCCAGGACGGCGTTCATGGCGTAGGACGAAAAGGCTGACGCCTGAGAGGTCAAAGACGCAACTTGCGGAGCAGAATTCCGTGTGACAGCATTAATCTCAGTCAGACAAGCCGAGATTGCTTGGAGTGCCCACATGGCTGCAAAGGCCGGGGCGAAAGACGCGCCCGTGGCCTCATAGATGGACTTCACCAGGAGCTCTATCTGTCTGTCAGTGGCATCCTTCAGGGATGAGCCATCTGCAACAGACACCACGGACCTAGCCGCCAATCTGGAGACTGGAGGATCCACCTTGGGACAGTGAGCCCAACCCTTAACGACTTCAGATGGGAAGGGGTAACGCGTGCCAGTGAGGCGTTTAGCAAAGCGCTTGTCCGGGACCGCTCTGGGCTTCTGGACAGCATCTCTGAAGTTAGAGTGATCAAAAAATGTATTGCGCGTACGTTTGGGGAACCGAAACTGGTGTTTCTCCTGCTGAGACGCCGACTCCTCTACAGGAGGAGGCGGGGGAGAGAGATCCAACACCTGGTTGATGGACGAGATAAGATCATTAACTAAGGCGTCCCCCTCAGGTGTATCAAGGTTAAGGGCGACGTCAGGGTCAGAGCCCTGAGCTGCGACGTCCGCCTCGTCTTCCAGAGAGTCCTCAAGCTGGGATCCCGAGCAGCGAGAGGAAGTCGGGGAAGAGTCCCAGCGAGCCCGCTTAACCGGTCTAGGACTGCGGTCCGGGCAGGAGTCCTCCGCCTGAGACCGAGGGGCCAACCTGGGAGCGCGCTGCGGCGCGGACCGAGAGGGGCCTGGAGGCGACGAGCTAACAGGGGCCGGGGCCTGTGAAAGGTCCGGTCTGGACTGCAAAGCCTCAAGTAGCTTAGAAGACCATTTGTCCATAGACAGTGCAATGGATTGAGAAAGAGACTCAGAGTTTCTCAGCAAAAGAGGCCAACTCTGTCCCCGCAGCCTGCTCAGGGGGAGCAGGGGGGTCTACATGAGCCGAGGGGCCCACCAGTGCCCGAGGCTCCGGCTGAGCAAGCGAGGCAGGAGTCGAGCATTGCTCACAGTGAGGGTAGGTGGAACCCGCAGGTAACATAGCCCCACAAGAGGTACAGGCCGCGAAAAAAACCTGTGCCTTAGCAGCCTTGCTCCTTGTGGACGATATGCTGTTGTCTCCTAGGAGAGTGACCACTGAGGGTATATGGGAAAGGGGTATACAGCCCGACCGAACAGATATATATATCTGAGATATATATATATATATATATATATATATATATATATATATATATATATATATATATATATATATATATATATATATATATATATATATATATATATATATATATATATATATATATATATATATATATATATATATATATATCTGATAGATATATATATCTGATCTATCTATCTATCTATCTATATCTATTCCGGCACCCTAGGGGGACCAGCACCGGGTGACCGGTGTGGCTTACCGACCGCTAACGAGCGGAGTGTGTCCTCCAGATTCCCTGCCTTGGATGCCCCGGAGCTGCAGAGCTGTTCACTGAGAAACCTCCACCGGCAGAATGCCAGAAAATGGCTGCCGGAGCTCTCAGGGGAGGAGTGGGGCCGTGGGCGGCGCCAGCAAAGTGCGGGAATCTGGGGTCCCCACAGTGATCAGCGAGGGGGGAGGAAGACATGCAGGATGCTCCAGCCCTCACATCCGACGTCATGTCGGAAATCCCGCCCTTACCCCTGACAGGCAGGCCCGGGGGCGGGATTTTCGCGAATAGGCCGCGATGAAGCCGGGGACTAAATTTGAGGCCGCGCCCGACAAGCAGGCGCTGTTGGCGCGGAAGTCCACCGGCCTCCTCAATTCAGCAACTGCCGCGGCTTCCGGGAAGAAGGTGCGCTCCCTGCACAGTCCCCTATGGGGACACAGAGTACCTTTAAGTTGCAGGGCCCGGTCCCTGAGGTTGAAGAGGCTCCGGTCCGTCAGGTTCCCACAGGGGCTGCGGATGGAGCACGGTCCCAGCAAATGGATGACCGCTTAGGATCCCACTTCTCCCAGAGCCGCATAAGGGATGGTGAAGGAGACGGCATGTGGCTCCAGCCTCTGTACCCGCAATGGGTACTTCAACCTTAACAACACCGCCGACATAGTGGGGTGAGAAGGGAACATGCCGGGGGCCCCGTGGGAGCCCTCTTTTCTTCCAACCGACATAACTAAGTATGAGAATGCATGAGTGGATGTGTGCCTCCTTCCACACAAAGCATAAAACTGAGGAGCCCATGATCCACGGAAGGGTGTATAGGCAGAGGGGAGGGGTTACACTTTTTAAAGTGTAATACTTTGTGTGGCCTCCGGAGGCAGAAGCTATACACCCAATTGTCTGGGTCTCCCAATGCAGCGACAAAGAAACTGTGCTTTACTCAGCCTCTCCAGTTCGGTCCATAGCGGATTTTCTGGGGCTGCAACCGATCAGCGAGCTCAACTGCTGACAATCACAGGCACTGGGCGCGGCGGCGGAGACTCTGCGCTGGACCCGGAGAAAGCAAGTGAAGCACAGTTTTTAGGTTTTCTTTGACTTTCCAAAAACCAAAAAACCTCTTTGGGTTGCTGATCACCGGGGGTCTAAGGTCTCCACTGATCCCAAAAATGGGGCTCAAGAGTTTTTTGTATGCAATGACGGTCCTATGAAGAGCTGATGACGCAATATTGACATATGTTGGCCATGATGACTGGTCGGTCAGCCGGTATCATGCACACACTAATGACCAGGACAGGTGCACAATGGCTGCTTATTGTGCTCGTGCCCTGACAAGCAACCATCGATGCAATGTGATACCAGTACCAACTGTGTGCGCGTCCTGGCAGACATCTGTGAACGCAAGGTCATCAGAACTGCTCACCTCCCTCCGGACATGAGCAGTACTAGAGGGACTCCTTCCCAAAAAATGACCAACACGTACAGAACCTCTGATTATGAGGGCGCTACAGCTTTACGTGAGCGATCAGAACCAGAAGCCAAGCTCGGATGGACAGTTGCCCTTTTGCACTATTTTGTGAAGCCCTACAATCAGCCCTGATTGAGAAGTGGGGAAAAAAAAAAGAGAATTTTGTTTACTTACCGTAAATTCTTTTTCTTATAGTTCCGTATTGGGAGACCCAGACCATGGGTGTTTAGCTTCTGCCTCCGGAGGACACACAAAGTACTACACTAAAAAGTGTAGCTCCTCCCTCAGCTTATACACCCCCTGGAGAACCAGATCTAGCCAGTTTAGTGCAAAAGCTGAAGGAGAATAGCCACCCACAAGTAGAACTGAGCAAGAACCGGAACAACCGGAGACTCTGTCCACGACAACAGCCGGTGATAACACACGGAACAAGAAAATTGCCAACAGGCAACAGGGAGGGAGCTGGGTCTCCCAATACGGAACTATAAGAAAAAGAATTTACGGTAAGTAACAAAATTCTCTTTTTCTTTATCGTTCCTATGGGAGACCCAGACCATGGGACGTTCCAAAGCTGTCCCTGGGTGGGAATAAACAGAAAAAAACTAAGAAATAGGCGGAGCCTAACTTCACAAGTGGGCGACAGCCGCCTGAAGGATGCGTCTGCCCAAGCTCGCATCTGCCGAAGCATAAGCATGCACTTGGTAGTGCTTCGAAAAGGTATGCAGGCTGGTCCAAGTGGCAGCCTGACAGACTTGTTGAGCCGTAGCCTGGTGCCTAAAAGCCCAAGAGGCACCGACAGCTCTGGTCGAGTGTGCTTTGAAAAGCTTGAGAGGTGCACCGCCTAAGCGCAGCGGTGCGAGACACAAATCCGGAGAGCACGCACCAGATCCAGAGAATGCAGCGCTTTCTCAAAGCGATGAACAGGGGCCGGACAGAAGGAAGGCAAGGAAATATCCTGGTTAAGGTGGAAAGGAGAGACCACCTTAGGAAGAAAGTCCGGAGTCGGACGGAGAACTACCTTGTCTTGGTGAAAAAACAAAAAAGGTGACTCCGAGGAGAGCGCAGCCAAATCAGAGACTCTCCTGAGAGAAGTTATGGCAACTAGAAAGGCCACCCTTTGAGAAAGACGATACAAAGAAACCTCCCTAAGGGGCTCAAAAGGGGGTTTCTGCAATACCAAGGACCAAGTTAAGGTCCCAGGGATCCAAGGGCCGCCGATAAGGTGGAATGATGTGAGACGCGCCTTGCATGAAGGTGCGGACCGGAGCCAGCCGGGCGAGACGCCGCTGGAACAGCACTGATAGAGCTGAGACTTGTCCCTTGAGAGAGTTGAGGGACAGTCCTAGCTGCAGACCGGACTGTAAAAAAGACAGAAGGGTCGGCAACGAGAATGGCCAAGGAGGATGGCCGGAAGAGCGACACCAGGACAGGAAAATTTTCCAAGTCCTGTGATAGATCTTGACGGAGGAAGACTTACGGGCCCGAGTCATAGTGGAGCTGACTTCAGGAGGAATACCAGAAGCCGTCAAAATCCAGGACTCAAGAGCCACGCCGTCAAATTGAGTGCCGCAGAATTCGGGCGGAAAAACGGACCTTGCGAGAGTAGGTCTGGACGATCCGGAAGATGCCACGGCATCTCTACGGACAGTTGGAGCAGGTCCGGATACCAAGCTCGCCTGGGCCAGTCCGGTGCAATGAGGATGACTCGACGGCCCTCCATTCTGATATTGCGCAGGACTCTGGGCAAGAGAGCTAGAGGGGGAAACACGTAGGACAGACGAAACTGGGACCAATCCTGAACCATAGCGTCCGCGGCGAAGGCCTGAGGATCGTGGGAGCGAGCCACGTAAACCGGAACCTTGTTGTTGTGACGGGATGCCATTATGTCCACGTCCGGAGTGCCCCACTTGCGGCAGATTGACTGAAACATTGCCGGGTGCAGGGACCACTCGCCACCGTCCACGGATTGACGGCTGAGATAATCTGCTTCCCAGTTTTCCACTCCTGGGATGTGGACTGCGGATATGGTGGACTTGGAGTCCTCCGCCCATTAAAGAATGCGTTGGACCTCCAACATTGCCAGGCGGCTGCGTGTCCCGCCTTGGTGATTGATGTAGGCAACCGCTGTCGCGTTGTCTGACTGGACTCGAATGTGCCTGCCCGCCAACAGGTGGTGAAAGGCTAGGAGAGCTAGAAGCACAGCTCTGGTTTCCAGCACATTGATTGAAAGGGCTGACTCGGATGGAGTCCAAGTGCCCTGTGCTCTGTGGTGGAGATATACAGCTCCCCAGCCGGATAGGCTGGCATCCGTGGTGAGAATCACCCAGGACGGAGTCAGAAAGGAGCGCCCTTGGGACAGGGAGAGGGGTCGAAGCCACCACTGAAGAGAGCTCCTGGTCCGTGGCGACAGAGCCACTAACCTGTGTAAGGAGGAAGACCGCTGGCCCCAACAGCGGAGAATGTCCAGCTGCAGGGGGCGCAGATGGAACTGGGCAAAGGGAACCGCCTCCATGGACGCCACCATTTGACCCAGCACCTGCATCAGGCGCCTGAGGGTATAACGGCGGGGCCTCAGCAGAGAGCGCACCGCCAGTTGGAGGGACTGCTGTTTGACTAAGGGCAACTTCACAAGTGCCGGCAAAGTCTCGAACTGCATCCCTAGGTACGTGAGACTCTGGGTCGGAGTCAGGGTGGACTTGGGAAAATTGACAAGCCACCCGAATTGGGCTAGAGTGGCGAGAGTGAGCGAGACACTCCGCTGACAGTCTGCGCTGGATGGAGCCTTGACCAGAAGGTCGTCCAGATAAGGAAGCACTGCCAACCCCTGGAGGTGCAGGACCGCAATAACTGCCGCCATGACCTTGGTGAATACCCGAGGGGCCGTGGCTAACCCGAAGGGGAGAGCCACGAATTGGAAATGATCCTCTCCTATTGCAAAACGTAACTAACGCTGGTGTGACACTGCGATTGGCACATGCAGATAGGCATCTCTGATGTCGATGGACGCCAGGAAATCCCCTTGGGTCATAGAGGCAATGACTGATCGCAGAGACTCCATGCGAAAATGCCGCACCCGGACATGCTTGTTGAGAAGCTTGAGATCCAGGATGGGCCGGAAGGTACCGTCCTTTTTTGGAACTAGGAAGAGATTTGAGTAAAAACCTCTGAACCGTTCTCGAGCAGGAACTGGTACAATCACTCCGTTTGCCTGCAAGGATGCCACGGCCTGTGAGAAGGCGGCGGCCTTGGAGCAGGGGGGAGTTGAGAGAAAAAATCTGTTTGGCGGGCTGGAAGAGAATTCTATCCTGTAGCCGTGAGATACGATGTCTCTCACCCACTGATCAAAGACTTGTTTTAACCAAGCGTCGCCAAAGTGGGAGAGCCTGCCACCGACTAAGGACGTGGCTGGAGCGGGCCGAGAGTCATGAGGAAGCTGCCTTAGTGGCAGAACCTCCTGCGGTCTTCTGCGGACGCGCTTTTGTGCGCCAGTTGGATTTCTGATCCTTAGCGGAGTTAGCGGACGAGGCGGAAGGCTTAGAGGATGACCAGTTGGAGGAACGAAAGGAACGAAACCTCGATTGATTCCTACCCTGGGCGGGTTTCCTGGTCTTGGTTTGTGGCATGGAAGTACTCTTCCCGCCAGTAGCTTCCTTAATGATTTCATCCAGCTGTTCACCAAACAGCCGTGAACCAGCAAAAGGGAGCCCAGCAAGAAACTTCTTGGAAGAAGAATCTGCCTTCCACTCTCGAAGCCACAAAATCCTGCGGATAACAAGAGAATTAGCTGAAGCCACCGCAGTGCGGTGAGCAGCCTCTAGCATGGCAGACATGGCATAGGATGAAAAAGCTGAAGCCTGAGCAGTTAAGGTAACCATCTCAGGCATAGATTCCTTGGTGAGGGAATGCATCTCCTCCAGAGAAGCAGAGATGGCTTTGAGAGCCCACACTGCTGCAAAAGTCGGGGAAAACGCGGCCCCCGCAGCTTCATACACAGATTTGGCCAAAAGGTCAATCTGATGGTCAGTGGAATCCTTAAGTGAGGTGCCGTCAGCCACCGACACAACGGTCCGGGCTGAGAGCCTAGACACCGGAGGGTCTACCTTTGGGGAGTGAGACCACTCCTTGACCACCTCAGGTGGAATTGGAAACCGGTCATCAGAACCACGCTTTGGAAAGCGTTTGTCAGGGCAGGCCCTGGGCTTGGTCACAGCGGTCTGAAAACTGGAATGGTTAAAGAACACTCTCTTAGGCGAGGTAAACTGATGTTTTTCTGCCAAAGAGGGTTGCTCCTCTGAGACTGGCGGATTGAGATCCAGTACAGAATTAATAGAAGCAATCAAGTCACTAAGATCTGAGTCACCCTCAGAGAAATCGATGGGATACATAGCCTCCGAGCCATCATCATGCGAGTCAGCTCTTGAGACAGAGCCGTGGGATGGGGAGGGGGAGGAAACCCTGCGCCTTCTCTCAGAAGGACGGGGTCTGGGACCTGATGATGAATCCTCTGTGAGCTCTGATGGACGGAGGTCAGAGGATAGGGATCCTCTGGCAAGAGTATTAGAGGCACCCTGTGAGGGGGGCTGATGCATATTCATCAAAGTCCTGGACAAAAGTCCCATGGACTCAGCAAATGACTGGGATATGGACCTAGAAAAAGGACTCTACCCAGGACGGGGGTTCAGCCACAGGTGCAGCAGCAGCCTGAGAGACCACTGGGGGTGAGACTCCAGGCTGTGGCACCGCCAAGTTAGAGCAACCATCACAGTGTGGATAAATGCTCGGCTCAGGCAGCAGGAGCTTACATGCAGTGCATAATGAATAAAGCTTTGGAGCCTTGCTCCTTGTGTGAGACATGCTGCTGGAGTGGGGGCTTGAACACAAAGCGATAAACTGGCTAGATCTGGTTCTCCAGGGGGTGTATAAGCTCAGAGGGAGGAGCTACACTTTTAAGTGTAGTACTTTGTGTGTCCTCCGGAGGCAGAAGCTAAACACCCATGGTCTGGGTCTCCCATAGGAACGATAAAGAAATGGTTAATAAAACCCAAAGTGCAGAAGTGACTTTTACAAGAATAAAACAGATTTAATTTAAAGAAAAAAAAAAAAAAAACACAGTCATGCTCAAGGTAAAAAAAAAACCTCAGTCCTTAAAGCGCACCAACCACCAGGATTTTGATATATAAACTAAGGCCAGTGCTATACTGGCGATATTATGCCAATTCTATACATATCTGTAGTTGTCAGATCGGATGTATAGTTTCTGAAATACAGGCAAGTAAAGGTCGTGAAATATACAGTTATTTGACTGATAGCAGCTACAGAATATCTAATAGGTGGGTCGGGTTTTGCTAGTTATTCCTGCCCCTTTCTGCTGCCTGTCCTTCCTCCCTCCTTCTGTAATAACAGAGACAGGGGGAGGAAGGACAGGCAGCAGACATGGGCGGGAATAACTAGCAAAACCCGACCCACCTATTAGATATTCTGTAGCTGCTATCAGTCAAATAACTGTATAATTCACAAACTTTACTTGAATGTAATTCAGACACTATACATCCGATCTCAAAACTAAAGGTATGTAAAGAATCAGCATGATAGCAGCAGTATAGCACTGGCTTTAGTTTATATAGGAAAATCCTGGTGGTTGGTCCTCTTTAAGGGGTTAATATCAAAACTTGCATTAGGTTAATTAAGATATAATAGGCACAATTCATTTAGACCAATAAATTCTTTGCTTTCTGCCTCATCTCCTGTGTAGATGTCGACAAGGACATGGAGAGAAGTAAAAACTGCCGAAAAACTAAAAATGATCTGATTGGATAAAAAGATTTAAAAATTCAGCGGCAACAGAGACACCAGGCAGCGCATTATCTTCCCTCTAATAAACCAGGAACTGGATGGATGACGACAGTTAGGCTCATTTTAGTATGGCTGTGAAGATTACCTGCTCCACGAGCCTCTTTATTAGAGGCAGACCCTCCAGTGCGGAGCTGTCACAGCCGCTGGTCAGCACCCGCTCAAACCCCAGTGAAATCAGGGTTTCCATAGCCAGCAAGGGGTCGTAGACCATGTCAAACGCTGCAATACAATAGCACATAGAAAACATGAGCGGAAAGTGTAGATCTGTACATCATATAGTATCATTGCTACTGGGGGCGTAATTACAACAGGTGCAGGGGCTGCAATCGCACCGGGGCCTGGAGTCTGGGGGCCCCAAAAGTCCCTTTGGCATATAATATTTGCAATAATTTGGTGGTCCCTTTGGATTTTTGCATTGAGGCCCATATGTTTCAAGGTACGCCATCAATCACTACTACGGCATCATAAAAACTGGCTCCATCCTTCTCTCTGCAACTTTTTTCATAAAGCTCTTTACACCCTTAGGGTAAGTGAACACAAAGACTGGCGGCTTGTGTGCTCCCACAAAAAAAAAAAAAAAACAAAAAAAACAATGAACCCAAGTCTTTGTAAAACTGACGCCAAGAGATTAAAAGTAGTGACTGGTCCATTCACAAGGCGTAATCTACTCTGAAGACGCTTGGGTGTCATAACAGAAGAAAGTGGAAGGTTCAGAAGATGCCCGGGAGTTTGTTTTTGGGGTTTTTTAGCGTCTTTTGCTTTAAAAAAAAAAAAAAAAAACACTTACAAATTCTTTACTGCAGTCACAAAAAAAATTAAAATAAATAAATAATATAAAAAAAAATATATTATTTTTTTTTGATTGCCAGTGAGAGAAAAAAAAATTATATATTATACACACAATTTATATAAAAATATGTATGTATACACAAAAATTATAATATTATATCTGTCTCTCACTGGTGATCAAAAAAAATAAAATAAAAATATATTATATAATTTTTTTTTTTTTTACTGCCAGTGAGAAAAAAAAATTATATATTATATATTACACACACACACATACATATACACATTATTTATATAAAATATATATATGTATACACAGAAATTATAAGATTATATATGTCTCCCACTGGCGATCAAAAAAAAAAAAAACCCCGAAAAAACCCAAAAAGAAAACAACTACTAAAAGCGCTAAATAAATGCAAGAACAAAACAAAAAAATACAAATAAATAAAATCAATAAAAAAATTGGCCTTTTCAGTATCGTCGTCTGGAAAAACTCAGCAGGTTTGCGCCCACCTGGAATAGAGGTTGTGTGCACAGACCCTTACACAGCCCACCCAAAGTCATCATTCTTACCTCGATGGAACGTGACAGGAAGGGGGCGAGAAACAGCTGGAAGATGAAACAGAGGAAGACAGTTATCCATTGAAATTCTGTTTTAAAGGACACCTGCTTTAATTGGGGATGGGGGGGAGGGGGTGCGCTGGAGGGGTGCTGAGATAATTTGAGTTATACAATGCAAATGGAAGAAAAAATAAACAAAATAAAAAAAAAAAACTAAGGGTATGTCCTCACAGGTTTTTTTTTTGTGAAATTTTGGAGCCGAAACATCAGTTTTTGAAGAGGATTTTGGTTAGTTACTGTTCAGTTTTTGCTCCAAAAACGCAGTATGAGCATTCCCTTATTCTCATTTCCTCAGCCCTTCCCGTATCTGCTGAAACTAGGAGAACCAGGGGAAACGTAGTCATGGGTCATAATAAGACCACTAAGTCAAAAATACCATGATCACAACTTTTTTTGCAAAAATATAACAAATATTTTATTACATAGAATAAATAGCAAAAAAGTTTCAATACAGCAGCAGTGTCAGAAATATTTACATAATTTAATTAATTTAATATTATATTGATAAAATCCTGTCTTAAACTCACCCATAATGGTTGGCGTGGAGCCCGAGAAAAACGTGCCCCGACGCGCACGTTTCGCTGTCTTCTTCGGGGGGCCGTGGATTTTATCAATTACCTCTAGACACTGTTTACTTCTACCTGTCTATTTATTAACTGGGATCTTGGTTCATGACCTGACTCCTCCATGCACTGAGGACTTAACTGATCTTTAGCTCTGCACGATCGGATATACGCTGATGCGTCATTGATTTGTCTGTACATTATGTGCTTTATTATTGGGGCAATTTTCCATTCGGTATATAGGAGCATATAGGAGTTATTGCTGGTCATGTCCTTACGGTTTATGATATTACTCCCCATATGGGATGTGGACCCATGTGTTTAACATCAGCGATACCTTATGAGCCTGATCATTGTTCTTTGTAAATATTTCTGACACTGCTGCTGTATTGAAACTTCTTTGCTATTTATTTTATGTAATAAAATATTTGTTATATTTTTGCAAAAAAAGAGAATTTTGTTTACTTACCGTAAATTCTTTTTCTTATAGTTCCGACATGGGAGACCCAGACCATGGGTGTATAGCTTCTGCCTCCGGAGGACACACAAAGTACTACACTAAAAAGTGTAGCTCCTCCCTCCTAGCATGTACACCCCCTGGATCACCAAATACAGCCAGTTTAGTGCAAAAGCTGAAGGAGGACATCCACCCACAAGTAAAAACAGAGCAAAACCCGGAACAACCGGAGCCTCTGTCTACAACAACAGCCGGTGAAAACACACGGAACAAGAAAACTGCCAACAGGCAACAGGGAGGGTGCTGGGTCTCCCATTACGGAACTATAAGAAAAAGAATTTACGGTAAGTAAACAAAATTCTCATTTTCTTCATCGTTCCTTATGGGAGACCCAGACCATGGGACGTCTCAAAGCAGTCCATGGGTGGGAATAAACAGAAAACTGAGAAGTAGGCGAAACCTAACTTCACAAATGGGCGACAGCAGCCTGAAGGATGCGTCTGCCCAAGCTCGCATCTGCCGAAGCATGAGCATGCACTTGGTAGAGCTTCGAAAAAGTATGCAGACTGCACCAAGTGGCAGCCTGACAGACCTGCTGAGCCGTAGCCTGGTGCCTGAAAGCCCAAGAGGCACCGACAGCTCTGGTCAAGTGTGCCTTGATCCCCGGCGGGGGAGGCACTTGAGTACACTGGTAGGCATCGGAAAAGACCGACCCAATCCAACGAGGTAGGGTCGGCTTAGAAGCCGAGAGGCCCTTACGCCGACCAGTGGTCAGCACAGAGGAGAGGTGCACCGCCTAAGAGCAGCGGTGCGAAACACATAGATCCGGAGAATACAACGCCTTTTCAAAGCGATGAACAGGAGCAGACCAAAAGGAAGGCAGGGAAATGTCTCGGTTAAGGTGGAAGGAGAAACCACCTTAGGGAGAAAGTCCGGAGTTGGACGGAGAACCACCTTGTCTTGATAAAAAACCAAAAGAAAAAGGCGACTCCGAAGAGAGTGCAGCCAAATCGGAGACTCTCCCGAGAGAAGTTATGGCCACTAGAAAAAACACTTTCTGTGAAAGACAAGACAAAGAAACCGCCCTAAGAGGCTCAAAGGGGGGTTTCTAGAAGCCGTGAGGACCGGATTAAGGTCCCAGGGCTCCAAGGGCCGCCGGTAAGGCGGAGAGATGTGAGATGCGCCCTGCATGAAGGAGCACACCTGAGCCAGCCGGGCGATACGCCGCTGGAACAACACTGACAGAGCCGAGACCTGTCCCTTGAGGGAATTGAGGGATAGTCCTAGCTGCAGACCGGCCTGTAGAAGGGACAGGAGGGTCGGCAAGGAAAAAAGGCCAAGAAGCATGGCCGGAAGAGCGACACCAGGACAGGAATATTTTCCAGGTCCTGTGAAAGATTTTTGGCCAAGGAATACTTCCGAGCCCGAGTCATAATGGAGATGACTTCAGGAGGAATACCAGAAGTCGTCAAGATCCAGGACTCAAAAGCCACGCCGTCAATCTGAGAGCCGCAGAATACTGGCGGAAAGACGGACCTTGAGAAAGAAGGTCTGGACGGTCCGGGAGATGTCACGGCACCTCTACGGACAGACGGAGCAGGCCAAGGTACCAAGCTCGCCTGGGTCAGTCTGGAGCAATGAGAATGACCCGACGGCCCTCCATTCTGATCTTGCGCAGGACTCTGGGCAAGAGCTAGAGGGGGAAACACGTAAGACAGACGAAACTGGGACCAATCTTGAACCAGCGCGTCTGCTGCAAAAGCCTGAGGATCGTGGGAGCGAAGATCCACGTCCGGAGAGCCCCACTTGCGGCAGATTGACCGAAACACTGCCGGATGCAGAGCCCACTCGCCTCTGTCCACGGTTTGACGGCTGAGATAATCTGCCTCCCAGGTTTCCACGTCTGGGATGTGGACTGCGGATATGGAGGACTTGGAGTCTTCCGTCCACGGAAGGATTCGTTGAACCTCCAATCTGGACTCGAATGTGCTTGGCCGCCAACAGGAGGTGAAAGGCTAAGAGAGCTAGAAGCACAGCTCTGATTTCCAGCACATTGATCGAGAGGGCTGATTCGGCCGAAGTCCAAGAGCCCTGCGCTCCGTGGTGGAGATATCCTACTCCCCAGCCGGATAGACTGGCATCCGTGGTGAGGATCACCCAGGACGGAGCCAGGAAGGAGCGTCTCTGAAGAGAGAGGGGCCGAAGCCACCACAGAAAGGAGCCCCTGGTCTGTGGCGACAGAGCCACCAACCCGTGGAAGGAGTAAGTCCGCTAGTTCCAACAGCGGAAAATGTCCAGCTGCAGAGGACGCAGAAGGAACTGGGCAAGGGGACCGCTTGTATTGACGCCACCATCTTACCCAACACCTGCATTAGGTGCCTAATGGAACAACGGCGGGGCCTCAGCAAAGAGCGCACCGCCAGAAGAGGGACTGCTGTTTGACTAAGGGCAGCTTCACAAGTGCCGGCAGAGTCTCGAATTGCATCCCTGGGTACGTGAGCGGAGTCAGAGTGGACTTGGACAGAAAGACAAGCCACCTGAATTGGCTAGAGTGGCGAGAGTGAGCGAGGTACTCCGCTGACAGTCTGCACTGGATGAAGCCTTGACTAGAAGGCCGTCCAGGAAAACGGGATCACTGCCAACCCCTGGAGGTGCAGAACCGCAACCACTGCTGCCATGGCCTTGAGAATACTCGAGGGGTCGTGGCTAACCCCAAGGGAAGAGCCACGATTGAAAATGTTCCTCCCCGATTGCAAAACGTAGCCAACGCTGGTGTGAAACTGCAATTGGCATATGCAGATAGGCATCTCTGATGTCGATGGACGCCAGGAAATCCCCTTGGGTCATTGAGGCAATGAATGATCGCAGAGACTCCATGCGAAAAGCCGCACCTGAACTGCTGGTTGAGAAGCTTGAGATCCAGGTCGGAAGGCACCGTCCCTTTCGGGGACTAGGAAGAGATTTGAGTAGAAATCTCAGAACCGTTCCCAGGGAACCGGTACAATTACTCCGTTGGCCTGCAAGGATGCCACGGCCTGCGAGAAGGCGGCGGCCTTGGAGCAGTGGGGAGTTGACAGAAAAAATCTGTTTGGCGGGCTGGAAGAGAATTCTATCCTGTAGCCGTGGGAGATGATATCCCGCACCCACTGATCGGAGACGTGTTGAAACCACACGTCGCCAAAGTGGGAGAGCCTGCCACCGACCAAGGATGTTGCTGGCGCGGCCAGATAGTCAAGAGGAGGCTGCCTTAGTGGCAGCAGCTCCTGCGGTCTTCCGAGGACGCGGCTTCGTGCGCCAGTTGGTCCACGGTCCTTGGCTGAGTTAGTGGACGAGGCCGAGGGCTTAGAGGACGACCAGTTAGAGGAACGAAAGGAACGAAACCTCGACTGGTTCCTGCCCTGGACAGGTTTCCTGGTTTGTGGCATGGAAGTACTCTTCCTGCCAGACGCTTTCTTAATAATTTCATCCAGTTATTCACCGAATAGTCTGGTCCCAGCAAAAGGGAGCCCAGAAAGGAACTTCTTTGAAGAAGCATCTGCCTCACTCTCGAAGCCACAGGAGCCTGCGGATAGCGAGGGAATTAGCCGAAGACACCGCAGTGCGGTGAGAGCTTTAGTATGGCAGACATGGCATAGGATGAAAAGGCTGAAGCCTGAAGGTTAAGGCAACCATTTCGGGCATAGAGTCCCTGGTGAGGGAATGCATCTCCTCTAGAGAAGCAGAGATGGCTTTGAGAGCCCACACTGCTGCAAAAGATGGGGAGAACGAGGCCCCTCTTGCCTCATATACAGATTTGACCAGAAGGTCAACCTGGCGGACAGTGGAATCCTTAGAGAGGTGCCATCAGCCACTCATACAACTGTCCGGGCTGAAAGTCTAGACACCGGAGGGTCCACCTATGGTGATTGAGCCCACTCCTTGACCACCACTGGTGGAAGGGGAACAGTCATCAGAACCACGCTTTGGGAAGCGTCTGTCAGGACAGGCTCTGGGTTTGGTCACAGTGGCCTGAAAAAACTGGAGTGGTTAAAGAACACACTCCCCGTTCTCTTAGGCAAGGTATACTGATGCTTTTCTGCTAGAGGGGGTTGCTCCCCTGATACAGGCGGATTGAGGTCCAGTACAAATATAATGGACGCAATCAAATGATTAGCATCTGCGTCACCTTCGGACAAAATGGTACATAGAGTAGCGTCCGAGCCCCTAGTAAAGGCATCCTCCTCGTCCTGCGAGTCAGCTCGTGAATCAGAGCCGCGGGACGAGGAAGGAAGAAGGGAATTTTGTTACTTACCGTAAATTCCTTTTCTTCTAGCTCTTATTGGGAGACCCAGACGATTGGGGTATAGCTACTGCCCTCCGGAGGCCACACAAAGCACTACACTAAAAAGTGCAAGGCCCCTCCCCTTCTGGCTATACCCCCCCGTGGTATCACGGGTTCTCCAGTTTTAGTGCCAAAGCAAGAAGGAGGAAGCCAATAACTGGTTTAAACAAATTAACTCCGAATAACGTCGGAGAACTGAAAAACCGTTCAACATGAACAACATGTGTACCCGCAAACAACAAAACAATCCCGAAGGACAACAGGGCGGGTGCTGGGTCTCCCAATAAGAGCTAGAAGAAAAGGAATTTACGGTAAGTAACAAAATTCCCTTCTTCTTCAGCGCTCTATTGGGAGACCCAGACGATTGGGACGTCCAAAAGCTGTCCCTGGGTGGGTAAAGAGATACCTCATGTTAGAGCTGCAAAACAGCCCTCCCCTACGGGGGTGTCACTGCCGCCTGCAGGACTCTTCTACCTAAGCTGGCATCCGCCGAAGCATAGGTATGCACCTGATAATGCTTGGTGAAAGTGTGCAGACTCGACCAGGTAGCTGCCTGGCACACTTGTTGAGCCGAAGCCTGGTGTCGTAATGCCCAGGACGCACCCACGGCTCTGGTTGAGTGGGCTTTTAACCCTGAAGGAACCGGAAGCCCCGCAGAACGGTAGGCCTCTAGAATTGGTTCTTTGATCCATCGAGCCCGGGTGGCTTTAGAAGCCTGCAACCCCTTGCGCGGACCAGCGACAAGGACAAAAGAAGGGAATTTTGTTTACTTACCGTAAATTCCTTTTCTTCTAGCTCCAATTGGGAGACCCAGACAATTGGGGTGTATAGCTATTGCCTCTGGAGGCCACACAAAGTATTACACTTAAAAGTGTAAGGCCCCTCCCCTTCTGGCTATACACCCCCAGTGGGATCACTGGCTCACCAGTTTTAGTGCCAAAGCAAGAAGGAGGAAAGCCAATAACTGGTTTAAAGACCAATTCAATCCGAGGAAACATCGGAGAACTGAACCATACCACATGAACAACATGTGTACCCGAAAAAACAGAAAAACCCAGAGAAAACAGGGCGGGTGCTGGGTCTCCCAATTGGAGCTAGAAGAAAAGGAATTTACGGTAAGTAAACAAAATTCCCTTCTTCTTTGTCGCTCCATTGGGAGACCCAGACAATTGGGATGTCCAAAAGCAATCCCTGGGTGGGTAAAAGAATACCTCATGATAGGGCCGTCAAACGGCCCTCTCCTACAGGTGGCCAACCGCCGCCTGAATGACTTATCTACCTAGGCTGGCGTCTGCCGAAGCGTAGGTATGCATCTGATAATGCCTGGTAAAAGTAAGTAGACTCGACCAGGTGGGTGCCTGACACACCTGCTGAGCCGTAGCCTGGTGCCGTAATGCCCAGGATGCACCCACGGCTCTGGTAGAATGGGCCTTCGGCCTTGAGAGAACCAGAAGCCCAGTAGAACTGTAGGTTTCAAGAATTGTATCCTCGATCCCCCGAGCAAGGGTGGATTTGGAAGCTTGCGACTGTTTACGCCGACCAGCGACAAGGACAAAGAGTGCATCCGGGTGGCGCAGGAGCGCCATGCGGGAAGTAGAACCTGAGTGCTCTCACCAGAACCAACAGATGCAAATCTTTCTGAAATTGATGGACTGGACGAGGACACAAAGAAGGTGAGGTGATATCCTGATTGATATGAAAGTGGGATACCACCTTAGGGAGAAATTCCGGAACCGGACGCAGAACTACCCTGTCCTGGTGAAGGACCAGGAAGGGAGTTTGTATGAGAGCGTTGCTAGCTCGGAAACTCTCCTAAGAGACGAGACCGTTACTAGAAGGCCACTTCCCGTGAAAAGCGGGAAGGGAGACATCCTTCAAAGGCTCGAAAGGCGGCATCTGGAGAGCAATTAGAACCTTGTTCAGATCTCAGGGCTCTAACGGCCGCTTGTACGGAGTGCTGAGAAGACAAACTCCCCGTAGGAACGTGCGTACCTGAGGAAGTCGTCGTTTCTGAAAAAATACAGATAGCGCTGAGACTTGTCCCTAAAGGGAACTGAGCGACAACCCATTTTCCTACCTAGATTGCAGGAAGGAAGGAAACATAGACGATGCAACCGGCCAGGGAGAAACACCCTGCGCCGAGCACCGAGATAAGAACATCTTCCACGTCCTGTGGTCAATCTTGGCGGACGTTGGTATGCTAGCCTGTCTCATGGTGGCAACCACGTCCTGAGGTAATCCTGACGACACTAGGTTCCAGGACTCAATGCCACACCAACCGGTTGAGGGCCGTAGAATTCAAATGGAAGAATGGCCCTTGAGACAGCCAGTCTGATTGGTCTGGTAGTGCCCCCGGTTAGCCTACCGTGAGGCACCACAGAACCGAGTACCACAACATCCTCGGCCAATTTGTAGCGACGAGGATGGCGCGGCCGCAGTCGGTCTTGATCTAGCGCAGTACTCTGGGCAACAATGCCAGAGGTGGCACCTAAGGTAGCTGGAACTGCGACCAATGCTGAACTAAGGCGTTTGCCGCCAGAGCTCGATGATTGTGAAACCGTGCCATGAAGCTGGCACATTGTTGTTGTGCCGTGACGCCATTAGATCGACGTCCGGCCTCTGTCAGCGGCGCCAGATCTCCTGAAACCCGTCCGGGTGAGGAGACCATACTCTTTCGGCCACACCTCAGCGACTTAGGAAGTCAGCTTCCTAGTTTCCACACTTGGGATGTGAATTGTGGATATGGTGGATGCCGTGTCTTCCACCCACATCAGAACCTGCCGGACTTCCTGGAAGGCTTGCCGGTTGCGCGTTCTTCCTTGGTGGTTGATGTATGCCACCGCTGTGGAGCTGTCCGACTGAAGTCGGATATGCTTGCTTTCCAGCCGCTGTTGGAAGGTTTGTAGGGCAAGATACACTGCTCTGTGTTCAAGAACATTGATCTGAAGGGTGGACTCTTGCTGAGTCCACGTACCCTGAGCGCTGTAGTGGAGAAAAACTGCTCCCCACCCTGATAGACTCGCGTCTGTCGTAACTATCGCCCAGGATGGGGATAGGAAGGACCTTCTTTTTGACCAAGAGGTGGGAAGAAGCCACCACCGTAGAGATTCCTTGGCCGCCTGAGAAAGAACGACGACTCTGTTGAGGGACGTCGACTCCTCGTCCCATTGGCGGAGAATGTCCCATTGTAGTGGACGCAGTAAAACTGCGCGAAAGGAACTGCCTCCATTGCTACCATCTTACGTAGGAAGTGCATGAGGCGTCTCAATGTGTGCGACTGGTTCTTAAAGAAGAGCTTGCAGCCCGTAGTGAATGCTGTTTGTCTAGCGGAAGCTTCACTGTCGCTGAGAGTGTAAGAAACTCTATGCCTAGATATGTTATCGATAGGGTCGGGGTCGGATCTGACTTTAAAAAGTTGAAGATCCACCCAAAACTCTAGAGAGTCTCCAGCGCAACGTTCGGGCAGTGTTGGCATGTTTCCTAAGAGAGTGCCTTGACAAGTAGATCGTCTAAATACGGGACCACAGAGTGACCCTGAGAGTGCAGGACTGTGACTACTGCTGCCCTGACCTTGGCGAAGACCAGTTGGACTGTCGCTAGCCGGAAGGTAGAGCTACGAACAGAAGGTGTTCGTCTCCTATAACGAAGCGTAGAAACGCTAGTGCTCTGGATCAATCGGCACGTGTGGATAAGCATCCTTGATGCCTAATGATGCTAGGAAATATCCTTGGGACCTTGAGGCGATGACATGGCGGAGGGATTCCATCCGGAACCGCCTGGTGTCCACGAGCTTGCTGAGCATTTTTAGATCCAGAACGGGACGGAACGGCCCGTTGTTATAGGTACCGCAAAGAATTTGGGGTAAAAACCGTGACCTTGTTCCTGAAGAGGAACGGGGGTCATCACTCTTTCTGCCTATAGAGTGCACCCTGTTTGCAGAAGAGCAGCGGCCCGGCCGGGAGGTGGAGAAATTCTGAAGAATCGAGTTGGAGGACGAGAAGTGAGCTCTATCCTGTACCCGTGAGACAGAATGTCTCACACTCAATGGTCATTGACCTATGGCAGCTAAATATCGCCAAGGCGGGAGAGCCTGCTACCGACCGAGGCCGCAAGTCATGAGGAAGCCGCCTTGGAAGCGGGTTTTCAGACTGTCGCTTTTTTTGGGCGTGACTGAGCCCGCTAAGAATCTTAGCTCCTCTGATCCTTTTGAGTCCACATTGGACGAGGAAAAATGGGACCTGCCCGAGCCTCGAAAAGGCCGAAAACCCCGACTGCCTCTTGCTGTTGGGGTTTGTTGTGTCCGGGCTGAGGAAAGGATGAATCCTTACCCCTGGACTGTTTAATGGTTACATCCAACGCTCACCAAACAGTCGGTCAGCAGAAAAAGGCAACTGGTTAGGCAACCTTTTTTGGAAGCAGAATCTGCCTTCCATTCACTTAACGAGCAGACCAGGCTCTGCTTAAAAACACGGAGTAGCGGAGGCTACCGCCGCACGGTTCGCAGAGTCCAGGACAACCTGAATCGCGTAAGAAACAAATGCAGACATTTGAGAGGTTAAGGATGCCACCTGCGGCACAGATGTACGTGTAACCGTGTCAATCTGTGTAAGACAAGCTGAAATAGCTTGGAGTGCCCCAAGGGAGAGAATGCCGGAGCCAACGGTGCGCCGACAGCCTCATAGATGGCTTTCGACCAGAGATCCATCTGTCTGTCAGTGGCATCTTTGAGTTTGCAGTTCCATCTCCCACTGCAACTATGGATCTAGCTACAAGCCTGGAGATTGGAGGATGCCGCTCGGGACACTGGGTCCAGTCCTTGACCAAGTCAGGGGACAGGGATAACGTGTATCCTAAGCCGTTTGGAGAAGCGCATATCTGGATAAGCGTGGTGTTCCTGGACTGCCTCTCTGAAGGCAGAGTGGTCCAGAAAAATACGTGAAGCTGACTCCTCCACTGGAGGAGCTGTGAGAAATAACCCACATTCTATAGATGGACGCTATAAGATTATTTACTATGGCGTCACGATCAGGTGTATCCAGATTGAGAGCGGTCTCAGGATCAGAATCCTGAGCCGCTACTTCCGCCTCATTACACAGCGAGTCCTTCTGCTAGGACCCTGATGAAACCGAGGCCGCTCATAGTGAGCCCGCTTAGGCTGTCTGGGACTGACGTCCGTGCAGAGCCGTGACTCTGGGATGCGTGTGACATTCCCGGAGCTGTTAGTTATTCACACTGAGGGGGGCCATGGATCAATGATTCAACAGTGCCCTTGTGAGAGACATGTCCGGACTGCTAGGCTTCTAGTATCATAGCCATAGTCTCAGAAAAACTGTCAGTAAATACTGCAGACACCGTCCTCATCCCCTGGCCATTAGTGCATACAATGGGAGTCTATGTAACCTGCCGGCCGTATAGCCGTACATGCTGTACCAGCTGTATAGAAAAACATGTGGTTCTGCACCTTTGGTTTACACAGAGAATATGCTGATAACTCCTCCGCATAATCCAGGAGGGTATATACAACGTGCGACCAAACAGTGCAATGTATATAGTACAAGCATATCTATAAGTGCACTTCTGCACTAGTGGGGTTAGCACCACAGGTGCTGCTTAACGCCTGTTGCAGCGATTGTGTGACTATCAGAATGCCAGGGTCTTCCACACTTGTCTCTGTATCGTACAGAAACTGACACTAATGGCTGCCGGCGTCCTTGTAGAGAAGGAAGCCGTGGGCGTGCCTGAGAAAGTGCGGGAATCCGGATTCACAGTGCACACAGTGAGAGGGGTGGAGTATGCAAAACATACTCCAGCTCTCAGCGCTGCTGTGCTATGCAGCGTCACGCCCCTACCCTGACTGTCAGGGCTGTGGGCGGTAACGAAGGGAGACTAGGCCCAGAAGCCGGGGACTCGAGTTAACAGCGCGGCCGCCGTAAAAGCGCGGGCCGCGCTGAAGTCCCCGGCGCACCACAAGTGCCAGCCGCGCCGCAGTCCCAGCGGCCGGCGCGACCGAGTCCTAGAAGTGGCCAGCGTCCCGCCCCTCTCCTGACTGGCAGGTCTGGGGGCGGGAACGAACGGAAGCAGGCCGCAAAAACCGGGGACTCTAGTTATCAGCGCGGCCGCCGTAAAAGCGCGGGCCGCGCTGAAGTCCCCGGCGCACCACAAGTGCCAGCCGCGCCGCTGCCAGCGGCCGGCTCGACCGATTCTTAGAAGTGGCCAGCGTCCCGCCCCTCTCCTGACTGGCAGGTCTGGGGGCGGGAACGAACGGAAGCAGGCCGCAAAAGCCGGGGACTCTAGTTATCAGCGCGGCCGCCGTAAAAGCGCAGGCCGCGCTGAAGTCCCCGGCGCACTACAAGTGCCAGCCGCGCCGCAGTCCCAGCGGCCGGCGCGACCAATTCCCATAAGTAAGCCTGCTTCAGCGAAGCTGAATGAGGCCATGGCACAGGCGCCGCAGCGCTGATGTCCCCCGGCGCACTACAACACCCAGCATGCTGCGGTGTGAGCGCCAAATGCACGGGGACACAGAGTACCTTGAGGAAGCAGGGCCATGTCCCTGATGTACTCCGCTCCATCCAGCATCTTCTCCAGGGGCTGTAGATGGAGCACGGTCTCAGTGCCTGGAGACCGGTAAATCCCACTTCACCCAGAGCCCTGTAAAAAGGGATGGGGAAGGAATCAGCATGTGGGCTCCTGCCGCCGTACCCGCAATGGGTACCTCAACCTTACAAACACCTCCGACATACAGTGGGGTGAGAAGGGAGCATGCTGGGAGCCCTTAGTATGGGCCCTCTTTTCTTCCATCCGACATAGTCAGCAGCTGCTGCTGACTAAAAAGTGGAGCTATGCGTGGATGTGTTGCCTCCTTCGCACAAAGCACAAAACTGGTGAGCCAGTGATCCCACTGGGGGTGTATAGCCAGAAGGGGAGGGGCCTTACACTTTTAAGTGTAATACTTTGTGTGGCCTCCAGAGGCAATAGCTATACACCCCAATTGTCTGGGTCTCCCAATGGAGCGACAAAGAAAGTGCATCGGAACGGCGCATGGGCGCCGTGCGGGAAATGTAGATTCTGAGTGCTCTCACCAGATCTAGCAAACGTAAGTCCTTTTCATACCGGTGAACCGGATGAGGACAAAAGGAAGGCAAGGATATATCCTGATTAAGATGAAACGAGGATACGACCTTAGGGAGAAACTCCGGAATGGGGCGCAGCACTACCTTGTCCTGGTGGAACACCAGGAAGGGAGCCTTGGATGACAGAGCTGCCAGCTCCGACACTCGCCGAAGCGATGTGATCGCAACAAGAAACGCCACTTTCTGTGACAGGCGAGAAAGGAAACTTCCTTCAGAGGCTCGAAAGGCGGCTTCTGGAGAGCAACTAGTACCCTGTTCAGATCCCATGGATCTAACGGCCGCCTGTACGGGGGCACAATATGACAGACCCCCTGCAGGAACGTGCGCACCTTAGGAAGACGTGCTAGACGCTTCTGAAAAAACACGGATAGTGCCGAGACTTGCCCTTTAAGGGAGCTGAGCGACAAGCCCTTTTCCAACCCCGATTGCAGGAAGGAAAGAAAGGTGGGCAATGCAAATGGCCAAGGGGATACTCTCTGTGCAGAGCACCAGGGTAAGAAAATCTTCCACGTTCTGTGGTAGATCTTAGCAGACGTTGACTTCCTAGCTTGTCTCATTGTGGCTACGACTCCTTGAGATAATCCTGCGGACGCTAGGATCCAGGACTCAATGGCCACACAGTCAGGTTCAGGGCCGCAGAATTCTGATGGAAAAACGGCCCTTGGGACAGTAAGTCTGGTCGGTCTGGCAGTGACCACGGTCGACCGACCGTGAGATGCCACAGATCCGGATACCACGATCTCCTCGGCCAGTCCGGGGCGACGAGTATGACGCGGCTGCAATCGGATCTGATTTTTGCGCAGTACTCTGGGCAAGAGTGCCAGAGGTGGAAACACATATGTGAGCCGGAACTGCGACCAATCTTGCACTAAGGCGTCTGCCGCCAGAGCTCTGTGATCGCGCGATCGTGCCATAAATGCCGGGACCTTGTTGGTGTGCCGAGACGCCATTAGGTCGACGTCCGGCACCCCCCAGCGGCAACAGATTTCCTGAAACACGTCCGGGTGAAGGGACCATTCCCCCGCGTCCATACCCTGGCGACTGAGGAAGTCTGCTTCCCAGTTTTCTACGCCCGGGATGTGAACTGCGGATATGGTGGATGCTGTGTCCTCCACCCACATGAGGATTCGCCGGACTTCCTGGAAGGCTTGCTGACTGCGCGTCCCTTCTTGGTGGTTGATGTATGCCACCGCTGTGGAGATGTCCGACTGGATTCGGATCTGCTCTCTTTCTAGCCACTTCTGGAAAGCTAGTAGGGTAAGATACCCTGCCCCGATTTCCAGAACATTGATCTGAAGGGTGGACTCCTGCTGAGTCCACGTCCCCTGAGCCATGTGGCGGAGACAAACTGCTCCCCACCCTGACAGACTCGTATCTGTCGTGACCACTATGAGGTGGGAATAAGCCACTATTGCAGATAGTCCTCGGCCGTCTGGGAAAGGGAGACTTTCCTGTCCAGGGAGGTTGACTGCCCGTTCCATTGGCGGAGAATGTCCCATTGCAGTTGGCGCAGATGAAAATGCGCAAAGGGAACTGCCTCGATGGCTGCCACCATCTTCCTTAGGAAGTGTATGAGGCGCCTTAAGGGGTGCGACTGGCCTTGAAGGAGAGACTGCACCTGTCTGCAGTGAACGCTGCTTGTTCAGCGGAAGCTTCACTATTGCTGATAGAGTATGAAACTCCATGCCGAGATACGTTAGTGATTGAGTCGGAGACAGATTTGACCTTGCCAAATTGATGATCCACCCGAAAGTCTGGAGAGTCTCCAGCTTAACATTCAGGCTGCGTTGGCATGCCTCGAGGGAGGGTGCTTTGACGAGTAGATCGTCCAAGTACGGGATCACCGGGTGTCCCTGAGAGTGCAAGACTGCTACCACTGCTGCCATGACCTTGGTGAACACCCGTGGGGCTGTCGCCAGACTGAATGGCAGAGCTACGAACTGAAGATGTTCGTCTCCTATCACAAAACGTAGAAAACGTTGGTGTTCCGTAGCAATTGGCACGTGGAGATAGTCATCTTTGATGTCTGTTGAGGCAAGGAAGTCTCCTCGAGACATTGAGGCAATGACGGATCGGAGGGATCCCATCCGGAACCGCCTGGCGTTCGCATGCTCGTTGAGCAGTTTCAGGACCAGAACAGGACGGAAGGAACCGTCCTTTTTTGGAGCCACAAAGAGATTGGAGTACAAACCCTCGCCCTCGTTCCTGAGGGGGACAGGGATCACCACTCCTTCTGCTCATAGAGCGTCCACCGCCTGCAGCAGGGCATCTGCTCGGTGGGGGGTGGGGCCGTTCTGAAGAATGGAGTCGGAGGACGAGAACAGAACACTGTCCTGTGCACGTGAGCACAATGTCCGTCACCCACCGGTCTGTGACCTGTGGCAGCTAAACGTCGCCAAAGGCGGGGGAGTCTGCCATCAACCGCGGATGCGGAGAGAGAGAGAGAGAGCTGAGAGTCCTGAGGAGGCCGCCTTGGTAGCGGTTCCTCCGACTGCCTTCCTTGGGCGTGATTGAGCCCGGCCGGAATCTGACCCCGTCTGAGGTTTTGTAGCCCTTTTGCACGAGGACAATTGGGACCTGCCGGAGCTTGGGAAGGACCGAAACCTCGACTGTACTTTTAGGACAGTATAAACAGGGTAAGTCGCAGTGCAGACATTGCGGGGTTACGGACGCCTCTGCGGTACAGATGTCCCTGTGCTCAAGGCCAGCTGCGCAAGAACAGCTGAAAAGGTTAGGTTGCCTATACGGCTGTGGATGCCGGAGCAACCGACACGCCGATAGCTTCCTAGACAGATTTCAACCAGAGTCCATCTGTCTGTGAATGGCATCTTTAAGTGAAGCCCCATCTCCAGTGCAACTATGGCTCTAGATGCAAGCCTGGAGATTGAAGAATCCACCTTTGGACCCTGGGTCCAGCGCTGACCACGTCAGGGGAAACGGGATAACGTGTATCCTAAAAAACGTTTGGAGAAGACGCTTATCTGGTAAGCGTGGTGTTCCTGGACTGCTTCTCTGAAGTCAGCGTGGCCAGAAAAATACTCAATATCTGTGTGAGATACTGAAAAAGGACTTCTCCTGTTCGTCTCCTATCTCCACTGGGGGAGCTGAGGGAGAAAGATCCAACCTTCCATTGATGGACGGTATAGGATCATTCCGTATGGCGTTACCACCCGGTGTATCCGGATTGAGAGCGATGTCAGGATCAAAGCCCTGAAGAGCTGCCTTTTGGTCAAGTAGATTGCCCATGGCCTGTCTGGACTGCAAGTCTCTATATTATGACTACTCCGTCCCTGTCCATGGACAGGGTTGACAGGTGGTTTCTTTGGCCACGACTAGTAGAGACCCCGGCAGACGAAGTGCTAGAGACCCCGGCAGACGACGTGCTACAGGGAAGCAGGCACCCAATGGGACGGTGTCATGAACAGCATCCCATGTAGTAAAAACAGCACTGAAAATCTGTGTTGCTTTTTTGCCGCTGCCGACTAGCTATCTAGAAGTATATAGCCAAGATTGGTGACCGTACTGCAATGTATAGCATACAGGCATAAAGTACAAATGACCACTGCAGCACAAGCAATACAAGCAGCATAGAAGCCTGTGCCCTGGCACCCCTGCTCTTCTGCTGCTGTATACTAGTCATCTAGGGGAATATAGCCCAGAAGAGTGACCCTACAGTGCAATGTATAGCATACAAGCACAAGTACAAATGAACACTGCAGCACATGCAATACAAGCAGCATAGAAGCCTGTGCCCTGGCACCTCTGCTCTTCTGCTGCTGTAGACTGGTCATCTAGGGGAATATAGCCCAGAAGAGTGACCATACAGTGCAATGTATAGCATACAAGCACAAGTACAAATGCACACTGCAGCCCATGCAATACAAGCAGCATAGAAAAAAAAAAACCTGTGCCCCAGCACCCTTGGTTTTCTGCTGCTGTAGTCTAGCCATTCCAGGAGAATATAGCTAAGACTAGCGACTGTACAGTGCAATGTATAGCATATAAGCATAAACACAAATGAACACCTCAGTCGTGCAATACAAGCAGCCTAGAAAGCCTGTGCCTTAGCACACCTGCTTTCCTGCTGCTGATGTGTCGCTCCCCAAGCGGGCATATAGCGACCTATGCAGTTAAAAACAACACATGTACACACTGCAGTATATATATGTGTGGTCAGCACTATGTGTGCCGCTTACCGCCCGCCTATAAGCGGGTGTATGGTCGCCACCGTCCTGCCTGGTTGCCGAAAGTCCGAGCTCGGACTGCAGTAATGGCTGCCGGCTTCTTCCCCAGCTCGTGTGAGGAGGGGCGGGCCATGGGCGTGCCCCAAGGCAGAGCGGGAATCCGGCGTCCGACAGTGTGCAGTGAGAGGGCTGGAGCATGTAAATAAGGCTCCAGCCCTCGGCGCTGCTGATTGCTCAGCGCCTGTCCCCTTCCCTGAGTGACAGGGAGGGGGCGGGAACGAAGCGGCACTAGGCCGCAGAAGCCGGGGACTGGATTTATAAGCGCCGCCGCCGTAAAAGCGCGGTCGGCGCCCAGTCCCCGGCGAACTACAAGTCCCAGCCGCGCCGCCGCTCCCGGAGCGTCCGGCGCGGTAGTTCCCAAAACACAAAGTCACTCAGCAAAGCTGCAGTGACTGTAACCCATTACTGTCCCCGGCGCACTAGCACACCCAGCAAGTCTGGAGTGTGCTGTGTCCGTGTGACCGGGGACACAGAGTACCTGTAATGGTGCAGGGCCATGTCCCTGAACGGTACTCCAGCTCCGTATCCAGCAGGTTCAAATGGGTCTGTGGATGGAGCCCGGCGTCAGAGCTTTGAGGCCGGCAGGATCCCACTTCCTCAGAGCCCCCCAGGGGGATGTGGAAGGAAAGCAGCATGTGGGCTCCAGCCTCCGTACCAGCAATAGGTACCTCAACCTTACAACACCATCAACGGGTGAGAAGGGAGCATGCTGGGGGCCCTATATGGGCCCTCTTTTCTTCCATCCGAAATAGTCAGCAGCTACTGCTGACTAAAATCTGTGGAGCTATGCATGGATGTCTGACCTCCTTCGCACAAAGCTTGAAAACTGGAGAACCCGTGATACCACGGGGGGGTATAGCCAGAAGGGGAGGGGCCTTGCACTTTTTAGTGTAGTGCTTTGTGTGGCCTCCGGAGGGCAGTAGCTATACCCCAATCGTCTGGGTCTCCCAATAGAGCGCTGAAGAAAGGGGACCCTGCGTCTCCATTTTAGGAGGACGGGGTCTGAGACCAGATGAAGAATCCTCTGTGAGCTTTGCTGAGCGAGCCGTGGCAGCAGAAGCGCCCTGAGAAGGGGGCTGATGCATGCTCAGCAGTGTCCGGGACCGCTGTCCCCTGGAGAGAGGGATTCAAGCCAAGCCGGGGGTTCAGCCACAGGAGCCGGAGCAGCCGGAGGGACCACTGGGGATGAGCTTCCAGGCTGCGGCACCACTATGTTAGAGCAGGCATCACAATGTGGTTATGTGCTCGGTACAGGCAGTACGAGTCTACATGCAGTGCATATTAAGAACAGCCTTGCAGCTTTGCTCTGATGTGAGACATGCTGCAGAAGTGGGGGCTCTGGCCAGAATGACCCCCAGCAGAGTATATAAACAGAGTATATAAGCAGGTCCACAACCGGAGGTTGTGGCTTGCCAGACCGTTTACATAGAGACATCTCTGTGCCCTCCAGATCCCCCAGCCCAGGCCCCCAGTGTCATAATGTGGTTATGCAGACATGCATGAAAACGCTGGTAAAATGGCGCCGGAGCGAGGAGAGGGGGCGGGGCCTACTCAGAGCGGGAAGGGCAAATTAGGTATACAGGGGAGGGAATCTTTCCTCAGTGAGGAGTGTCCCTTCCCTGTGCTGAACAGCCGCTGGGCGGAGCCACACTGTCCCTCTGCATGACTGACATGCAGGGGTAGAGAATCGAAACTAGGCCTCAGGCGAAGCCGGGGCCTAGATTTAAACATGCGGCCAGCGCGCAGGCACCATCGGCGCGGTTCTCCAGTGAAAACTGGAGAACCGGCCGGAAATGTTAACACAGTCACATAACACACTCTCCCCCACAAATAAAGTACAAGGGACCCCTGGAAAGACCACTTTCTGTGGTAATAACGTCTCAGTACTTAGCTTGTGAGACGCAGGGCCATGTCCCTGAGGGATGAGTACTCCGTCCAGCAGGATCCATACGGGCTGCGGATGGAGACCGGTCTCCTGCGAGGCAGGGAGAACAGTGTTGGCTCCCACTTCAAGCCAGAGCCCGAGGGGATGGTGAAGGAGCGCGGCATGAAAGGGCTCCAGCCATGAAATCAACCTTAACAACACCGCCGACACAGTGGGGTGAGAAGGGACATGCCGGGAGTCCAGGCTTGGACCCGCTTTTCTTCAAACGCTTCCAAAAATGAAAATCAGATGAGAATGCATGTGTGGATGTATGCCTCCTGAACACAAAGCATTGAACTGGCTGTATTTGGTGATCCAGGGGGTGTATATGCTAGGAGGGAGGAGCTACACTTTTTAGTGTAGTACTTTGTGTGTCCTCCGGAGGCAGAAGCTATACACCCATGGTCTGGGTCTCCCATAAGGAACGATGAAGAAAAAGTTGTGATCATGGTATTTTTGACTTAGTGGTCTTATTATGACCCATGACTACGTTTCCCCTGGTTCTCCTAGTTTCAGTTTATATATTTGGGGTGTAGTCATATCACAATGCTATATTTGGTTTTACATCTTACCCTCCCTCGCTTAATTTATACGTGCCTTCCCATATCTGCCCTGCAGCCAGGGCTTCTATTTTTGTATCAGGTCTCTAGTCGGGTCTTCTGTCCGCTATGCCTCACGTAGGGCGTGATGTGCATCATTGTTATGCGTTATGTCACATGCCTGGACTTAGGTACATTGTACCTCGTGTGACCTAGAAGTGCCTAGTGACAGGAACACCCAGCCAGAATTGGCCGGGGAACTAGTGATGTGTCGGTCACGAACGATCCGACACAAAAATCCGGCTCCCTGAAGTGACCGACAGGAGCCGGATCACTAATGAGAGCCACTAAAATATCTAAACGGCTCTTTTCGCCGCTGAAACCCCGCCCACCCACGGCGAATCTCCGCCTACTCAACAATCTAATTGGTCATTTGTAAGTGGGAGGGGTTTAGCCACGGGTGGGCGGGGTTTTGGCGACGTTACTATAATCTTAAATATGTGTTCACCTGGGATGAACACATATTTAATAAGGAGCCGAGAACGATCTGAAAGATCCGGCTCTTTTTGGCGAGCGGAGCCACGGGAACCGGATCACTAAAAAGAGCCGGACTGCCCATCACTACGGGGAACAAGAAAGAAGAAACAAGATGGATAAGCTGATCAGACTGGCGGTGGTGGGAAAGGTATGAGTGTTCCATATAAATGCCGCTGTCCGTGACTGACAGTAGCATCTAAATGGTTAACAGCCAAGGTCCAGCTGATCTACACAGCCGTCATCTGTGTCTTACAGCCAGGTGGGGTGAAGGGGGGGGGGTAGAGCTCGGCTCCGGAGCCCCTACACATATGCAAACAGCTTCCTGAAAGGTTTATTCACTTCCCAATGTGGGAAAGAGTTAGAGAAACTCCCATCTGGGACATTTATGACGTAGCCATAGAATATGACAAAAGTGTCTGATTGCCGCAGGTCCCGTATCTATCTACAAATCGCTGCAAACAAATAATCGTCAGTTTTCTGAATTCTAACAGACATGACTGCTTGATGGCAAGTAAAAAACTAACCACTGAAAAGAGGTTAAAAAAAAAATAAAAAAATAAAAAAAATAAAAAAAAAAGGCTTTTTTAATAATATATGGTCTCAGGACGGAATATTAGGAAGTATACACAGACACCTTCCCATTACAGTATGCCGCCGCCTCCTCCTATTCACTGTCCAGTCTCCGGCTGATGGATAACTGCAGCAGGAGCCTCCCCCTCTTGTCTGTAGTAGGACAGTAAGATTGTTAAAGGGGTTGTCCGCCTTTAGAGACAAGTTTTCTTTCTTTACTTAAAAACATATAATTAGGGCTAAAATTATTTTTGCAATTCGGTTTATGTATCACCATGTGCAATTTATAGCCTCTGGGTTGCATGGTCTATTGCGGACGGCAAAATGAGTTATCCAAGAATCATTCAGTGAGCTCATCCTGCAGTATTATTGGTGATTTGGTCACTCTCTTTATTTATATTTGGGATGACAGATCACGTCAGAGCTGAAATGTGCAGGAAAACTGAATGTGACTATAAAAGTCAAAAATCAGATCCACCTCCCTGGTAACAACGCCCGCCGTATTTGTCTCACCCAGTAAATCCATGCACAGTTCTGCATCGATCCTGCCGTCTTCCGTCAGGGCGCCGAACACCAACCCGTCAGCACCATGGATTTTTGCCAGGCGGATGTCAGCCTTCATCACTTCCATCTCTCGGTCGGAGTAGAGGAAGTCTCCTCCCCGCGGCCGGATCATCACATATACCGGGATCTGCACATACTGCTTCACCACCTGCAATAGACCTGAAAAACGGAGAAGATGTTGGTGCGGGCGAATATTCTCATCTGTGCAGCCTCATCCCTTCCCAAATATTGCTGAAGAGTGGGACACAAAGAACATAGGACATGTACACAGAAAATTACAACATCTGTAAACCTATTGCATTACTTATCTTGTACTGATCCTGAGTTATACTCCGGAGCAGCAATCACAATTCTACAGGTGTCTTTATTGTGAGTGTCTCTCTGGAGTAATAAGATAATGCAGGAAAAACAAAAGGTCACTGAATTACAAGAGCTCAGCTCGACTGTTAAGGATGTGTCCAAGATCAGGCTTGTCCACTGTCTCCTATACCAACCCAAAGAATAGTGAGCGCAGCTCTGGAGCACAAAATACAGTGACGACTGTTCAACACAAGATAAGGAATGCAGAGGTGAGAGACTGCAGCACAATCAGAAGAGAATCGATTCAAACCTATATCAACTATAAATTAAAGGGGATCTGTCAGTAACATCAACCCTCCTAAGTCATTTACATGGTCATTTAGGTCATAGGAAGCTGAATTAAATGACACCTTGATATCTGCAATCCGATGTCTTATTCCAGAGAAATCAGTGTTTTTCTTATATGTAATTGAGCTGTTAAGATCTATAGGCCGGACATAGATCTTCCTGAGACTCTGCCTCCACAGATTATTATAACTGAAAGGAGGCGTATTCCGTCTGAGACATGTAATGACTGACAGCCTGCTCTCCTGATCTCACTATAGAGCTGTGTGTGATTTTAAGGGCTCGGTTCCACTTGTGATTAACACGGACGAGTGCAATCAGACAAAACATCAGATTGCATCAGTGTTAATCAGCAGTGTCCATATGCGATTCTTTTCTAATGCCATATCAGCATGAGAAAAGAATTGCAACATGCTGCCCTTGGTAGTGAGTCTTGGCTCACACGCACCCATAGAAGTGTGCGTGTGTGTGTGTGTAACATCGAACTGCATTCGGATGTCATCCAAGTGCAGTGCAATATTCGGCGAGACAGGTCATGGAGGGGAGGGAGAAAGTGCTCCTTCCCTTTTCTCTGCAACTGTGATCTGATTGCAAGATTGGATCACAGTCAAATGACCCTCACCCTCGCAGCAGAGCCTGAACCAAGAGGCTCATTAGGCCCGTTTCAGACATCCGGCATTTCGCCGGATCCGGCACGCATTCAGTACAGTACATTCATTTATAGTGAAAGCGCGACACCATGCGGTTGTGTGCTTCATTTGTCCGCATGGTGTCGCGCTTCCACTATAAATGAATGTACTGTACTGAATGCGTGCCGGATCCGGCGAAATGCCAGATGTGCGAAACGGGTCATAGCATGTTGCTTCCAATGCTCTTGTATTGGAAGCGAAACGCAAGTGCAACTAAGGCCTAACTGACACATCTGCAGGTTCCTCTCAGCTTCCATCACACAGGCACAGTGCTGCAATACAGCAGAGCTGTGAGAGCTGCAGCAAATGTGTTTCTTACGAGAGAGTTCAGCTCTGCTGTATTTGCTACATGTCACACGGATTACGCCTCATTTTATTAAAGATAATCTCTGGAGGCAGATTCTCAGAGAGATCTATGTCCAACCCATAGATCTTAACAGCTCATTTACATATTAAGAAATCTGTGGATTTCTTTGAAATAAAACAACGGATCTCAGATATCAAGGTGTCATTTTATTCCATATGACCTGTGTCCATATAGACAATTTAGGAGGGTTGACCCTACTGACAAATTCCTTTCTTTTAATGACATATCCCAATAATGTACAAGATTAACAAAACTCCCTTTAGGCCCTGTGCGCACGCTGCAGTTTTTACTGCTGCCTTGCTGCAGAAAATGTTCATAATCTTTCTGCAGTCATTCCCCAGCAAAACCTATAGTAAAAAAAAAAAAAAGGTTTTCACCAAGTTTTGCCTCATGTTTTCTAGAGCAAAAAGAATTGCATGTCCCTTCTTTTCCGCAGGTACCTGTGTTTTTTGCCATTGATAATGGGCAAAAACCGCAGGAAACAGCCCGCGGAAAAAACGCGGCAAAACCGCATGCGGTTTTCGGGTTCGGTTTGCTGCGTTTTTTTACCGCAGGTGCGGTAATCTTTCAGAGGGTCCAGAATTTTCTTAAGAAAATTCCATTTTCTAGTGCGCACAGGGTTATGGGTCCCAGAGGTCATACCAGAACCAATCAGGAAGTGATATCAGGTCGGACCAAAACTGGTTTGTGCCTCATTGGACAAAATTGTGGCTTAGCGGGAAAGGGAGTTGTCAATGCAACCCCCCCCCCCCCCAACTGCACCAAATCGTAAGAGCGAAAAAGGTGGTAGGAAATCAACCAAAAGTTGTGTAAAGTTAGACAAAAGTGTCTAATGATGTAATAATATGGACTATACTGTATCCCAGCATGCAATGTGTTACATTTTAGGATTGTCTGCACACTAAGTTTTTTTGTTTTTCTTTAGCTGGAATTCTCCAAATGCCTCCTTAGTGGACAGGATCAATAAATCTGCCCGGCGTCAGATCACACCAAACACAACAATACTTTCAGAACTGTGTACAGCGCACCTATAGTCGGGGTGATGCCTCCTTCCAGTAAGCTGGCGCACAGCTCTATACGTCCCGCACCTGGGGAGAAAACAAAGCTGAGGAACCTGTAGGCAAGGAAAATCCCATTCCCCAAAATAAATGAATAATGTCCGCACCCCCCCACCTTACCTCCCCTCTCAGCGTTCACTGCAGACTCCACAGAATCTACACAGACTTCCATAAGGAATCCCTGATCCGCCATCTCCCTGCGGAATAAGATGAGAGACGGCGCATGTGAGAGTCCGGGGGGCGCAAAATAAACATTAGGAACATGAAGAGTTAAAGATGATAATAAAATAATTGTAAAACATGAAAGCTGCAGCCAGAAGCCATAAGGGCAGGTAATGGGGACGTGTATGGGGGCGGCACCGGGCCTCAGGTGGGAAGTAACGCAAAATCCTTGCTGCATCATGGGTAATGAACCAACTGCAGGTCCCGCTACCACAGCTGCGTGAGGCGTCACAGTGCAGGGGGTTAGAAGGTTTATTGGCGTCTGACAGACACCAACAGCGCAGGAGGGAAAGAGCTGCAACAGTGTAACAGCAATACTAGCCCCGCGCTGCTCCGCAACAGCGATACTAGCCCTGAGCTACACCGCAACAGTGATACTACACCCCGCGCTACGCCACACAGTGATACTACACCCCGCGCTACGCCACACAGTGATACTACACCCCGCGCTACGCCACAACAATACCAACCCTCGCGCTACCCCACAACAGTGATACCAGCCCCCGCGCTACACCGCAACTGCGATATTAACTCCCGCTATGCCCCAACAGTGATACCAGCCCCCACGCTACACCGCAACTGCGATATTAACTCCCGCTATGCCCCAACAGTGATACCAGCCCCCACGCTACACCGCAACTGCGATATTAACTGCCACGCTACGCTGCAACAATACCAGCCCCCGCAACAGAGATACTAAGCCCTCAGCTGTGTCTCAATAGTGATACTAGCCCACACGCTATGCCACACAGCAATATTAACTCCCGCGCTACGATGCAACAAAGATACCAGCCCTTGAGCTATACCGCAACAGCAATATTAATTCCCGTGCTACGCCGCAACAATACCAGCCCTTGAGCTATGCCACAACAGCAATATTAACTCCCGCGCTACGCGGCAACAACACCAGCCTTCGCGCTATGCCGCAACTGCGATATTAACTCCCATGCTATGCCGCAACAATGATACCAGCCCTCGGGCTATGCCGCAACTGCGATATTAATTCCAGTGCTACGCCACAACAATGATACCAGTCCCCGCGCTACACCACAACTGCGAGATTAACTCCTGCTCTATGCCGCAACAGCGATACTAAGCCCTGAGCTACGCCACAACAGTAATACTAGCCCCCGCGCTACGCCGCAACAGCGATACTGACCCTAGAGCTCTATTGTAACAGTGGTATTAGCCCCAGCATTACATTGTAGCTGAGGAATTAACCCCTGCATTACATCATAATAGTGATAGTAATTCCAGCATTAACCCCTGCTCTGCCAGGGCCACCCAGGATGTCTTGGGCATTGCACCAGCATTCTCCAGTGTATGTTTCCACCTAACCCTTGCAATCTGTATGGTGACACATGACAAGGACATACAGGGGCAGTCACCCACATCCTCAGCGCGGCTCACACACACACTGCATGTTTACCTCCCTGGATCACCATCCCCCACTCCCTACCCAACCACAACACCCACTGGCCTCTGATTGGTTACCCGTCCATCTCGTTTCCTTCCGGTTTCACGCCTTTCCCGTTCGGATTGGTTATCTAAAAGTCAGTGTCGCCACTGATTGGCTCTCCACAGGAATCCTTATTTCATTGGTTCTACGTCTGACAGCAACGCTCAGTGATTGGTCAGACTCCTGTCTCGTGTGTTTTGAAGCTTTCCTTGCGGCGCCATAATAGTGTCAGCTGCGTGACTATTCCGGAGCGGGGAGCGGCCGCACTACGCTCCTGAGCAGCTCGGACTTATTCACTCTGTGGCTACGCAGAAGCGAACCTGACGCTTCTTTACGTTCCCTCCTGACGTAACGCGTTACGTGATGACGTATTATCCAACATGGCTGCGCCCATGAGTGACATTTTGGTCCTCACCGGTGAGCAGCCATATCTGCAGGGGGAATGTAAGTGTCCGCATCTGAGTGCTGCGTGTATCCGCTGACGAGAGCTGTGACATTGCGGGTTGTGTTGAGTCCCGTCCTGTATGTAATGTATGTCACCTGTTACCGGGGCTGATACCTGTCTGTGATAGCAGCACCGCACAGCTCAGTCTCCTCAGTATGGGGGCGTCAGTGCTGTCTAAGCCCCTGCAACGCGACGGAAGTGTTTGGTTGCTATGGGTAACTAATCAGGATAATGCTTTCATTTTCTAAATGACATTTAAAATTGAGAGCTGGAATCTGATTGGCTGTATAATTGCCACGAGTTACCCTGGAGACAGGTTTGATCATTCACTTCCAATAACTTTTATGGCTGTGATTCTGCTGCAACATGTGAAGCCCCTCTCCACTCCCCCAGTAATCCTAGCGGCCCCTCTCCACTCCCCCAGTAATCACAGCTGCCCCTCTCCACTCCCCCAGTAATCCTAGCGGCCCCTCTCTGCCCTCCCTATAGCCACAGCGGCCCCTCTCTGCCCTCCCTATAGCCACAGCGGCCCCTCTCTGCCCTCCCTATAGCCACAGCGGCCCCTCTCTGCCCTCCCTATAGCCACAGCGGCCCCTCTCTGCCCTCCCTGTAGCCACAGCGGCCCCTCCCTGTAGCCACAGCGGCCCCTCTCTGCCCTCCCTATAGCCACAGCGGCCCCTCTCCACTCCCCCAGTAATCCTAGCGGCCCCTCTCTGCCCTCCCTATAGCCACAGCGGCCCCTCTCTGCCCTCCCTATAGCCACAGCGGCCCCTCTCTGCCCTCCCTATAGCCACAGCGGCCCCTCTCTGCCCTCCCTATAGCCACAGCGGCCCCTCTCCACTCCCCCAGTAATCCTAGCGGCCCCTCTCTGCCCTCCCTATAGCCACAGCGGCCCCTCTCTGCCCTCCCTATAGCCACAGCGGCCCCTCTCTGCCCTCCCTATAGCCACAGCGGCCCCTCTCTGCCCTCCCTATAGCCACAGCGGCCCCTCTCTGCCCTCCCTATAGCCACAGCGGCCCCTCTCTGCCCTCCCTATAGCCACAGCGGCCCCTCTCTGCCCTCCCTATAGCCACAGCGGCCCCTCTCTGCCCTCCCTATAGCCACAGCGGCCCCTCTCTGCCCTTCCTATAGCCACAGCGGCCCCTCTCTGCCCCCCCACCACAATAGTCACAGCAGCCCCTTTGTTTTCCCCCTCAGGAATCACAGCAGCTCCTCCCCCACAATAGTCACTGTGGCCCCCAGCCGCTTCCCCACAATAGTCACAGCAGCCCCTCTGCTCCTCCACAATAGTCACAGTGCCCCCCCCTCGTTCCTCCCACAATAGTTCCAGCAGCCCCTCTCCCCCCCTCCACAATAGTCACAATAGCCCCTCCCCCTCCAATAGCCACAGCAGCTCCTCTCTGCTCTCCCCACTACTCATTTCGGCCCCTCTCTGCTCCCTCCCCCATAGTCGCAGCGGCCCCTCTCCACTCCTCTCAATAGTCGCAGCGGCCCCTCTCCACTCCTGTCAATAGTTCAGCAGCCCCTCTCTGCTCACCCCAATAATCACAGTGGCCTTTTTCTACTCTTCCCAGTAGTCACAACGGCCCTTCGCTGCTCCCCCCAATGGTCACAACGGCCCCTCTCCACGGCTCCTGTTCGGTCCCCCCAATAGTCACAGCGGCCTCTCTCCACTCCTCCCAGTACTCACAGCAGCCCCTTTTTGCTCCCCTCAGTAGTCACAGCGGCCCCTCTTCACTCCCTCCAGTAGTCACAGCAGCCCCTTTTTGCTCCCCTCAGTAGTCACAGCGGCCCCTCTTCACTCCCTCCAGTAGTCACAGCGGCCCCTCTTCACTCCCTCCAGTAGTCACAGCGGCCCCTCTTCACTCCCTCCAGTAGTCACAGCGGCCCCTCTTCACTCCCTCCAGTAGTCACAGCGGCCCCTCTTCACTCCCTCCAGTAGTCACAGCGGCCCCTCTTCACTCCCTCCAGTAGTCACAGCGGCCCCTCTTCACTCCCTCCAGTAGTCACAGCGGCCCCTCTTCACTCCCTCCAGTAGTCACAGCGGCCCCTCTTCACTCCCTCCAGTAGTCACAGCGGCCCCTCTTCACTCCCTCCAGTAGTCACAGCGGCCCCTCTTCACTCCCTCCAGTAGTCACAGCGGCCCCTCTTCACTCCCTCCAGTAGTCACAGCGGCCCCTCTTCACTCCCTCCAGTAGTCACAGCGGCCCCTCTTCACTCCCTCCAGTAGTCACAGCGGCCCCTCTTCACTCCCTCCAGTAGTCACAGCGGCCCCTCTTCACTCCCTCCAGTAGTCACAGCGGCCCCTCTTCACTCCCTCCAGTAGTCACAGCGGCCCCTCTTCACTCCCTCCAGTAGTCACAGCGGCCCCTCTTCACTCCCTCCAGTAGTCACAGCGGCCCCTCTTCACTCCCTCCAGTAGTCACAGCGGCCCCTCTTCACTCCCTCCAGTAGTCACAGCGGCCCCTCTTCACTCCCTCCAGTAGTCACAGCGGCCCCTCTTCACTCCCTCCAGTAGTCACAGCGGCCCCTCTTCACTCCCTCCAGTAGTCACAGCGGCCCCTCTTCGCTCCCTCCAGTAGTCACAGCGGCCCCTCTTCGCTCCCTCCAGTAGTCACAGCGGCCCCTCTTCGCTCCCTCCAGTAGTCACAGCGGCCCCTCTTCGCTCCCTCCAGTAGTCACAGCGGCCCCTTTTTGCTCCCCTCAGTAGTCACAGCAGCCCCTCTTCACTCCCTCCAGTAGTCACAGCGGCCCCTCTTCACTCCCTCCAGTAGTCACAGCGGCCCCTCTTCACTCCCTCCAGTAGTCACAGCGGCCCCTCTTCACTCCCTCCAGTAGTCACAGCGGCCCCTCTTCACTCCCTCCAGTAGTCACAGCGGCCCCTCTTCACTCCCTCCAGTAGTCACAGCGGCCCCTCTTCACTCCCTCCAGTAGTCACAGCGGCCCCTCTTCACTCCCTCCAGTAGTCACAGCGGCCCCTCTTCACTCCCTCCAGTAGTCACAGCGGCCCCTCTTCACTCCCTCCAGTAGTCACAGCGGCCCCTCTTCACTCCCTCCAGTAGTCACAGCGGCCCCTCTTCACTCCCTCCAGTAGTCACAGCGGCCCCTCTTCACTCCCTCCAGTAGTCACAGCGGCCCCTCTTCACTCCCTCCAGTAGTCACAGCGGCCCCTCTTCACTCCCTCCAGTAGTCACAGCGGCCCCTCTTCACTCCCTCCAGTAGTCACAGCGGCCCCTCTTCACTCCCTCCAGTAGTCACAGCGGCCCCTCTTCACTCCCTCCAGTAGTCACAGCGGCCCCTCTTCACTCCCTCCAGTAGTCACAGCGGCCCCTCTTCACTCCCTCCAGTAGTCACAGCGGCCCCTCTTCACTCCCTCCAGTAGTCACAGCGGCCCCTCTTCACTCCCTCCAGTAGTCACAGCGGCCCCTCTTCACTCCCTCCAGTAGTCACAGCGGCCCCTCTTCACTCCCTCCAGTAGTCACAGCGGCCCCTCTTCACTCCCTCCAGTAGTCACAGCGGCCCCTCTTCACTCCCTCCAGTAGTCACAGCGGCCCCTCTTCACTCCCTCCAGTAGTCACAGCGGCCCCTCTTCACTCCCTCCAGTAGTCACAGCGGCCCCTCTTCACTCCCTCCAGTAGTCACAGCGGCCCCTCTTCACTCCCTCCAGTAGTCACAGCGGCCCCTCTTCACTCCCTCCAGTAGTCACAGCGGCCCCTCTTCACTCCCTCCAGTAGTCACAGCGGCCCCTCTCGGCTTCCCTCAATAATTACAGCGACCCCTCTTCACTCTCCTCAATAATCACAGTGGCCCCTCTCTTCTTCCCCTCCACTAGTTCCATCAGCCCCTCTCCGCTCCTCCCAGTAGTCACATCAGCCCCTCTCCGCTCCTCCCAGTAGTCACATCAGCCCCTCTCCGCTCCTCCCAGTAGTCACATCAGCCCCTCTCCGCTCCTCCCAGTAGTCACATCAGCCCTCTCCGCTCCTCCCAGTAGTCACATTAGCCCCTCTCCGCTCCTCCCAGTAGTCACATCAGCCCCTCTCCGCTCCTCCCAGTAGTCACATCAGCCCTCTCCGCTCCTCCCAGTAGTCACATCAGCCCCTCTCCGCTGCTCCTTCCAGTAGTCACATCAGCCCCTCTCTGCTCCTTCCAGTAGTCACAGCGGCCCTTATCCTCTTCCCCTCCACTAGTCCCATCAATCCCTCTCCGCTCCATCTAGTGAGTCCCAGCAGCCCGGTCACCAGAGCAGATTTTCTAGTCAACGTTGCAACTAGTTTTTGTTTAGCCCCCGACTAGAGGAGACCAAATCTTGTCATTACTGGAGCTGAGGGGAACACTAGCCTGCCATTCAATATTCCCACTCCTACACAATGTACTGAGAATTTCTCCCTAGGGGGTAACATTGGGTCTTAAACATCCCAATATCTTGCAATTGAGACGGTGTATGCACCAGAGAGGAGGATGGACTGAGAGTCTGATTATTTCATTTTTTTTCTCTTTATAGGTGAACTTTGAGGACAGTTTATGAATTTGTATTGTCTGAAGTAACCAAGGATGCTTTTTTTGAGTCTTCGCTCCAGTCTGTCCCACTATAGAGTGCAAGCTGTGCGCCTCATTCACTCAACAGGAGGAAAGGTAAATGCTCCTATGGATTATTACCGCTATGTATTTTACCCTCCCGTCTATATATTTGGTCTGCAGGATACGGGATGCCAAAATGTTGGCGATTGATTGGTATGAAAATGTGTTCCTGCATTGTTAGGATGTATCGATGTCAGCGATGGGGTCCTCTGCTATGAGCCAAATGGGTAAAGAGGCTCGGGAGGAGATTAGCTGGCATGTAAGCGTTAATTTCAGCATCTCCTCTGTATTAGAGCCCCGGCACTCAGTGGAAGCAGACGGTGCAGAGAAGATGGAAGAGCAGCGTGGTGTCCGAAGCCGGTGCTCAGTCCAGAGCTGTGGGGTCGGTGCCGAACTCTGCTGCTGAACGAGTCATGGGCCGCTGGCTCCTTGCTTGCAGCGGTATGGTGGCCGGAGCTGTGATCCTGGGGGGAGTAACTAGGTAGGTGCTATCTTGAAGGTCAGAGGGCTCCTATTATCAATTACTACTGTAAGCTCCTAGGAGTCTGTGGACACCGGGGAGACGTCTTCAGCTTATGCCGAGATTGCAGGGCGGTCACACGAGCTCCACACTAAAATGACTTTGAGAATAAGAAGAATCCTTTAATTAAATATTATATGTTGCAAATCTTAATTGTGTTCCTCTGGTGCAATGTTGGGTGATCGTCCTAACGCCGCTCAGGCTCTAGACATATTAAGTTCAGGACGATAACCCGTGTCGACCCTGCACTGGCATCTGCCCTAGCTGTCCCTACACTTTCAAGGAAAAAGAAATGATTGTACTTGTACTAAAAATCAAGTGTTTTCCCACTTTTTGTTCCGAAGGTTAACAGAGTCCGGACTTTCAATGGTCGACTGGCACCTGGTCAAAGAAATGAAACCACCAAGAACGCGGGAAGAATGGGAGGCCGAGTTTCAGAAATACCAGCAATTCCCAGAATTCAAAATGTGAGACAACTCCACAAACTAGAAATTGTCAGGAATGGCTGGTCGGGGTCTGAGTAGTCAGGCATCCAGAGAACTACTGTTTCCATTTCTCTTGAGACTGTAATCGAGGGACCCGTCATGTGCAGACAAAAGGGTTCCTGGGACAGGAGGAAATAACTAACAAAAGCTGAGAGCATAAATCAAGACTAGAAGTTACCTCCTATCCATAGGGTCAGGGATAGCTTCTGATCGATGGGGGTCCGACCACTAATTCCACCAAAGATCCCAACAATGGAGCAGAGGTGCAGCATGTGCCCCTGCACTCTATTCATTCTCAATGGGACCACTGGATGCAGCTGAACTCTGTCCTTGGCTAATCTTCTGCAGTCCCATTAGAATGAATGAAGTAGAGGTCCAGATGCTCAACATGCGCTCTTCAAAGCCCCATTATTGGGTTTGGTGGGGTCCCCACAGGTGGACCTACAGAGATAGGGAATAACTTCCCAATCTAATGGATACGCAATAACTTCCAAACTCAGCACAATTGCTTTAAAAGAAGTCTATGAGCAAAAAATGACTATTCATACCAAGCACAGTGCACCCTTGGTGTGGCCGAACAATTCAGTGCACCTTCCCACCTACTTGATTTCCATCTCCACTGTTCTCTGGCTTCTGTAATACCAGAGCTGTCGATCAAGGAATATGAGGCGGAGATGGTAAGAAACAGGTAGGTGGGAAGAGGCACTGAACTGCTCGGCCACAAGGGTGCACTGTTGTGAATGTCATACGAGTGGGTACTGGTGTGGAGCTCCCTCTGGTGGCCAGGAATGGTAATGAAGCTGAGTTGGAATCTGTGATTCAGACAGGTGATGGAATTAATTGGGAATCCAGGAAATCCTATTGCATATCAGCCTAGTTTATTTAGAAGAACAATGTGTGCCTGGCGGTCGCCAGTGATAAATGTTCCTGCCTGCTTCTGAAGATGGCTGGGAGTTTTCCTTTCTGATTTTCCCATTTATTTGGTGCCTGAATCTACTCCAGATAAGTTTACTGTTTCTGTGCTTAATTGCTGGATTTGCACTTAAGAGTGTTTCTGCCTATTCCATTTGGTTCTGTGTTTGGTTTCTTGTATGTGAGGATCTGTCTTTCTGTGAATCAAAAAGGTCAGTGGAGCCTCTGTTAGGAGTCTCGACACGGAAAATAGCCAGATATCCCCCCAGTAAGGACCTAGCCTATCCTAAAAAGAGCCCCTCCTTGGCTAGGTCCTTCCCGGAGGGATATCTGGCTATTTTCCGTGTCGAGACTCCTAACAGAGACTCCATGGACCTTTTTGATTTGCATACTTCCCAGGGGGGCAATGCACCTAGGATTTCACTGTGTTGAGGGCCTTTGTTGGCTCCCCGAGATCAGTGATTGTTTTGTCTTTCTGCTTTTGTGAGCCGGGCACTTCCTCCAGCAAGAAAGGGAGCTTGCTCCCTGGTCAGTTTTGGATTATTTGCACTTTAGAAAATTACTTGTTCTGTGATTTTGTTTCTTCCCATTATATCTGTAGTTCTGTTTAAAGTGTCAAGCACAAGAGTACCTGATATAGTGGGGGAGAGTCCGTGTGGTCTCAGTATTTTTTATTATCAGGAGATTGGTATTTTTTCAGGGTTTTTTGTTTGCTGGCTGCAATCAGTTATCTGTCCTGTCCTATCTAGTAAGTCGGGCCTCAACTTTGCTGATCTATATTTTCTATCTGTGCATTGTATTTTCTTACATCACCATTGTTGCATGTTTGGGGCTTGCTATTTCTTTGGGGGCTGCTCTGAGGCAAGTTGGGGTTCCTCATTTCTATCTTTGGGGTGTGGCAGTTTTCTCAGGCAGTGATGAGGTGTCTAGGTGTGTTGGGGGCATCCCACTGGTACTTCTAGTGTTGTCCGATAGATAGGGGATTGCGGTCAGCTTAGTTTCCAACTACTCTTGTGGTTCTAGTTTTTTCCCTATTAATGGGATTTTTCGTGATTGTCCACGGTTACCAGATCATAAGAGTGCACCGAGTGCTTGTGCATGGTTTAAACAGTCATTTTGTGTTGATAGTCTCCTTATTTTCCTCTAATTTCTCGTGGAAATGTGTAAGTAAACCGAAAACTGTCTGTTACCGTTCCTCTTGTCAGTTAAGGGTGTCACTGTATAATCAGTGCTCACGGTATCGGACTGTGTAGAGATACACCACAATAACAAGGGCAATGGTATTATGTGTTATAGGAGGACCTCTATGTCCATGGCCGGCTCTAGAACGATCACTTACAGCCAATCTAACACCTTTTTTCGCTTTTCCCTTTAGTTTAAATCACGACATGACCCTGAATGAGTTCAAGTTCATCTGGTACATGGAGTACTCCCATCGTATGTGGGGCCGGGCGGTGGGCCTAGCTTACATATTGCCCACTGTTTATTTCTGGAGGAAGGGATGGTTTACCCGGGGAATGAAGGGAAACGTGCTGTTTCTGTGCGGATTTGTTTGCTTCCAGGTAAAGACTGAAGGGCAGAGATAAAGTAGTGGTCGCCTTCCCGGCGCAGAGATCTTGTCCCCCTGATGATTGTATCTGTCTCCTTCCAGGGGCTGCTGGGCTGGTACATGGTGAAGAGCGGATTAGAAGAGAAGCCGGACTCCTACGACGTGCCCCGTGTCAGTCAGTACCGCCTGGCCGCACATTTAGGGTCTGCACTGGTTCTCTATTGTGCAAGTCTTTGGACAGGATTATCTCTTCTTCTGCCCAGACATAAGGTATTCGTGTTATTGGATTCTCTGTCTCAAGACGTCTTCTCACATTTTCTTCCTCTCTTCTCTACGTGGTCTGTGTCGGGTGCGGCAGATCTCACCTAAGTTGAAATTCGCTCTCTGCAATTTCACTGAAGGACCCGATTCTGTAGTGGACAAAAAAAAAAGATAGGAAATGAACAGGTTACAGATCCAATTGCTTAAGGCTGGGGGCGCTGCAGGAAGTGCTTGGTCTGAAAATTTGCAACTTTTGAGGACCCCCTTCTATAGGTCATTCCCTGATATACCAAGGTCAAGTGGAAGCACCAATTTTTTTCATTTAAAGGGAACTTGTCAGGTCCAATATGCACCCAGAACCATGAGCAGTCCTGGGTGCATATTGCTAATCCCTGCCTAACCGTCCCTGTAGATTAAGAGATCTTTAGAAAAAGGATTTTTAAAGATCTTTTACCGTATGCTAATAAGCAAGGGCAGTAGCCCCCTGGGCGTTCGTTCCCCGGCCAGTCGCCCCTCATTACCCCTGTGGGCATGCTAACATACTAATGAATACGCAGCATCACACGATGATCTCACTCGCCTCTCCGCCGCTATCGCTGGATTTCGGCTCAGTGTGCATGACCCCAGAGTTCGGGTCATGCGCACTATGAAGCCGGGTGTACGCATCCTGGCTTCAAATTGAAGTAGTGTGGGGAATACACCGTGGGAGGGGACACTGTGGGGACATCATAGTGTGTAGGGGGACACTGTGGCAGGAGGCATTGTGGGGACATCATAGTGTGTAGGGGGACACTGTGGCAGGAGGCATTGTGGGGACATCATAGTGTGTAGGGGGACACTGTGTCAGGGGGCATTGTGGGGACATCATAGTGTGTAGGGGGACACTGTGGCAGGAGGCATTGTGGGGACATCATAGTGTGTAGGGCGACACTGTGGCAGGAGGCATTGTGGGGACATCATAGTGTGTAGGGGGACACTGTGGCAGGAGGCATTGTGGGGACATCATAGTGTGTAGGGCGACACTGTGTCAGGGGGCGTTGTGGGGACATCATAGTGTGTAGGGGGACACTGTGTCAGGGGGCATTGTGGGGACATCATAGTGTGTAGGGGGACACTGTGTCAGGGGGCATTGTGGGGACATCATAGTGTGTAGGGGGACACTGTGGCAGGGGGCATTGCGGGGACATCATAATATGGCTGGGGGTGATAGACTTGTTTTCAAACTGTGAGGCAACACTAAGGGGTTTCATTAGGAGTACAATTTCTATATGAGTGTACAAAAGGTCCCCCTTCCCTGTCCTTCAGAGTTGGGAGAAATGCACCAAAATCCTTATATCTGTCCACTGGCTGCATGTAGCAGGGATCTTTCACTTCACAGCGTCAAATCTCATCAGAAAATCTCACATTGCACTCGGATCAATGTTATTCAATAAGGGAGAGAGATGGTCTGCTTTTTTCTCATACAGATTCTGGATGAGCAAAAAGTCGCAACATGCTGCGTTTATCAGCGAGAGATGTGTCACTCGCACCCATACAAGTCTATGGGTGCGAGTGCAACATTCAACTGCACTTGGATGACATCCGAGTGCACTGCGATAATGGGGGGATTAATCCCTCCCTCTCCTGCACAGCTGTGATCCGATCGCAGGATCGGATCACAGTTGCATAACACTCGGCTCACGCTGGCAGCACAGCTGGAGCGGCGGCGGAGAGGTGAGTGAGATCATCGTGTGATGCTGCGTATTCATTAGCATGATAGTACACCCACAGGGCGTGCTAACATGCTAATGAGGGCTAACTAAAGCCCAGGGGACTAGTGCCCTCGCTCATTAACATACGCCAGAAGATGTTTAGAGATCTCTTTATCTATGCTAGTGTATACAGGGACAGTTAGGCAGGGATTAGCAATATACACCGGAACTGACCGTGGTCCTGGGTGCTTATTGCCCTTGATAGGTTCCCTTTAAATTTAAGAGATTCTGATTATCCAGTTATTTTGTTACAACATAAATATATATTATATATACTTTTTCCTTACACAGTTCATTGAAACCAGTCAGCTGCTGAAGCTGAGGAAGCTCACACACTGGACGGCCGGCCTCGTCTTCCTTACGGCGCTTTCAGGTACGTGTCATATAAAGTGTGTAACAAGTTGTCATTTATTTAAAGGGAACTTGTCTGGTGATTCTTGCCTCCAACCATGGGCAGCATAATTCGGGGACTGGCTTCCTTGTGTCGGATATCAACGCATCTCTCTCCCTGGATTCGGTTTGATTGACAGGTCTCGACCCTATTCACAGACACCTATAAATCTTGATGACTGGTCTTCACATTCAGGAATAGGAAAACGTTTTCTTTGTCAATAGATTATGCAATATTAAAGGGAACCTGTCACCAGATTTCGGGCCTATACGCTCCGGCCACCACCAGTGGTCTCTTATATACAGCATTCTAACATACTGTATATAAATAGAGCTGTGGAAATAGAAGCGCAGATAGGGTATTACCCCAATAATATGAGGGGAGGGGAGTAATACTCACCAGATATAGTTGTGTAAGTCACAACTCCTTTACTAGCATGTAAAAATAGCATGTAAAAATGTGATCCAGGCTGCAGCCCCCCGACGGCAGATAACAGAGAAAAGTAGAGAGGGGTGATATGCTGCGCCAAAAGATCACTTGTAATGTCAGATTAACATGTCTTTATTATTGGCATAGGTCTACGCGTTTCAGGAGCTCTGCTCCCTTCTTCAGGACCGACAAATTTGATGTTTCTTTGATGCTTGTCGGTCCTGAAGAAGGGAGCAGAGCTCCTGAAACGCGTAGACCTATGCCAATAATAAAGACATGTTAATCTGACATTACAAGTGATCTTTTGGCGCGGCATATCACCCCTCTCTACTTTTCTCTGTTAACATATTGTATATAAGGGCCCAGGCCACTGTGTAGAACGTAAAAAACACTTAAACGGTTGCTGCAGTGGCGATGGGTCATATGGGCGTCTCCGGGTACAGCACCTCCTCTTTCGGCCATCTTTGTCATCCTTCTTCTGAAGCCTGGGTGCATGACGCATCCTACGTCATACACACTCGCCGGCATTCAGGTCCTGAGCAGGGCAGATCAAAGTACTGTAGTGCGCCTGCACAGGATCAGCGAGTGTGGATGACGTAGGATGCGTCATGCACCCAGGCTTCAGAAGAAGGAGGACAAAGATGGCCGAAAGCGGAGGCACCAGAGAACGGGGACACCCATCCGACCTGTCCGCATCGCCACTTAGGTGAGTATTATAAAGTGATTTTTACGCTCTACACAGCGGCCTGGGCTCTTATATACAGAATATCATAATGTTGTATATAAGAGCCCACTAGTGGTGGCCGCAGCTGATAGTCGCCAAGTCTGGTGACAGGTTCCCTTTACAGGTTATGTACACCTTATTTTCTTTATCGTTCCTTTGGGAGACCCAGACCATGGTTGTTTAGCTTCTGCCTCCGGAGGACACACAAAGTACTACACTTAAAAGTGTAGCTCCTCCCTCTGAGCTTATACACCCCCTGGTAGCCAGTCCTAGCCAGTTTATTGCTTTGTGTCAGGAGGCATACATCCACACATGCATTCTCATCTGATTTGTTTGACTTTTGGAAAGAGTTTGAGGAAAAGCGGGTCCATGTCTGGACTCCCGGCATGTCCCTTCTCACCCCACTGTGTCGGCGGTGTTGTTAAGGTTGATTTACAAGGCTGCAGCCTTACATGCCGCGCTCCTTCACCATCCCTTCTGGGCTCTGGCTTGAAGTGGGAGCCAGCACGGTCTCCATGCCTGGCAGGAGTCCGGTCTCCATCCACAGCCCCTTGAGGATTCTGTTGGACCGGAGCACTCATCCCCAGGGACATGGCCCTGCGTCTCAGCAGCTAAGTACCTGAGACGTTTATGTTGGGGGTCCCGATTCTTTATTGTAAGGGGAGAGTATGCTGTATGTGATTGTATTAACTTTTCCGGCGGGTTCTCTAGCTTTTGCCTGAGAACCGCGCCGATGGTGCCTGCTTGTCGGCCTCGCCGCTTAAATTTAGGCCCTGGCTTCGCCGGAGGCCTAGTTTCATTTTCCTGCCCTCGCATGTCACTCATGCAGAGGGACAGGTTCGGCTCCTCCCGGCGGCCGTTCTACACAGGGGAGGGACACTCCCCACTGCTGGGGCGTCCCTCCATCCCTGCAGGTCTCTATAGCCCTCCAGTTCCCGCTCTTTTATAGGAACGCCCTCTTCTCAGGCAGAGTTCACTCTGCTCTTTGACATCCTGCATTCTGCATCTCTGCTGAGGTGCTGCGACTGGGGGACCGGGCTTCGGGATCTGGAGGGCACACAACACCGCGCTCAGCGGTCTGGTAAGCCACAGCCGGTCTCCGGTTGTGGACCTCTGTATATTCTCCCTGGGGTTCATTCTCTGCAAAGCCCCCACTCCAGCAGCATGTCTCACACAAGGAGCAAGGCTCCAAGAAGGGAATTTTGTTTACTTACCGTAAATTCCTTTTCTTCTAGCTCCAATTGGGAGACCCAGACAGTGGGTGTATAGCTACTGCCTCTGGAGGCCGCACAAAGAACTACACTTAAAAGTGTAAGGCCCCTCCCCTTCTGGCTATACACCCTCCCGTAGGAGTACGGATTCCTCAGTTTTAGTACCAAAGCAAGAAGGAGGAAAGCCAATAACAGTTTCAAAAACAAATTCAATCCGATAACTAGATCGGAGAACTTAAGAAACAACGTGAACAACATGTGCACCCGAAAAAAACGAAACCCTAAAAACAAATAGGGCGGGTGCTGGGTCTCCCAATTGGAGCTAGAAGAAAAGGAATTTACGGTAAGTAAACAAAATTCCCTTCTTCTTTTTCGCTCCTAATTGGGAGACCCAGACAGTGGGACGTCCAAAAGCAGTCCCTGGGTGGGTAAAAAGATACCACATGAACGGGCTGTCATACAGCCTCTTCCTACAGGTGGGCCACCGCCGCCTGAAGGACCCGTCTACCTAGGCTGGCGTCTGCCGAAGCGTAGGTATGCACTTGATAGTGTTTGGTAAACGTGTGCAGACTCGACCAGGTAGCCGCCTGGCACACTTGCTGAGCCGTAGCCTGATGCCTCAACGCCCAGGACGCACCAACGGCTCTGGTAGAATGGGCCTTCAGTCCAGATGGAATCTGAAGCCCAGCAGAACGGTATGTGTGAAGAATTGGTTCCTTGATCCACCGCGCCAGGGTGGATTTGGAAGCTTGCGATCCCTTATGCTGACCAGCGACTAGGACAAAGAGCGCATCCGAACGGCGTAGAGGCGCCGTGCGAGAAATGTAAATCCTGAGTGCTCTCACCAGGTCCAACAGATGTAAACCCTTTTCAAATTGGTGAACTGGATGCGGACACAAAGATGGCAAAGTGATATCCTGATTGAGATGAAAGGAAGAAACCACCTTGGGAGAAAACTCTGGAATTGGACGCAGTACTACCTTGTCTTGGTGAAACACCAGGAAGGGAGATTTGCAAGATAACGCCGCCAGCTCGGACACTCTTCGAAGAGATGTGACCGCTACAAGAAAAACTACCTTTTGTGAAAGCCGAGAAAGGGGAACCTCTTTCAAGGGCTCGAAAGGCGGCTTTTGAAGAGCAAGGAGAACCTTGTTCAGATCCCAGGGTTCCAATGGCCGTCTGTAAGGAGGAACGATATGACAAACTCCTTGGAGAAACGTGCGTACTTTAGAAAGCTGTGCCAAGCGCTTCTGAAAGAATACGGATAACGCGGAGACTTGACCCTTAAGCGAGCTAAGGGACAAACCTTTTTCCAACCCAGACTGCAGGAAGGAAAGAAAAATTGGCAATGCAAATGGCCAGGGAGAAAACCCTTGAGCCAAGCACCACGCTAAGAATATCTTCCACGTTCTGTGATAGATCTTAGCTGAGGATGGTTTTCTAGCCTGTCTCATTGTGGCAACAACTCCCTGAGATAAACCTGAGGCCGCTAGGATCCAGGACTCAATGGCCACACAGTCAGGTTCAGGGCCGCAGAATTCTGATGGAAAAACGGCCCTTGAGACAGCAGATCTGGACGGTCTGGTAATGCCCACGGCTGGCCTACCGTGAGATGCCACAGATCCGGGTACCACGACCTTCTTGGCCAATTTGGAGCGACGAGTATGGCTCGCTGGCAGTCGGACTTGATTTTCCGGAGAACTCTGGGTAACAATGCTAGAGGTGGGAACACATAGGGGAGTCGGAATTGCGACCAATCCTGAACCAATGCGTCTGCCGCCAGCGCTCGGTGATCGTGAGACCGTGCCATGAAAACTGGGACCTTGTTGTTGTGCCGTGACGCCATCAGATCGACGTCCGGCGACCCCCAGCGGCAACAGATCTGTTGAAACACGTCCGGGTGAAGGGACCATTCTCCTGCGTCCATGCCCTGGCGACTGAGAAAGTCCGCTTCCCAGTTTTCCACGCCTGGGATGTGAACTGCAGATATGGTGGACGCTCTGCTTTCCACCCACGTCAAAATCCGCTGGACTTCTTGAAAAGCTTGGCGACTGCGTGTTCCCCCTTGGTGGTTGATGTACGCCACCGCTGTGGAGTTGTCCGACTGAATCCGAATCTGCTTGCCTTCCAGCCATTGTTGGAAGGCTCGCAGAGCAAGATAGATTGCTCTGATTTCCAGAACATTGATCTGCAAGGTGGACTCTTCCTGAGTCCACGTCCCCTGAGCCCTGTGGTGGAGAAACACCGCTCCCCACCCTGATAGGCTCGCATCTGTCGTGACCACTGCCCAGGACGGGGGAAGGAACGACTTTCCCTGTGACAATGAGTTGGGGAGAAGCCACCAACGTAGAGAGTCCTTGGCAGTCTGAGAGAGGGAGACCGTCCTGTCGAGGGACATCGATCTCCCATCCCATTGGCGCAGAATGTCCCATTGGAGAGGGCGCAGATGAAACTGCGCGAACGGGACTGCCTCCATTGCTGCTACCATCTTTCCTAGGAAATGCATGAGGCGCCTCAGTGAGTGCGACTGGCTCTGAAGGAGAGATTGCACTCCAGTCCGTAGCGAGCACTGCTTGTCCAGTGGAAGCCTCACTATCGCTGATAGAGTATGAAACTCCATGCCAAGATAAGACAGAGATTGGGTCGGGGTTAGATGAGACTTTGGAAAGTTGATAATCCACCCGAAAGTCTGGAGAGTGTCTAGCGCCACCTCCAGACTGTGTTGGCATGCTTCCTGAGAGGATGCCTTTATAAGCAGGTCGTCTAGATACGGGATGACCGAGTGACCCTGCGAGTGCAGAACAGCAACTACTGCTGCCATGACTTTGGTGAAGACCCGGGGGGCTGTTGCCAGACCGAAGGGTAACGCTACGAACTGTAGGTGCTCGTCGTGTATGACGAAACGTAGGAAACGCTGATGCTCTGGTGCAATCGGCACGTGGAGATACGCATCTTTGATGTCTATTGATGCTAGAAAATCTCCCTGAGACATTGAGGCTATGACGGAGCGTAGGGATTCCATCCGGAACCTCCTGACTTTTACGTGTCTGTTGAGCAACTTCAGATCCAGGACGGGACGATACGATCCGTCCTTTTTTGGGACCACAAACAGATTGGAGTAAAAACCGTGACCCTGTTCCTGAAGAGGGACGGAGGTCACCACTCCTTCCGCCTTTAGAGCGGCCACCGCCTGCCACAGAGCATCGGCTCGGTCTGGTGGTGGAGAAGTTCGGAAGAAACGAGTTGGCGGACGAGAACTGAACTCTATCCTGTACCCGTGAGATAGAATATCTCTCACCCAACGGTCTTTGACGCTTGCTAGCCAAATGTCGCCAAAGTGGGACAGCCTCCCACCGACCGCGGGCGTGGGTATCGGAGACCGCAAGTCAGGAGGACGTCGTTTTGGCAACGGTTCCTCCGGCTGGTCTTTTTGGGCGTGACTGAGACCTCCAAGGATTTGAACGTCTCTGGTCCTTTTGAGTCTTTTTTGACGAGGCGAATTGGGACCTGCCCTGTCCTCGAAAGGACCGATAACCAGACTGACCCCTCCTCTGTTGGGGCTTGTTTTGTCTGTGTTGCGGTAAGGAAGAGTCCTTACCCTTGGAGTGTTTGATGATTTCATCCAAACGCTCTCCAAACAATCGGTCACGAGAAAAAGGCAAATTGGTTAAGCACTTCTTGGAATGAGAATCTGCTTTCCAATGTCTCAACCACAGAGCCCTACGCAAAACAACTGAGTTGGCTGACGCCACTGCCGTGCGGCTTGTAGCGTCCAGAACAGCATTAATCGCGTACGACGCGAATGCCGCCATTTGCGAGGTCAATGGTGCTACCTGCGGGGCAAATGCACGTGTGACTGAGTCGACTCGCGCAAGCCCGGCCGTGATAGCTTGGAGTGCCCATACGGCCGCAAAAGAAGGCGCTAATGACGCTCCAATCGCTTCATAGATGGATTTCAGCCAGAGCTCCATCTGCCTGTCAGTGGCATCTTTAAGTGCCGCTCCATCTTCAACAGCAACCAAGGATCTAGCTGCAAGCCTGGAAATTGGAGGATCCACTTTTGGACACTGGGTCCAACCCTTGACCACCTCAGGGGGAAAAGGATAGCGTGTATCTTTAAGTCGTTTAGGAAAACGCCTTTCAGGATAAGCGTGGGGTTTCTGGATTGCGTCTCTGAAGTCAGCGTGGTCCAGAAAAGTGCTTAATGTACGCTTAGGGTATCTGAAATGGATTCTCTCGTGCTGCGAAGCTGACTCCTCTACAGGAGGAGCTGGTGGGGAAATATTCAACATCTTATTGATGTTAAATATAAGATCATTAACTATGGCGTCACCATCTGGTGTATCTAGATTGAGAGCGGTCCCAGGATCAGAATCCTGATCAGTTACGTCCGCCTCATCACCCATAGATTCATCCCGCTGGGATCCAGACCATTGAGATGAATGTGAAGGCCCGTCATAACGAGCCCGCTTAGGCTGCCCGGGGCCATCGTCCGAGTCAGAGTCTTCACCCTGAGGTGTAGATGCCCGTCCCGGAGCTAGGAGCTGAGGGGGACCAGGGGGCAATGATTGCACAGTGTCCGAGGTCTGAAGTACAGGCCTAGCTCGCAATGTGTCAAGAATTTGTGACATAGTGAGAGACATTCTGTCAGCAAAAGCTGCAAACTCAGTTCCTGTCACCTGGACAGCATTCACAGGTGGTACACCCTGGGACACGTCCAGCAGAGATCCCGACTGTGCAAGCGCCGCAGGGGCCGAGCACTGCACACAATGGGGGTCCGTGGAGCCTGCCGGTAGAAAAGTCCCACATGCGGTGCAGGAAGCATATAATGTCTGTGCTTTGGCACCCTTGCGTTTTACGGGCGACATGCTGCTGGCTCTCTGCATGTGAGAGAGTCTATAGCCAAAAGGGCGACCAGCGCTATGCAGTACAAAGTATTTGTAGCAACAAAATACTAAGAATACTACGAGCACAAGAGGGGGTGAGCCCTGAGGGCTGCTTACCGCCCGCTGAACAGCGGGTAGAGGCTGCAGAATGCCTTGTCTGGGTCTCCCCGGCTCCCCTCTGCAGCGCAGCGTGTCTGGCAAGAATGGCTGCCGGCTTGTGTGGAGAGGGGCGGTCCGTGGGAGTTCCCAAACAAAAGTGCGGGAACAGTGTCCCCTCTGTGCTGACTGTGAGGGCTGGAGTATGTAAAAACGACTCCAGCCCTCAGCGCTGATGCACTGGCCAGCGTCCCGCCCCTCTCCTGACTGGCAGGTCTGGGGGCGGGAACGAACGAAGCAGGCCGCAAAAGCCGGGGACTCGAGTTATCAGCGCGGCCGCCGTAAAAGCGCGGGCCGCGCTGAAGTCCCCGGCGCACTACAAGTGCCAGCCGCGCCGCTATTCCAGCGGCCGGCGCGACCGAGTCCTAGACGTGGGCAGCGTCCCGCCCCTCTCCTGACTGGCAGGTCCGGGGGCGGGAACGAACGGAAACAGGCCGCAAAAAGCCGGGGACTGTAGTTATCAGCGCGGCCGCCGTAAAAGCGCAGGCCGCGCTGAAGTCCCCGGCGCACTACAAGTGCCAGCCGTGCCGCAGCCCCAGCGGCCGGCGCGGCCGATCCCATAAGTGTGCCTGCTTCAGCTAAGCTGAATGAGGCCATGGCACAGGCGCCGCAGCGCTGACGTCCCCCGGCGCACTACAACACCCAGCATGCTGCGGTGTGAGCGCCAAATGCACGGGGACACAGAGTACCTTAAGGAAGCAGGGCCATGTCCCTGACGTACTCCGCTCCATCCAGCATCTTCTCCAGGGGCTGTAGATGGAGCCCGGTCTCAGTGCCTGGAGACCGGTAAATCCCACTTCACCCAGAGCCCTGTAAAAAGGGATGGGGAAGGAATCAGCATGTGGGCTCCTGCCGCCGTACCCGCAATGGGTACCTCAACCTTACAAACACCTCCGACATAAGTGGGGTGAGAAGGGAGCATGCTGGGGACACTGTATGTGTCCTCTTTTCTTCCATCCGACATAGTCAGCAGCTGCTGCTGACTAAAAACAATGGAGCTATGCGTGCGTGTCTGACCTCCTTGCGCACAAAGCTAAAACTGAGGAATCCGTACTCCTACGGGAGGGTGTATAGCCAGAAGGGGAGGGGCCTTACACTTTTAAGTGTAGTTCTTTGTGCGGCCTCCAGAGGCAGTAGCTATACACCCACTGTCTGGGTCTCCCAATTAGGAGCGAAAAAGAAAGCTTTATTCTGCATGCACTGCATGTAAGCTCCTGCTGCCTGAGCCGAGCATTTATCCACACTGTGATGGTTGCTCTAACTTGGCGGTGCCACAGCCTGGAGTCTCACCCCCAGTGGTCTCTCAGGCTGCTGCTGCACCTGTGATTGAACCCCCGGCCTGGGTAGAGTCCTTTTCTAGGTCCATATCCCAGTCACTTGCGGAGTCCATGGGGCTTTTGTCCAGGACTTTGATAAATATGCATCAGCCCCCCTCACAGGGTGCCTCTAATACTCTTGACGGAGGACTCCTATCCTCTGACTTCCTTCCATCGGAGCTCACGGAAGATTCATCATCTGATCCCAGACCCCGTCCTTCTAAGAGAAGGCGCAGGGTTTCCTCTCCCTCCCCATCCCACGGCTCTGTCTCAAGAGCTGACTCTCAAGATGAGGAGGATGCCCTCACTGGGGGCTCGGAGGCTATGTATTCCATCGATTTTTCTGAGGGTGACTTAGATCTTAGTGATTTGATTGCTTCTATTAATTCTGTGCTGGATCTCAATCCGCCAGTGTCAGAGGAGCAACTCTCTTTGGCAGAAAAACATCAGTTTACCTCACCTAAGAGAGTGAAGAGTGTGTTCTTTAACCACTCCAGTTTTCAGACCGCTGTGACCAAACCCAGGGCCTGCCCTGACAAACGCTTTCCAAAGCGTGGTTCTGATGACCGGTTTCCATTTCCACCTGAGGTGGTCAAGGAGTGGTCTCACTCCCCAAAGGTAGACCCTTCGGTGTCTAGGCTATCAGCCCAGACCGTTGTGTCGGTGGCTGACGGCACCTCACTTAAGGATTCCACTGACCGTCAGATTGACCTTCTGGCCAAATCTGTGTATGAAGCTGCGGGGGCCGCGTTTTCCCCGACTTTTGCAGCAGTGTGGGCTCTCAAAGCCATCTCTGCTTCTCTAGAGGAGATGCATTCCCTCACCAAGGAATCTATGCCTGAGATGGTTGCCTTAACTGCTCAGGCTTCAGCTTTTTCATCCTATGCCATGTCTGCCATGCTAGAGGCTGCTCACCGCACTGCGGTGGCTTCAGCTAATTCCCTCGTTATCCGCAGGATTTTGTGGCTTCGAGAGTGGAAGGCAGATGCTTCGTCCAAGAAGTTTCTTGCTGGGCTCCCTTTTGCTGGTTCCCGGCTGTTCGGTGAACAGCTGGATGAAATCATTAAAGAAGCTACTGGCGGGAAGAGTACTTCCATGCCACAAACCAAGACCAGGAAACCCGCCCAGGGTAGGAATCAATCGAGGTTTCGTTCCTTTCGTTCTTCCAACTGGTCATCCTCTAAGCCTTCCGCCTCGTCCGCTAACTCAGCCAAGGATCAGAAATCCAACTGGCGCCCAAAAGCGCGTCCGCAGAAGACCGCAGGAGGTTCTGCCACTAAAGCAGCTTCCTCATGACTATCTGCCCGCTCCAGCCACGTCCTCAGTCGGTGGCAGGCTCTCCCACTTTGGCGACGCTTGGTTAAAGCAAGTCTCCGATCAGTGGGTGAGAGACATCATATCTCACAGCTACAGGATAGAATTCTCTTCCAGCCCTCCAAACAGATTTTTTCTCTCAACTCCCCCCTGCTCCAAGGCCGCCGCCTTCTCACAGGCCGTGGCATCCTTGCAGGCAAACGGAGTGATTGTCCCACTTCCTGCTCAGGAACGGTTCAGAGGTTTTTACTCAAATCTCTTCCTAGTTCCAAAAAAGGACGGTACCTTCCGGCCCATCCTGGATCTCAAGCTTCTCAACAAGCATGTCCGGGTGCGGCATTTTCGCATGGAGTCTCTGCGATCAGTTATTGCCTCTATGACCCAAGGGGAGTTCCTGGCATCCATCGACATCAGAGATGCCTATCTACATGTGCCAATCGCAGTGTCACATCAGCGTTGGTTACGTTTTGCGATAGGAGAGGATCATTTCCAATTCGTGGCTCTCCCCTTCGGGTTAGCCACGGCCCCTCGGGTATTCACCAAGGTCATGGCGGCAGTGATTGCGGTCCTGCACCTCCAGGGGTTAGCAGTGCTTCCTTATCTGGACGACCTTCTGGTCAAGGGTACATCCAGCTCAGACTGTCAGCGGAGTGTTTCGCTCACTCTCGCCACCCTAGCCCAATTCGGGTGGATTGTCAATCTTCCCAAATCCACTCTGACTCCAACCCAGAGTCTCACGTACCTAGGGATGCAGTTCGAGACTTTGCCGGCACTTGTGAAGTTGCCCTTAGACAAACAGCTGTCACTCCGGTTGGCGGTGCGCTCTCTCCTGAGGCCCCGCCGTTATACCCTCAGGCGTCTGATGCAGGTGCTGGGTCAAATGGTGGCCTCCTTGGAGGCGGTTCCCTTTGCCCAGTTCCATCTGCGTCCTCTGCAGCTGGATATTCTCCGCTGTTGGGACAAGCGGCCTTCCTCCTTACAGAGGTTAGTGGCTCTGTCGCCACGGACCAGGAGCTCTCTTCAGTGGTGGCTTCGCCCCCTCTCCCTGTCCCAAGGGCGCTCCTTCCTGACTCCGTCCTGGGTGATTCTCACCACGGATGCCAGCCTATCCGGCTGGGGAGCGGTACATCTCCACCACAGAGCGCAGGGCACTTGGACTCCGTCCGAGTCAGCCCTTTCAATCAATGTGCTGGAAACCAGAGCTGTGCTTCTAGCTCTCCTAGCCTTTCACCACCTGTTGGCGGGCAGGCACATTCGAGTCCAGTGAGACAACGCGACAGCGGTTGCCTACATCAATCACCAAGGCGGGACACGCAGCCGCCTGGCAATGTTGGAGGTCCAACGCATTCTTCAATGGGCGGAGGACTCCCAAGTCCACCATATCCGCAGTCCACATCCCTGGCGTAGAAAACTGGGAGGCAGATTATCTCAGCCGTCAATCCGTGGACGGTGGCGAGTGGTCCCTGCACCCGGCAGTGTTTCAGTCAATCTGCCGCAAGTGGGGCACTCCGGACGTGGACCTAATGGCATCCCATCACAATAACAAGGTTCCGGTTTACGTGGCTCGCTCCCACGATCCTCAGGCCTTCGCCGCGGACGCTCTGGTTCAAGACTGGTCCCAGTTTCGTCTGTCCTACGTGTTTCCCCCTCTAGCCCTCTTGCCCAGAGTCCTGCGCAAGATCAGAATGGAGGGCCGTCGAGTCATCCTCATTGCACCGGACTGGCCCAGGCGAGCTTTGTACCCAGACCTGCTCCATCTGTCCGTGGAGATGCCGTGGCATCTTCCGGACTGTCCAGACCTGCTCTCGCAAGGTCCGTTTTTCCGCCCGAATTCTGCGGCACTCAAATTGACGGCGTGGCTCTTGAGTCCTGGATTTTGACGGCTTCTGGTATTCCTCCTGAAGTCATCTCCACTATGACTCGGGCCCGTAAGTCTTCCTCCGTCAAGATCTATCACAGGACTTGGAAAATTTTCCTGTCCTGGTGTCGCTCTTCCGGCCATTCTCCTTGGCCATTCTCGTTGCCGACCCTTCTGTCTTTTTTACAGTCCGGTCTGCAGCTAGGACTGTCCCTCAACTCTCTCAAGGGACAAGTCTCAGCTCTATCAGTGCTGTTCCAGCGGCGTCTCGCCCGGCTGGCTCAGGTCCGCACTTTCATGCAAGGTGCGTCTCACATCATTCCGCCTTATCGGCGGCCCTTGGATCCCTGGGACCTTTAACTTGGTCCTCACGGTATTGCAGAAACCCCCTTTTGAGCCCCTTAGGGAGGTTTCTTTGTATCGTCTTTCTCAAAAGGTGGCCTTTCTAGTTGCCATAACTTCTCTCAGGAGAGTCTCTGATTTGGCTGCGCTCTCCTCGGAGTCACCTTTTTTGTTTTTTCACCAAGACAAGGTAGTTCTCCGTCCGACCCCAGACTTTCTTCCTAAGGTGGTCTCTCCCTTCCACCTTAACCAGGATATTTCCTTGCCTTCCTTCTGTCCGGCCCCTGTTCATCGCTTTGAGAAAGCGCTGCATACTCCTGATCTGGTGCGTGCTCTCCGGATCTATGTGTCTCGCACCGCTGCGCTTAGGCGGTGCACCTCTCTTTTTGTGCTAACCACAGGGCGGCGCAAGGGTCTCTCTGCTCCTAAGCCGACCTTGGCCCGTTGGATTAGATCGACCATTTCGGACGCCTACCAGAGTACTCAGGTGCCTCCCCCGCCGGGGATCAAAGCACACTCGACCAGAGCTGTCGGTGCCTCTTGGGCTTTTAGGCACCAGGCTACGGCTCAACAAGTCTGTCAGGCTGCCACTTGGACTAGCCTGCATACCTTTTCGAAGCACTACCAAGTGCTTGCTCATGCTTCGGCAGATGCGAGCTTGGGCAGACGCATCCTTCAGGCGGCTGTCGCCCACTTGTGAAGTTAGGCTCCGCCTACTTCTTAGTTTTTTCTGTTTATTCCCACCCAGGGACAGCTTTGGAACGTCCCATGGTCTGGGTCTCCCAAAGGAACGATAAAGAAAAAGAGAATTTTGTTACTTACCGTAAATTCTTTTTCTTATAGTTGGAATAAATCTGTGAATTTGCACTTTTTATATGATGCATGCCATTTTCAGATCGTGCTGGCTCCCCTCTCTCTCTGTTTGGTTGTAGTTATGCTACAAATGTCTGGTGGCTGGTCACCACCATGCTATGCACGCCTGATCTTGGTTTGCAATATATTCCTCCTGTTGGTAGCTGTACACATTCAGTTGCCTCACCCTTTCCACAGGCATTGCTAATTAAGCACCATACTTGGATCTGGTCCGCCTTTTATCAATGGTTGCTGTCTGGCACTGGGAGGGTCAGTTCTGATATAGTCCTGGTATGTGTAGAGCTTCCTCCACATGCTGGGACCTGGGCTGGCCTCTATCCACAATTGCCTCTTTTGCAACATAGAAGCGGTTATATATACAGGTTACAGGTATGTGTGCTCCATTATGGTTCTGCTTTTAACTTTATCTAGGAGGCCGCATGGCACATGAAATACAGAATATAGAGTAGGACCCCCCTATTGAGATTTGCCGTGACGTTGGCAGGGGTGGCTCAAAGAATTGATCAATTATTTGCTAAAAATCTCATTTATATTACAGTACAGTTGGAATAAATCTGTGAATTTGCACTTTTTATATGATGCATGCCATTTCTTTTTCGCTCCTAATTGGGAGACCCAGACAGTGGGTGTATAGCTACTGCCTCTGGAGGCCGCACAAAGAACTACACTTAAAAGTGTAAGGCCCCTCCCCTTCTGGCTATACACCCTCCCGTAGGAGTACAGATTCCTCAGTTTTAGCTTTGTGCGCAAGGAGGTCAGACACGCACGCATAGCTCCATTGTTTTTAGTCAGCAGCAGCTGCTGACTATGTCGGATGGAAGAAAAGAGGGTCTATACAGACTCCCAGCATGCTCCCTTCTCACCCCACTTATGTCGGAGGTGTTTGTAAGGTTGAGGTACCCATTGCGGGTACGGCGGCAGGAGCCCACATGCTGATTCCTTCCCCATCCCTTTTTACAGGGCTCTGGGTGAAGTGGGATTTACCGGTCTCCAGGCACAGAGACCGTGCTCCATCTACAGCCCCTGGAGAAGATGCTGGATGGAGCGGAGTACATCAGGGACATGGCCCTGCTTCCTCAAGGTACTCTGTGTCCCCGTGCATTTGGCGCTCACACCGCAGCATGCTGGGTGTTGTAGTGCGCCGGGGGACATCAGCGCTGCGGCGCCTGTGCCATGGCCTCATTCAGCTTTGCTGAAGCAGGCACATTTATGGGAATAGGCTGCGCCGGCCGCTGGGACTGCGGCGCGGCTGGCACTTGTAGTGCGCCGGGGACTTCAGCGCGGCCTGCGCTTTTACGGCGGCCGCGCTGATAACTACAGTCCCCGGCTTTTGCGGCCTGCTTCCTTTCGTTCCCGCCCCCAGACCTGCCAGTCAGGAGAGGGGCGGGACGCTGCCCACGTCTAGAACTCGGTCGCGCCGGCCGCTCGAACAGCGGCGCGGCTGGCACTTGCGGTGCGCCGGGGACTTCAGCGGCGGCCGCGCTGATAACTCGAGTCCCCGGCTTTTGCGGCCTGCTTTCGTTCGTTCCCGCCCACAGACCTGCCAGTCAGGAGAGGGGCGGGACGCTGGCCAGTGCATCAGCGCTGAGGGCTGGAGTCGTTTTTACATACTCCAGCCCTCACAGTCAGCACAGAGGGGACACTGTTCCCGCACTTTTGTTTGGGAACTCCCACGGACCGCCCCTCTCCACAGAAGCCGGCAGCCATTCTTGCTGACACGCTGAGCTGCAGAGGGGAGCCGGGGAGACCCAGACAAGGCAACTCAGTTGTTTTGCGTAGGGCTCTGTGGTTGAGACATTGGAAAGCAGATTCTCATTCCAAGAAGTGCTTAACCAATTTGCCTTTTTCTCGTGACCGATTGTTTGGAGAGCGTTTGGATGAAATCATCAAACACTCCAAGGGTAAGGACTCTTCCTTACCGCAACACAGACAAAACAAGCCCCAACAGAGGAGGGGTCAGTCTGGTTATCGGTCCTTTCGAGGACAGGGCAGGTCCCAATTCGCCTCGTCAAAAAAGACTCAAAAGGACCAGAGACGTTCAAATTCTTGGAGGTCTCAGTCACGCCCAAAAAGACCAGCCGGAGGAACCGTTGCCAAAACGACGTCCTCCTGACTTGCGGTCTCCGATGCCCACACCCGCGGTCGGTGGGAGGCTGTCCCACTTTGGCGACATTTGGCTAGCAAATGTCAAAGACCGTTGGGTGAGAGATATTCTATCTCACGGGTACAGGATAGAGTTCGGTTCTCGTCCGCCAACTCGTTTCTTCAGAACTTCTCCACCACCAGACCGAGCCGATGCTCTGTTGCAGGCGGTGGCCGCTCTAAAGGCGGAAGGAGTGGTGACCTCCGTCCCTCTTCAGGAACAGGGTCACGGTTTTTACTCCAATCTGTTTGTGGTCCCAAAAAAGGACGGATCGTATCGTCCCGTCCTGGATCTGAAGTTGCTCAACAGACACGTAAAAGTCAGGAGGTTCCGGATGGAATCCCTACGCTCCGTCATAGCCTCAATGTCTCAGGGAGATTTTCTAGCATCAATAGACATCAAAGATGCGTATCTCCACGTGCCGATTGCACCAGAGCATCAGCGTTTCCTACGTTTCGTCATACACGACGAGCACCTACAGTTCGTAGCGTTACCCTTCGGTCTGGCAACAGCCCCCCGGGTCTTCACCAAAGTCATGGCAGCAGTAGTAGCTGTTCTGCACTCGCAGGGTCACTCGGTCATCCCGTACCTAGACGACCTGCTTATAAAGGCATCCTCTCAAGAAGCATGCCAACACAGTCTGAAGGTGGCGCTAGACACTCTCCAGACTTTCGGGTGGATTATCAACTTTCCAAAGTCTCATCTAACCCCGACCCAATCTCTGACTTATCTTGGCATGGAGTTTCATACTCTATCAGCGATAGTGAGGCTTCCACTGGACAAGCAGTGCTCGCTACGGACTGGAGTGCAATCTCTCCTTCAGAGCCAGTCGCACTCACTGAGGCGCCTCATGCATTTCCTAGGAAAGATGGTAGCAGCAATGGAGGCAGTCCCGTTCGCGCAGTTTCATCTGCGCCCTCTCCAATGGGACATTCTGCGCCAATGGGATGGGAAATCGACGTCCCTCGACAGGACTGTCTCCCTCTCTCAGACTGCCAAGGACTCTCTACGTTGGTGGCTTCTCCCCAACTCATTGTCACAGGGAAAGTCGTTCCTTCCCCCGTCCTGGGCAGTGGTCACGACAGATGCGAGCCTATCAGGGTGGGGAGCGGTGTTTCTCCACCACAGGGCTCAGGGGACGTGGACTCAGGAAGAGTCCACCTTGCAGATCAATGTTCTGGAAATCAGAGCAATCTATCTTGCCCTGCGAGCCTTCCAACAATGGCTGGAAGGCAAGCAGATTCGGATTCAGTCGGACAATTCCACGGTCAGGCTACGGCTCAGCAAGTGTGCCAGGCGGCTACCTGGTCGAGTCTGCACACGTTTACCAAACACTATCAAGTGCATACCTACGCTTCGGCAGACGCCAGCCTAGGTAGACAGGTCCTTCAGGCGGCGGTGGCCCACCTGTAGGAAGAGGCTGTATGACAGCCCGTTCATGTGGTATCTTTTTACCCACCCAGGGACTGCTTTTGGACGTCCCACTGTCTGGGTCTCCCAATTAGGAGCGAAAAAGAAGAAGGGAATTTTGTTTACTTACCGTAAATTCCTTTTCTTCTAGCTCCAATTGGGAGACCCAGCACCCGCCCTATCTGTTTTTAGGGTTTCGTTTTTTCGGGTGCACATGTTGTTCACGTTGTTTCTTAAGTTCTCCGATCTAGTTATCGGATTGAATTTGTTTTTGAAACTGTTATTGGCTTTCCTCCTTCTTGCTTTGGTACTAAAACTGAGGAATCTGTACTCCTACGGGAGGGTGTATAGCCAGAAGGGGAGGGGCCTTACACTTTTAAGTGTAGTTCTTTGTGCGGCCTCCAGAGGCAGTAGCTATACACCCACTGTCTGGGTCTCCCAATTGGAGCTAGAAGAAAAGGAATTTACGGTAAGTAAACAAAATTCCCTTCTTTCAGATCGTGCTGGCTCCCCTCTCTCTCTGTTTGGTTGTAGTTATGCTACAAATGTCTGGTGGCTGGTCACCACCATGCTATGCACGCCTGATCTTGGTTTGCAATATATTCCTCCTGTTGGTAGCTGTACACATTCAGTTGCCTCACCCTTTCCACAGGCATTGCTAATTAAGCACCATACTTGGATCTGGTCCGCCTTTATCAATGGTTGCTCTCTGGCACTGGGAGGGTCAGTTCTGATATAGTCCTGGTATGTGTAGAGCTTCCTCCACATGCTGGGACCTGGGCTGGTCTCTATCCACAATTGCCTCTTTTGCAACATAGAAGCGGTTATATATACAGGTTACAGGTATGTGTGCTCCATTATGGTTCTGCTTTTAACTTTATCTAGGAGGCCGCATGGCACATGAAATACAGAATATAGAGTAGGACCCCCCTATTGAGATTTGCCGTGACGTTGGCAGGGGTGGCTCAAAGAATTGATCAATTATTTGCTAAAAATCTCATTTATATTACAGTACAGTTGGAATAAATCTGTGAATTTGCACTTTTTATATGATGCATGCCATTTTCAGATCGTGCTGGCTCCCCTCTCTCTCTGTTTGGTTGTAGTTATGCTACAAATGTCTGGTGGCTGGTCACCACCATGCTATGCACGCCTGATCTTGGTTTGCAATATATTCCTCCTGTTGGTAGCTGTAGACATTCAGTTGCCTCACCCTTTCCACAGGCATTGCTAATTAAGCACCATACTTGGATCTGGTCCGCCTTTATCAATGGTTGCTGTCTGCCACTGGGAGGGTCAGTTCTGATATAGTCCTGGTATGTGTAGAGCTTCCTCCACATGCTGGGACCTGGGCTGGCCTCTATCCACAATTGCCTCTTTTGCAACATAGAAGCGGTTATATATACAGGTTACAGGTATGTGTGCTCCATTATGGTTCTGCTTTTAACTTTATCTAGGAGGCCGCATGGCACATGAAATACAGAATATAGAGTAGGACCCCCCTATTGAGATTTGCCGTGACGTTGGCAGGGGTGGCTCAAAGAATTGATCAATTATTTGCTAAAAATCTCATTTATATTACAGTACAGTTGGAATAAATCTGTGAATTTGCACTTTTTATATGATGCATGCCATTTTCAGATCATGCTGGCTCCCCTCTCTCTCTGGTTGGTTGTAGTTATGCTACAAATGTCTGGTGGCTGGTCACCACCATGCTATGCACGCCTGATCTTGGTTTGCAATATATTCCTCCTGTTGGTAGCTGTACACATTCAGTTGCCTCACCCTTTCCACAGGCATTGCTAATTAAGCACCATACTTGGATCTGGTCCGCCTTTATCAATGGTTGCTGTCTGGCACTGGGAGGGTCAGTTCTGATATAGTCCTGGTATGTGTAGAGCTTCCTCCACATGCTGGGACCTGGGCTGGCCTCTATCCACAATTGCCTCTTTTGCAACATAGAAGCGGTTATATATACAGGTTACAGGTATGTGTGCTCCATTATGGTTCTGCTTTTAACTTTATCTAGGAGGCCGCATGGCACATGAAATACAGAATATAGAGTAGGACCCCCCTATTGAGATTTGCTGTGACGTTGGCAGGGGTGGCTCAAAGAATTGATCAATTATTTGCTAAAAATCTCATTTATATTACAGTACAGTTGGAATAAATCTGTGAATTTGCACTTTTTATATGATGCATGCCATTTTCAGATCGTGCTGGCTCCCCTCTCTCTAGTTCCGTATTGGGAGACCCAGCACCCTCCCTGTTGCCTGTTGGCAATTTTCTTGTTCCGGGTGTTATCACCGGCTGTTGTCGTGGACAGAGTCTGTGGGTGGCTATTCTCCTTCAGCTTTTGCACTAAACTGGCTAGGACTGGCTACCAGGGGGTGTATAAGCTCAGAGGGAGGAGCTACACTTTTAAGTGTAGTACTTTGTGTGTCCTCCGGAGGCAGAAGCTAAACACCCATGGTCTGGGTCTCCCAATACGGAACTATAAGAAAAAGAATTTACGGTAAGTAAACAAAATTCTCTTTTTTTTTTTCTTTTCTTATCTGAAGTCCTTTATCTAGCTGAGTGCTGTGTAAAAATAATTCTGCCCCCGCTCCTGACGGCTGTCTTTCCTCTACCCCTCCATTCTCTGAGATAGAGGTGTAGGTGGTTGTGCACAGATCTGCAGTGGAAAGGGGAGAAAGTATCTAAAGTTTTATGGAGAGCAGAGAAAACCATATTATATAGGATCAGTAGAGATCATCATGGGTAATAAGCAATACATGGATATGTTCTGTCTGTGACCACAGGAGCCTTTGTGGCCGGACTGGACGCCGGTCTCGTTTACAATTCTTTTCCGAAGATGGGGGAGCGCTGGATCCCGGATGATCTTCTGGCTTTCTCTCCAACATTGAGAAACGTTTTTGAAAATCCAACAACAGTGCAGTTCGATCACCGCATCCTGGTAAGTTGTGTATATTATCGGTGTGAGTACTTGAATCTATCCATATGCGCACTCACCACAGGAAAGCTCAGTTATTGATGTGGATCGCCCACAGGACTCATAACCCCAGAGTCAGCCAGGAAATGAGATAATAAATTGCAGATTATACTAAATCTTTTTTTGCAGACTACATACTGTGTAATAGTATCTTGCCCCATACCTGACTGGCATGATACCAAGTATAGCATAGCTGGGAAGAGCAGGGTTAATCCTAGCTCAGCAGGTCTTGATTACGAGTGCCCCTGCAGTGGTTAGCTAAAGAACCACAAAATGGGTTGAGTGTGCGGCTGGTGAGTCTGTCTGCTGGATGTAGCAGAGGGGAGTGTGTAAGCTGAAGCTGGGAGAGACAAGCCAGGGTCTCTCTGTGAACGGAGTGATCGGGGGGTCAGCTGAGGAGCGGAGCAGTCTTTGGTCCTAGAGAAGAAATGGATCATTTAATGGTGGACAGTCTACAGAGTGTGAGGGCTGGAGAAATCTCATACTGATCGGTGTGTGTGGGTGGACGTGTATCTGCTGGAGTATTACCCTTCTGTATGTACTGTACTGTCCTGCTGTATGTACCTCTGTGCCGGAGCATGACCATTTTGTTTTATAGTCCCCCTGGGGTTTAAGGAGCTAATAAACCTTGCCTTATTGAACTAAACATGTTGCCAGAGTGAACACTGCCCAATACCCCGTGCCTATGTGAACAAACCCCTACATTTTCACAAGGGTATCAGGAAAAATGCACCATAAAATTAATTGTGCAATTTCTCCTGAGTACACCGATATCTCATATGTGGGGGAAATCAACTGTTTGGGTGCACGGCAAGGCTCGGAAGAGAAGGAGCATCATTTGAATTTTTGAAAGCAAAATTGTCTGGAATAATTAGCAGACGCGATGATGCGTTTGGAGACCCCCTGCGGTGCCTAAACAATGGAGCTCCCCCACAAGTGACCCCATTTTGGAAACTAGACCCCTCATGGAATTTATCTAGATGTTTATTGAGCACTTTGAACCACTAGGGGCTTCACAAAAGTTAATAACTTTGAGCTGTGAAAGTAAAAAAAAAAAAAAAAATTACCACGAAATTGTTACTTCAACCAGGTAGCTTTTTTTTTCACAAGGGTATCAGGAAAAATTGCAACATAAAATGTATTGTGCATTTTCTCCTGAGTACACAGATACCTCATATGTGGTGGAAATCAAATGTTTGGGCGCACAGTAGGGCTCGGAAGGCAAGGAGCGCCATTTGACTTTTCAAACGCAAAATTGTCTGGAATCGTTAGTGGATGCCATGTTGTGTTTGGAGACCCCCTGAGGTGCCTAAACAATGGAGCTCCCCCACAAGTGACCCCATTTTGGAAACTAGACCCCTCATTGAATTTATCTAGATGTTTACTGAACACTTTGAACCCCTGGAGGCTTCACAAAAGTTTAGAATGTTCAGCCGTGAAAATATATATATTTTTTTTTTTACCATGAAATTGTTATTTCAACCAGGTAGCTTTTTTTTCCAAAAGGGTATCAGGAAAAAATGCACCATAAAATGTATTGTGCAATTTCTCCTGAGTACACAGATACCTCATATGTGGTGGAAAGTAATTGTCTGGGCACACGGCGGGGCTCAGAAGAGAAGGAGCGCTATTTCACAGCAAAATTGGTTGGAATTATTAGCGTACGCCATGTTGCGTATGGAGACCCCCTGAGGTGCCTAAACAATTGAGCTCCCCCACAAGTGACCTCATTTTGGAAACTAGACCCCCATGGCATAAATCTACATGGGTAATGAGCACTTTGAACCCTCAGGTGCTTCATACATTGAGGCATAAAAACAAAAAAGTACTTTTTTTTTCCACAAAAATGTTATTTTAGGCTCAATTTTTTAATTTTTACAGGGGTATCAGGATAAAATGGACCGCAAAATTTGTTGGGCAATTTGTTCTGAGTATGCTGATACCTCATATGTGGCAGAAAACCACTGTTTGGGCGCACGGCAGAGCTCCAGAGGGAAGGAGCGTCATTTGACTTTTTAAATGGAAAATTAGCTGGAATCGTAAGTCGCACCATGTTGCGTTTGGAGATCCCCCCACATGTGACCCCATGTTTGAAACTAGACCCCCCCATACAAAGAAATATTAGTTTGGCAAAATAAAAAATACAGACGTCAGTAAAAAAATAATAAAAAAAATAAATAAATATATATATATATAAATATATATATATATATATATATATATATATATATATATATAATATAAAATAATGAGCGCCTGCAACTGACACTAAGGCAAGTGCCACACGTGAGAGCAATGCACAAATCTCGCAACGCATCACGCGGCACAGCCGCACCCTCCTGTCTGGAAGAGAGCGACCATGCCGGATGATGCGGTGTGAGACTTGTGCATCGTTCTCATGTGTGGCACTGGGCTGACCCTTACAATATTCAGTAAAAAATACTGTAGTTGACGATTACTACAGTATAATTTTACTGGCCCTAAACTAAGTTTATTTGTATTTATTTCTTAGTTTACATAAAAAAAATTAGGACGAACGCACGGATGTGCTGCAAAAAGGGGGGGACTAGGTGGGATGGAAAAAAGATGGATGGAGGATAGAAGAGGGCGCAACGGATGCAGGAGCAGCGGAGGATGGGAGAGGGGGTGCGGCGGAGGATGGGAGAGGGCGCGGCGGATGGATGGGAGAGGGCGTGGTGGATGGAGGAGCGGCGGAGGATGGGTGAGGGCACAACGGATGCAGGCGCGGCGGAGGAAGGGGGGGGGGGCGAGGGGAGTGGGAGGTGAGATTGGGGATAGCTACCTTACAGAATGGATCTAGGCAGCAGGATTGCAGCAGATCCGGGAGGGAGGAAGGGGGCAGAGGATTAAGGGGATGGGAGAGAGCAGGCAGCAGATCAGGGAGGGGGCAGAGGCTATTCGGGGAGTGAGGTGTCAGATGCAGGGGCGCAGAGGCTGATGGGGGAGTGAGGTGTCAGATGCAGGGGCGCAGAGGCTGATGGGGGAGTGAGGTGTCAGATGCAGGGGCGCAGAGGCTGATGGGAGAGTGAGGTTCAGATGCAGGGGCGCAGAGGCTGATGGGGGAGTGAGGTGGCAGATGCAGGGGCGCAGCGGCAGATGCAGGGGCGCAGCGGCAGATGGGGAGAGTGCGGCGGCAGATGGGGAGAGTGCGGCGGCAGATGGGGAGAGTGCGGCGGCAGATGGGGAGAGTGCGGCGACTGATGGGGAGAGTGCGGCGGCAGATGCAGGGGCGGTTGAGTGGCAGATGGGGAGAGTGCGGCGGCAGATGGGGAGAGTGCGGCGGCAGATGGGGAGAGTGCGGCGGCAGATGGGGAGAGTGCGGCGGCAGATGGGGAGAGTGCGGCGGCAGATGGGGAGAGTGCGGCGGCAGATGCAGGGGCGGTGGAGTGGCTGATGGGGAGAGTGCAGTGGCTGATGGGGAGAGTGCGGCGGCTGATGCAGGGGCGGTGGAGCGGCTGATGGGGAGAATGCAGTGGCTGATGGGGAGAGTGCGGCGGCTGATGCAGGGGCGGTGGAGCGGCTGATGGGGGGAGTGCAGTGGCTGATGGGGAGAGTGCAGTGGCTGATGGGGAGAGTGCGGCGGCTGATGGGGAGAGTGCAGTGGCTGATGGGGAGAGTGCGGCGGCTGATGCAGGGGCGGTGGAGCGGCTGATGCAGGGGCGGTGGAGCGGCTGGTGGGGAGAGTGCAGTGGCAGATGCAGGGGCGGTGGAGCGGCTGATGGGGAGAGTGCAGCGGCAGATACAAGCAGGCAGCAGAAAGAAAGCAGCAGCGTCTGATGCGGGGGGGGCGCAGCGTGAGGAGAGCAGCGGCGTCAGATGCCCCCATGCATCTGACGCCGCTGCTCTCCTCCCGCTGCGCCACCCCCTGCATCTGACGCCGCTGCTCTCTTACTGCTGAGTAGCGGCGTAACATACAGGGGCGAAGCGGAAAAGTAGCGGCGTCACGTGCAGGAGCGCAGCGGGAGAGCAGGGGCGAAGCACATGGAGCAGGGCAGCGGTGGATCGGGGGCTGTGACTCACAGATGGGCGCCCGCAGGGATCGCTCTCCTCAGATTCCACGGAGGGAGAAGCTAAGGAGAGCGATCTGCTACAGCGAGCTCACCCGATCCCAGATGCACGGTACTGCTTGGAGAAATCGGTCACAAGGCCGATCTCTCCAATCAGAGCTGGGGGCAGGTACAGTAAAGCTCACTGAGCTCCAGCCAATGGCCAGTGCTGCAGCTGCACTGACAGAGCTGGATTTCAATGCTTCAGCAATTTTCAATGGCTGAAACATAACACTGGCTGTGATTGGCTGAGCGGCGTTCGTCAGCCAATCACAGCCTCTGTAGGTCCAGGAAGGAGACACCACCCCTCCTGAGGTCAGGTACAAGTCCTCTCCTTCCCGAATCTACAGTTTTTTAAAACCGATCGTGGTGCCCGGTGCTCTGGTGCCGCGATTCCGCCATGACGGATGTATCCGTCATGGGTCTTTAAGTACCAGGGCACCATGACGGCTAGATCCGTCAAAGGTCGTGAAGGGGTTAAGAGTATAGCTGCAATGATGGAATAACATGCCGCAGCGCACAAAGGCACCTATCATGGGGACGGGCACAGAGAGAGGCATTTGTTTGCCTATTAGATATGAGCAAATGCATTTGTAGGACCCAGTCCAGTGATCGATCAGTAATCCATGGCCGCTGGCGTCCCTGCTCCATTTTTTGAGTAGCTAGCCTAGCCGGCTAATCAGTGGAGTAGCTGTGGATGCCGGCAACTAGGAGACAGGACACTGACCAAGGTCCTATGAATCAATTAGCTCATCTCTAATGTTTACAAACAAATGCTGCTTTTTTATTAATTTATTTCATTTGTCAATTTTTTTGCTTTTTGTTTGAGTTTTTGCAATTGTTTGTACCTTGTTTTTATAGGGGATCAGCTCAGTAGCGGCCATCACTGGCTTATATTACTATTCCCGGAAGATTCCTCTGCCCCGAAGAGCAAGACTCGCTGTGAACTCGCTCATTGCTGTGGCCTATTTACAGGTAGCGTACGACCCTGCGGATACTCCTGCTGTGAACTAGTGTCAGGCGTTTCCAGAAAAGCACAGATTTGACATAATGTATAGATGTTTAGTCCTCCTGTTTTTGGGTTAATAAAAAAAATAACATATATGTATATATATATGTGTGTGTGTGTATATATATATATATATATGCGTGTGTGTGTGTATATATATATAGAACTCTGTATATAAGAGCCCAGGCCGCTGTGTATAATGTGAAAAAGACCTTTCTAATACTCACCTAGGTGGCGGTCCAGTCCAATGTGTGTCGCTGTTCTCTGTCTAGTGCCTCCTATCTTCTTACAATCGCCGTCCTCGTCCCCAGCCCCGTGTGCAGGACGCGTCCTGCATCATTCACACAGCGGCCTCCATTGGGCTCCAGCGCATGCGCGCGTCTCTGTCCTGCTGAGAGCAGAGCATAGTACTGTAAAGTGCGAGGAAAGGTGAAAGACAGCCCACGCATGCGCGCTACAGTACTTTGATCTGCCTTCAAATGGGCAGAGCAAAGTGCACATGTGCAAGAGCACAATGGTGGCCTCTGTGTGAATGACGCAGGATGCATCATGCACACAGGGTTGGGCAGGAGGACGGTGATCACCCAAGATAGAGGAGGCGCCGGACCTAGAGCTGCGACACAAATCGGACTGGACCGCCACCTAGGTGAGTATAATAAAGGTGATTTTTTTACGTTCTAGAGAGCGGCCTGGGCTCTTATATACAGTATTCTAGAATGCTGTATATAAGAGCTCACTGCTGGTGTCCACAGATCATAAGGGGAAATACCTAGTGGCAGGTTCCCTATTAAAAAAAAAAAAAATGGGGGGAAAAAGTGTGGTGAAATGGTGAAGAACAATGGGAGGCCATAAGGACACCTGGGCGGGTTATTCTCCTTTAATGCTCTTCTCATAAATTGAAAATGGCATTTAAGGACACACAGGAGTGATTGTAACTAGCTCTGGTCGCTTCTGTTACAGGCAGACACTGGCTGTACAAGACAGCTGGCATCTGCTGCTTCTGGTGCCTTCTCCACTCCTGAGCCTGCTTCATACAATCGATGTGTAACCTACATACAGTGTGTCCACCCATATCCTGTCCACCGCCATTAGCTTGATAACGGCGGCAGCTATAGGCATAGAAGTGGTGTCTAGGTATAGTAAAGTATCCATGTGCTACGCAATGAAACCACCTATAGCGCCACCTGGTGGAAAACAACGAAATTAGCATTTTTATTTCGAAAACGGAACGAGATAGGGGAAAAAAAAAGTGAATAAAAAAATTGTAGGGCATCATCAATTCAATACGAATCGACACCTTGCATACAGAAATGCTATGATGTGAAACCCATGACCCCCCAAAACATTGAATGCTTGTCACGCATATGGCGCTCATGTAACTTTGATGCTCACAGTGGCCCCCGTCAGCTGCAATGCACATCTGGCCTCTGCACAGCATACTGTATCTTGCTGCACGTTGTGCAATATGGTAGGTGACACGTTTGCACAAGCATCTGTGATACGTCGTCGTAGGTCCTGCAATGTTGGTGGAGGGGTCGCATACACCTGCTGCTTGATGTGACCTCACAGAAAGAAGTCCAATGGGGTCAGCTCAGGTGAGCATGGAGGCCACTCCACACAGCCACCATACCCAATGACTTTTAGGAAGGTCTCCATGAGGTATCGCTTCACGTCCGCAGCCTTGTGAGTGTTACACGTTCTAATCATAGCATTTCTGTATGCAAGGTGTCGATTCGTATTGAATTGATGATGCCCTACAACTTTGTAATTCACTTTTTTTCTCTCTCGTTCCGTTTTTGAGATAAAAATGCTAACTCCGTTGTTTTCCACCAGGTGGCGCTATAGGTGGTTTCATTGCATAGCGCATTGCTACTTTACTATACCTAGACACCACTTCTATGCCTACAGCTGCCGCCGCTCTCAAGTTAATGGCGCTGGACAGGATATAGGATATGGGTGGACACACTGTATACAAAGGGGGTAATAATTTCAGGAGTGACCTTTCCAGAACACCCGTCCGACCTTCTAATGTTTGTTCTTCTTCTTTCTCAGGTCACATTGGGCATCAGCACTCTGCTCTTGTACGTCCCTACACCTTTAGCTGCCACCCACCAGTCCGGCTCGCTCGCTCTCCTCAGTATGGCCATCTGGCTCATGAATGAACTTAGGCGAGTTCCAAAGTAACGACCGAGACATGAAGACATTATTTTTTTTTTTTTTTTAATTTGGAATCATGAAAACATTTTTGAAATAGACTATTTAACTACGGAAAGATTCTTCATTTTCTGTATTTTTTTTCTGATCTGGTCCATAAATCATTTTCTTTTACGTATATTAAACCTGTTCTTTCTAAAATGTGGCGCTTTATTTCTATTGAATTTTTCTTTAAATATAAGATCATGGTCTTTGCTAAATAACGTTTTATAGCATTTCTTTGTCGCTCCATTGGGAGACCCAGACAATTGGGTGTATAGCTACTGCCTCCGGAGGCCACACAAAGTATTACACTTAAAAGTGTAAACCCCTCCCCTCTGCCTATACACCCTCCCGTGCATCACGGGCTCCTCAGTTTTTATGCTTTGTGCGAAGGAGGCTGACATCCACGCATAGCTCCACATCTTAGTCAGCAGCAGCTGCTGACTATGTCGGATGGAAGAAAAGAGGGCCCATATTAGGGCCCCCAGCATGCTCCCTTCTCACCCCACTCTGAGACGGCGGTGCTGTTAAGGTTGAGGTACCCATTGCGGGTACAGAGGCTGGAGCCCACATGCTGTTTTCCTTCCCCATCCCTTTAGGGCTCTGGGTGAAGTGGGATCCTAATCGGTCTCCAGGCACAGGGGACCGTGCTCCCTCCGCAGCCCCTGGGGAATCTGCTGGACAGGAGCCGGGTATCGTCAGGGACAAGGCCCTGCTACTGTGAGGTACTCTGTGTCCCCGTGGGGACCGCGCATGGAGCGCTGGTGCCATATACACTGCAGCACTGCTGGGTGTGTTAGTGCGCCGGGGGACCACCGCGCCGGCCGCGCTGTGAGGTACTCTGTGTCCCCGTGGGGACCGCGCATGGAGCGCTTGTGCCATACACACTGCAGCACTGCTGGGTGTGTTAGTGCGCCGGGGACTACCGCGCCGGCCGCGCTTATTTGCGGGCCGCGCTTATAAATTTAGTCCCCGGCTTTTGCGGCCTAGTATCGCATATTCCCGCCCACAGGCCTGCCAGTCAGGGGAAGGGCGGGACGCTGCACAGGACGTCAGCGCTGAGGGCTGGAGCATACTCTGTATCCTCCTCCCCCCTCACTCAGCACAGTGGGGCTCCAGATTCCCGCACTTTCTAGGGCACGCCCACGGCCCCCTTCTTCCCACAGAGCGCCGGCAGCCATTACTGTCAGCACTTCTGACGCTGGAGAGGAGAGACACCAGGGAGGCCCAGGCAGGGATTCTGGTGATCACACAGGGGAGTGGTCCCTACATGTCCAAGAACGATGTAGGAGACATTCTGTCTTACGGTCACAGGATAGAGCTCAGTTCTCGTCCTCCGACTCGTTGCTTCAGAGCATCTCCGTCCCCCGAACGAGCCGATGCACGTTTCCAGGCGGTGAACACTCCGAAGGCAGGAGGAGTTGCGATCCTCGTTCCCATTCAAGAACGTAGTCGCGGCTTTTTACTCCAGCTTGTTCGTGGTACCAGATAGGACGGATCACTCCGCCCTGTTCTGGACTTCACACTGCTCAACGGACAGAGAACCTGACGGTTCCGGATGGAATCTCTCCGCTTGCCATCGCCTTTGATGGCCCAAGGAGGCTTCCTAGCATCAATCGACATCAGGGATGTTTATCTCCACGTGCCGATTGTACCAGAATATCAGCGCTTCCTGCGCTTCGCCATAGGGAACGAACACTTTCTGTTCGTGGCACTAACTGCCGGCCTGGTGACAGCCCTACGGGTCTTCACCAAGGTCATGACAACGGTGGTAGCGGTCCTACTCTCTCAGGCAATCTGCTGGTCAAGGCCCCCTCTCGGGTGGCATGTCAACACAGCTTCCGCTGGACAAACAGCGTTCACTACTGACAGGGGTGCAATCGTTCCTTCGAGCCCAGTCACACCCTTTGAGGCGCCTCAGGCACTTCCTAGAGAAGTTGGTGGCAGCAATGGAGGCAGCTCCGTTTGCGCAGATTCATCTGCGCACACTTTATTGGGACTTTCTCCGCAAATGGGACAGCAAATCGACGTCCCTCGACAAGAACGTTGCTCCTTCTCGGGCAGCCATGGCCTCCCTTCAGTGGTGGCTTCTTCCCACTCTTGTCGAAGGAAAAATCCTTCCTGCCCACATCCTGGGCTGTGGTCACGGCGGACGCGAGTCTGTCAGGGAGTCTTCCTCCGCCACAGGGCTCAGGGTACATGGACTCAGCAGAGTCCTCCCTCCAGATCAATGTTCTGGAGGTAAGGGCAGTGTTCTAGCCCTAAAAGCGTTCCAGCCATGGCTGGAAGGCAGGCAGATCCGAATTCAGTCGGACAACGCCACGGCGGTGGCATACATCAACCACCAAGGCGGCACAAGCAGTCGGCAAGCCTTCCAGCAAGTCCAGCGGATTCTGCTGTGGGTGGAAGCCACAGCCTCCACCATCTCCGCAGTTCACATCCCGGGCGTAGAAAACTGGGAAGCACACAGAGCTCTGGCGGCAGACGCATTAGTTCAGGATTGGTCGCAGTTTCCACTGCCTCACGTATTTCTCCTCTGGCACTGCTGCCCAGAGCGTTACGCAGGATCAGATCCGACTGCCGCCGCGCCATCCTCGTCGCTCCAGACTGGCCGAGGAGGTCGTGGTACACGGATCTGTGGCATCTCACGGTAGGCCAACCGTGGACACTACCAGACCGGCCAGCCTTGCTGTCTCAAGGGCTGTTTTTTCCATCTGAATGCTGCGGCCCTCAACCTGACTGCGTAGCCATTGAGTCCTGGATCCTAGCGTCTTCAGGGTTATCTCAAGAGGTCATTGCCACTATGAGACAAGCCAGGAAACCAACGTCCGCCAAGATCTACCACAGGACGTGGAAGATCTTCTTATCCGGGTGCTCTGATCAGAGTTTTACTCTCTGGCCATTCGCCTTGCCCACTTTCTGTCCTTCCTTCAATCCGGAATGGAAAAGGGGTTGTCTCTCGGTTCCCTCAAGGGACAAGTTTCGGCGCTTTCTGTGTTGTTTTCAAAAGCGTCTAGCCAAACTCCCTCAGGTACACACGTTCCTGCAGGGGGTTTTCCACATAGTCCCTCCTTACAAGCATCGGCTAGAACCCTGGGATCGGAACAGGGTGATACCGGCTCTTCAGAAACCACCCTTCGAGCCAATGTTTGATATTCTTTTCCACGACTTTCGCAGAAGGTGGTCTTCCTAGTGGCAGTCACGTCACTCCGCAGAGTGTCTGACATAGCAGCGCTGTCATACAAAGCCCCCCTTCCTGGTGTTTCACCAGGACAAGGTGGTTCTGCGTCCGGTTCCGGAATTTCTCCCGAAGGTGGTATCCTCTGTTCATCTCAATCAGGATATCTTCTTACCTTCTTTTTGTTCTCATCCGGTTCACCAATGTGAAAAGGATTTGCACTTGTTAGGTCTGGTGAGAGCACTCAGACTCTACATTTCTCGTACGGCGCCCCTGCGCCGCTCGGATGCGCTCTTGTCCTTGTCGCTGGCCAGCGTAAAGGGTCGCAAGCTCCCAAGTCAACTTGGCTCGGTGGATCAAGGAACCAATTCTTGAAGCCTACCGTTCTGCTGGGCTTCCGGTTCCTTCAAGGCTGAAGGCCCATTCTGCCAGAGCCGTGGGTGCGTCCTGGGCGTTACTGCACCAGGCTACGGCTCAGCAGGTGTGTCAGGCGACTACCTGGTTGAGTCTGCACGCCTTCACGGAGCACTATCTAGTGCATACCTACGCTCGGCAGATGCCAGCTTAGGTAGGCGAGTCCTTCAGGCGGCGGTTGTCCACCTGTAGGAAGGAGCCGTTTTACGGCTCTTTTACCGAGGTATTCTTTTACCCACCCAGGGACTGCTTTTGGACGTCCCAATTGTCTGGGTCTCCCAATGGAGCGACAAAGAAGAAGGGAATTTTGTTTACTTACCGTAAATTCCTTTTCTTCTAGCTCCAATTGGGAGACCCAGCACCCGCCCCTGTTCCCTTCGGGCTATTATTTCTTGTGTACACATGTTGTGCAGATTGAATTGTTCTTGGTCATGGTTTCAGTTCTCCGAACATCCTTCGGATTGAATTTACCTTAGACCAATTTATAAGTTTCCTCCTTCCTGCTTTTGCACCAAAACTGAGGAGCCCGTGATGCACGGGAGGGTGTATAGGCAGAGGGGGAGGGGTTTACACTTTTAAGTGTAATACTTTGTGTGGCCTCCGGAGGCAGTAGCTATACACCCAATTGTCTGGGTCTCCCAATTGGAGCTAGAAGAAAAGGAATTTACGGTAAGTAAACAAAATTCCCTTCTTTTGTAATAAAATGTACATGGTAATGTTTCCCTTCAACTATTGTAACTTAAAGGGGGTTGTCTCCTCTCAGAAAATCTTGTTCCCCGGGTGCTGTTTGTTATAAAACAAACAAACAAGCCATGCTTTACTCACCCTTACCAGGTCCAGCGCTGAGTCTCTGCTGCTCCAGGTGTCCAGTATTGGCTTCAACGCTAATGTCACGTCCACAGCGCAGCAACCAATCAGTGAGCTCTGCGGCTCTGCCCGTGCAGACGGAATGGTCTTCGTAGAGCTGCTGAGCTCACTGATTGGCTGCTGGCGTCTGTATTATACTCCACTACTGCTGGTTATTAATGTACACCGTCAACAAGTTTCCATGAAGTCTCTAGTCAGATATTCCCTTAAAAGTTAGCTGAGATCCTGTAATGTATAGAACAATTTTCTGCCCACACAACCTGACAGCTGCAGCGTGTACTGAGCAGTGTGAGATCTCAGCAGGGAGGAGGGACACTGAGGAGCTTCCCATCAGGCTAGGTGAGCAGGGAATGTGCAGCAGCAGGGTGAAGGGACACTGGGGATCTATTAATCAGGCAAGGTGGCAGAGATTCAGTTAAGCTTTCATAAAGGATTATGCAGCCATTCTGACATGGATTAAAGGGAATCGGTCAGCAGGTTTTTGCTATCTCATTTGAGAACAGCATGTTGTAGGCAAAGGGACCCTGAATCCAACGATGTATCACTTAGATTACTGGATGAAGCTGTTCTGATACAAAGTTTTTACATTTAGCAATGCAGCAGAGTTGAGAAAGCTGTCCCCACCCACACCAGGCTCTCTATGTACAATGTCTATAGACAGTGAGCTGCTAATCATAAGAGGAGAAGTTCTGGACAACATGGCACAAGCTAACTAGTCACAACAAGTATAGTGTCCTAGTGATAAAACACTTTGTAAAAAAAAAAAACAGCACAGGAGGTGGCACATGACACAACCTTCAATTATGTGTTTTAACCCCTACAGCATGCGGTCCTTAAATTACATAGCAAAAACCTGACTCATTCCCTTTAACAAAGTAAGTACAATAGCTTCATCGGGCGTGAGAGATCTATTTAGTAATGTTTGCAGTTTGTACAGTGAAATCTAATGACATTCACAACCATTTTTTCTCATTGTATTTACGATGAACATTGAGGGCTTGTTTTTTTGCTGGGTGAGTTGTACTTTTGAATGACACCACCATTCATTTTACCACATAGCGTACTGGAAGACGGGGAAAGAATTCCAAATGGGGAGAAATGTCCAGTTTTTTTTTATTGTTTTAGTAGTTAAAAAAAAAATCAGAAGTTTGCAAAAAAAAAAAATTGGGGGTTGTGTCGCCATTTCCAGGACCCGTCACATTTCCATTTTCAGTTGATGGAGCCGTGATATAGCTTATTTTTTTGCTGGGCGAGGTAACATTTTTATTGATACAATTTTGTTTGTATATTATGTTTAATGAGGCAAAAGGGGGGTAATTGAACTTTGGTTTTTTTTGTTTTTATTTCATACTAGCTGTAGTAACCGGGCGTTGCCTGGGATAGTAACTGTTTGTCTGAGTCGCTGTCTGTCTGTCTCTCTGTCTATGTCTGTCTGTCTGTTTTTATCTCTGTCTTTGTATCAGTCTATCTCTGTGTCTGTTTCTCTCTTTCCCTGTCTGTCTCAATCAAGGTCTGTCGCTTTCCCTATCTGTCTTTCCCAGTCTGTCTCTTTCCCAGTCTGTCTGTCTCTTTACCTGTCCGTCTACCCACAGACATCATATTACCTCACACATAAGCTTCTTATACTAACAATGTCCTTTGTTCCTATAGCAACCACTCACAGCTCCTATTAATAACCTGTAGTTCCAAGTTCCATTCACTTTAATGGAGGCAGGTTTTTTGGGGAGTAACTAAAAGCGTGGGGTTAAATTTTCCTGACAAAATATAGTCTACAATGTTCCCTGAGTCACATGAGGTGTCTGTGCCAAATTTTGTGAGTGTAAATGCGACGGTGCGGATTCCTTTAGCGGACACACACACACAGCTTTATATATTAGATTTTTTAAAACTTTTTTCTTAATTTTTACTGCTCTTAATAGTCTTTTTAGAGGACTTGAAGCTGCGATCATATGATCACCTGTGCTACATACAGCAGTGCCCCAGCATTGCTGTATATAGTGAAAATCAGTCTCCTTTGAAGCCCGGCTTCAGGCAGGTATCAGAGGAGTGCTGCTATGACAAGCATGGAGGGGTTCAGCAGTGGTGCCATGGTAATCCATGGTGGGCCGAAGTGAGCTGAAAATGGTGCGGCCCTATGCTGGAGCATGTAAAATGCAGCTGGCAGAGTTTGACAGTGGGATTTAACAGGTTAACAATTGTACCTGGAGTTCCACCCGCCATTGTTAGAGGCAAATTCTGACTGTAACACACAGGCTTCCGGCTTGTGCTGTAGACGTATGGCAGATGTTGTGAAGGGGTTAAAGGGGTTTTCCTATGAATAAAGTTCATTTTAATCAATAGATCTTAGAATAATAATAAATTCCACAATTGGATGTGTTGTATCAAATGTGCCCCTGCTATGTACTGTGTAATAGCCGTGTCTGACCGTACAGGGACATGGTCTGATCAACACATGGTCAATTGTTTTTGCCATTTGGGTTTTGCACTGCAAAGCTGCGTTTTTGCCCAAATTTCTGCCACAAAAAGGCAGCATTTTGAACAGTATAGTGCGGTCTAGAAACCCAAATTCCCATAGACTTTGCTTGAAAAGCAGAACACATCCATTTTGGCATTAAACGCTGCAGTTGAAAAAGCAGGTAAAAAGCAAAGTGCAGTCGCACTTTTAGGCTAGGTTCATATTTCCGTCAATTTGTATCAGCCACAATCTGCGGCTCTGGTAAACAACGGAATCCGTTTGGCGGATTCTGTTGTTTCCCATAGACTTGTATGAGTGGCGGATTGCGACTGATGACCTTGCATTGCATCGCATCCGCTGCGCAGCGCATCAGTCGTCTTTGGACTGATCGCCGGGCGGAAACAGCGCAGTCTCAGAGGAGATCTCATTTATATGTATAAATACATGTGTGGTCAATATAAAGGACTGGCACATGACTTATTTCTTCCGAAGACAATACTAAGGACCAGGGGGCACTCACTGCAAGTGGAAGAAAAGCGATTCCGACAGCTAAATAGGAAAGGGTTCTTTACAGTTAGAGCAGTCAGATTGTGGAATGCCGACCACAAGAGGTAGTAATGGCAGATACTATAACAGCTTTTATATCAGGGCTGGAGGATTTCCTCAGTACACACAACATTGTTGGTTATAAATGACTTGGTGACCAGGTGTAGAACTGGTGGAGGAAGGGTGAACTAGATGGACCTAGGTCTTTTTTCAACCTTAGTAACAATGTAACAAGTATGTAACGTTTTTTGGGCCGTCAAAATTAACGCACCGTGTAGGAATCTGTCAAGCTTGTAATGGATGTCTATGGTGCTGGATTCCGTCATGCTCTACTGAGCATGCCCAGCATGTTTGCCACACCCACTGGGCTGTCCCAAACACAAACAGATCATGACGGATCCGTCAAAAAACGGACGCACAGTGGATGTAACGGACGCGACTGATCAGTTTTTTCACAGGATTCCTGTGAACGGAATCCTGTGAAAAACACATCCGTTGCATCTAAAAAACGACGGTGCGTCGCTGATGGACCTGACATTTAAAACAACGTAAATGTGAACCTAGCCTAACCAGAATCCCCAAGTCCTTCTCCTGTTCTGTAGTCCTGAGTTTACTTTCAAGACTTCAGGAACAAAAACCTCTGGAAAGATGAGTGGAGATGATTGATTATAATGCCTGCACCATGTCTAGTGAAAACCACATGAGCCCATACACCTCATACCAGCTGTGGAGCCCGGTAGTGGAGGGGTGAAGATTTGGACTCATTTTGCAGCCACATCACTCAAGCTCCTTTGCGGTCAGTGAGTGATCTCCTGCGTATAAAACAGTATTATAGGGTCAAAAGTGAGTTACTACGCCCTATTTTCACTACAACCATCATGGCGGCATTCTGGGTTGTCCTCTATCGTCCTGTATGGAGCTGAATGAGCTTTACAGGTTTCCCAGAATGAAACCTGTACATCTCTGATCTGCAAGAAGCAAAAAGTGGGTCAATTTGGTTTTCTTGGTCTCTTCTGGTGCATTTGCAGCTGCAGATTGTCTTCCCTAGGAGCTGCACAAGGTAAATGGTAAAGGGGTTGTCTATGTTCAAAAAATTGACCATGACATACAAAGCCATGCACAACCTGTCTCCTCCCTACATCTGTGACCTAGTCTCCCGGTACTCACCTGCACGCAACCTCAGATCCTCACAAGATCTCCTTCTCTACTCCCCTCTCATCTCCTCTTCCCACCATCGCATCCAAGATTTCTCCCGCGCCTCCCCCATACTCTGGAATGCTCTGCCTCAGCATATCAGACTCTCGCCTACCTTGACATGCTTCAAAAGGAACCTGAAGACCCACCTCTTCCGACAAGCCTACAACCTGCCGTAACCCTCAGTCTTATATAGCGCCGCACAACCAGCTCTACCCTCACCTACTGTATCCTCACCTATCCCTTGAAGACTGTGAGCCCTCGCGGGCAGGGACCTCTATCCTCCTGTACCTGTACGTGCCTTGTATTGTTTATGATTATTGTACTTTTCCCTATTATGTATACCCCTTTCACATGTAAAGCGCCATGGAATTCATGGCGCTATAATAATAAATAATAATAATAATGGCTCCTATTGAGGTGAACAGGAGCTGAGCTGCATTATCTAAGAACAACTACTACACAGTGATGGAGCTGTGCCGTGCACTTTACATCCCACCACTACCAAATTCATAATGGTTGATCATGGGGGGAAGGGGGCGAGTGTTGGATCTCCACCAAACCAATATTAGTGACCCATCCTAATGATCGGATATCAACACAAAAGTCCTGGGCAGCCCATTCAAGGATCCCAATAAGGGTCTTATGTAGCAGACTCTCCACACTTGAGAGTTGAACCTGAAGCCTTGGGTGATGAAAAGTTTCCTTTGGTCCATATGAGACGATCAATCCTAATAAAAGCTCTCTTTTTTTTGGAAATTTTGCATTGTAGCACAGAAGCTGTGCAGGATGTAACAGATTTAACCCTTTAGTTTCCAAAACCTCTAAATTTATATATAATAATTATATATATATATATATATATATATATATAATATAAATAATTATATTATTATATATATATAAATAATAATTTATATATATATAATTATTATTATTTATTA